>NC_135960.1:6927944-7271815 GCF_053455715.1 Rhinoraja longicauda
ATTACGTGCTTCTAAATGCATCTGCGACAACCTAGCAAACCTGGGGACAGCGCGCGACAGACAGCGCCCGCAATAAGCTACGATACCTGGAATTTTTTTCTGCGACGCGCCGAGACCCGCTACGATTCATTGAAGACTCCTCACGATCGTGCCCGCGACACCCCGGCAAACGTTCGGCGACAGCCTAGTCGCCGGCAGTCGCCTTAAAATCGCATAACTGGGACAGGCCCTTTAAAGCAGATACAATAACGTAGACCTGCAGCGAATTGTGGACACCACGCCCAGACCCACACACAAGTCTCCCTTCCATTGTCTGAAGAAGGGTCTCCACCCAAAACGTCACCCTTTCCTTCTCTCCAGAGATGCTGCCTGTCCCGCTGAGTTACTCCAGCATTTTGTGTATGTGTCCCTCCATTTCTACCTCACGCTGCCTCGGCAAGGCCGGCAGCATAACCAAGGACGAGTCTCACCCCGGCACAACTCCCTCTTCTCCCCCTCTCCCGTCGGGCAAAAGGTACAGAAGTGTGAAAACGCACACCTCCAGATTCAGGGGCAGTTTCTTCCCAGCTGTAATCAGGCAACTGAACCATCCTACCACAACCAGAGAGCGGTGCTGAACTACTATACACCTCATTGGTGATCCTCGGACTATCTTTGATCGGACCTTACTGTCTTTACCTTGCACTAAAGGGTATTCCCTTTTCATGTTTTGTAAATATCTCAATTGTAATCATGTATTGTCTTTCCGCTGACTGGTTAGCACGCAACAAAAGCTTTTCACTGTACCTCGGTACATGTGACAATAAACTTATCTGATTTCTTTAGTAGGGTTCTGACCCTACTTTAGTAGGGAATGTCACCAATCTGAAGTACAGTCCCAACCTAATCCATCACCTATCCATGTCCTGCAGATATGCAGTCTGACCTGCTAAATTGCTCCAACACTATCTTAAAACTTGAATGACCCAAGTTAATTTCTAATCTTGAGAGATTAAGGTCATAGGATCATAAGGAATAGTAGAATTAGGCCATTCGGCCCATCAAGTCTACTCCGCCATTTAGAAGGATGAGAGGGGATCTTATCGAAACATATAAGATTATTAAGGGGCTGGACACGTTAGAGGCAGGAAACATGTTCCCAATGTTGGGGGAGTCCAGAACCAAGGGCCACAGTTTAAGAATACAGGGTAGGCCATTTAGAACAGAGATGAGGAAAACCTTTTTCAGTCAGAGAGTTGTAAATCTGTGGAATTCTCTGTCCCAGAAGGCAGTGGAGGCCAATTCTCTGAATGCATTCAAGAGAGAGCTAGATAGAGCTCTTAAGGATAGCGGAGTCAGGGGGTATGGGGAGAAGGCAGGAACGGGGTACTGATTGAGAATGATCAGCCATGATCACATGAATGGTGGTGCTGGCTTGAAGGGCTGAATGGCCTCCTCCTGCACCTATTGTCTATTGTCTATTGTCAATCACGGCTGATCTATCTCTCCCTCCTAACCCCATTCTCCTGCCTTCTCCCCAGTTGCCTTGGAAGCAGAGAAAACAGCAATATTTAAGAACTATTTAGACAGACACGCGAGGGCGCAGGGAATAGAGAGATGCAGACCTTGGGCGGGCCGATGGGATTAGGCCAGAAAACCATGGGAAATGGCTTTAGTTTTCTTCAAACCAGCAGCACAGGTGCTATGGCCACTTGACAACTCCAAAGACCCCAGATTCAAACCTGATTTCTGGTGCTGAGTGTGTCGAGCTTGCATGTTCTCAATGCGTCCATGTGGGTCTCGTCTCCTTCCTTCCATGTCTGGGGAATGTGCATGTTGGTGCTTTGGCTGCATTAGCCACACTTGTGGGTGGGGGGGGGGGGGTGGTAAGAGAATCAGGGTGGGCGGCTGACAACACAACGGGTATGAATATTGAATTGTCCAATTTTCGGTCACTAATCTCCCCCTCCTTTCCTCCCCTCTCTTCCCTGTGCCACGTCTGGATGCGCACCCATTTCCCCTTCCACCACCCGGAGGGAAGAGGGAGGGAGGGAGGGAGGGAGGGGGAGGAGGGAGGAGGGAGGAGGGAGGGAGGGAGGGAGGGGGAGGAAGGGGGAGGGAGGGAGGGGGAGGAGGGAGGAGGGAGGGGGAGGGGGGGGGGAGAAGGTGCTGCACCAATGCAGGAGAGGTTTGGGCCCGACGGGTCCACATGGTCTAGTGAGAAGATAAAGCCAATAGCCAATAGACAATAGACAATAGGTGCAGGAGTAGGCCATTCGGCCCTTCGAGCCAGCACCGCCATTCAATGAGATGATGGCTGATCATTCTCAATCAGTACCCCGTTCCTGCCTTCTCCCCATACCCCCTGACTCCGCTATCCTGAAGAGCTCTATCTAGCTCTCTCTTGAGTGCATTCAGAGAATTGGCCTCCGTGTTAAAGGATCATTAAGTTGCACCTGAGTAGTGAAGGCATCTTGGTTATTTATGTCCCTTCCAACGGACGCCATTTTGAACACCGTGCCGAGTCTCCTGGCGAGGCAGCAATCTGCCAACGTCTTCCAACGATTAGCAGGCCTTCAGTCTACGTCCTCCTAGCTCAGGCTAACGATTACAGCTGCAGTCAGCCACGACCTCAGTGAAAGGCAGACCAGCAGAAATGTGCTCACCCCTTCTCCCAGTTACGTTCTTATTAACGGAAAATCCTAATAGCTTTTACCCATTTTGTCATTGCTAAGTTCCTGTGCTCACCGCCCGTGACTTTGAGCTTATTATTTCCTTGGCTGAGAAAAATCAATGCGGGATGCCCTCAAGATTAAAAAGAATTGCAGCCAGGACAGAATAGACCTGGAAGGTGTGAAGATGGCACACTCAAACATCTATCAACCTTATTTTCCTTTAAAGAAAAACAAACGTTCATTCACACAGTGTCTTTTCGTCTCATCTGAAAAAAGGCCTTGCACCCAAGAGTATATCTTAATGCGTAATCTATTTAATAATGTTTAGCAGTCTGAAGAAGGGTCTCGACCCGAAACGTCACCCATTCCTTCTCTCCTGAGATGGTGCCTGACCCGCTGAGTTACTCCAGCATTTTGTGATACCTAATAACGTTTTCGAGATGTAACGGAGTAAAATCTGTCAAACAGCAACGTCTAAATTTGTTGAGAGCAAGGTTGGAAATTGGAGGAGCAGCACCTGATATTTCGCTTGGGCAGCTTGCAGCCCAGCGGTATGAACATTGACTTCTCCAACTTTAGATAGTGCCTCTGTCCCTCTCTTCCCCTCCCCCTTCCCAGTTCTCCCTCTATCTTCCTGTCTCCACCTATATCCTTCCTTTGTCCCGCCCCCCCCCTGACATCAATCGGAAGAAGGGTCTCGACTGTCGTATGTTGAAAGGCTGGAGCGATTGGGCTTGTATACACTGGAATTTAGAAGGATGAGGGGGGATCTTATTGAAACATATAAGATAATTAGGGGATTGGACACATTAGAGGCAGATAACATGTTCCCAATGTTGGGGGAGTCCAGAACAAGGGGCCACAGTTTGAGAATAAGGGGTAGGCCATTTAGAACGGAGATGAGGAAGAACTTTTTCAGTCAGAGGGTGGTGAAGGTGTGGAATTCTCTGCCTCAGAAGGCAGTGGAGGCCAGTTCGTTGGATGCTTTCAAGAGAGAGCTGGATAGAGCTCTTAAGGATAGCGGAGTGAGGGGGTATGGGGAGAAGGCAGGAACGGGGTACTGATTGATAGTGATCAGCCATGATCGCATTGAATGGCGGTGCTGGCTCGAAGGGCTGAATGGCCTACTCCTGCACCTATTGTCTATTGTCTATTGTCTATTGACCCGAAACGTCACCCATTCCCTTCTCTCCTGAGATGCTGCCTGACCTGCTGAGTTACTCCAGCATTTTGTGAAATAAATACCTTCGATTTGTCCCAGCATCTGCAGTTATTTTCTTACACAAGGTTGACTAAGGGATCAATATTGACTGAGGATGATCGCTCGGTGCAGATGCTGGTTTAAATCAAAGATAGACACAAAATGCTGGAGTAACTCAGCGGGTCAAGCAGCATCTCTGCGGAGAGAAAGAATGGGTGACGTTTCGGGTCGAGACCCTTCTTCAGACTGATGTCAGGTGGGCGGGACAAAGGAAGGATATAGGTGGAGACAGGAAGATAGAGGGAGAACTGGGAAGGGGGAGGGGAAGAGAGGGACAGAGGAGAAGGGATGGGTGACATTTCGGGTCGAGACCCTTCTTCAGACTGACAAGTGAACTGGATGAGTTGGGCCGAAGGGCCTGTTTCCATGCAGTGTGACTCTATAACACAACCTTTTCCCTTTACCCTTCAGACCTCCATCGTTTTATCTGCCTTCTTTGCATTCTTGTAAACGCATGGTAAAATCACCTTCAAGCCTATCCCACTGCTCAAACCAGAGCTGTCAAAGTGCCCTGGCTTTTGCTCGCAATGCATTCACGCCCGCTGTACACAAATTAAAACTCTCGAGATTGTAGGGCATCACGGTGGCGCAACAGTAGAGTTCCTGCCTCGCGGCGTCAAGTGACCCTGGTTCGATCCTGACGTTCTCCACGTGACCGCGTGGGTTTTCTCCGGGCGCTCCGGTTTCTGCCCATACTCCAAAGACGTACAGGTTTGCGGGTTAATTGACTTCAGTAAAAACAATTGTAAATTGTCCCTAGTGTGTAGGGTAGTGCTGGTGCACTGATAGTGATCGCCGGTCGGCGTGGACCCGATGGGCCGAAGGGCCTGTTTCTCTGCTGTATCCCAAAAGCCTAAAGTCCATATTTCTTCCAAAAAACTGCCTTTTGCTATTCTCTACGCTCCATTTCTCTGTCTCCACCACATCTGTTCCTTCGATGATGCGTTCCACGTGCTAGCAACGTATTCACACCCACTATATCTATACACTAAAACTCTCGTTTGTTTGTTTGTTTGTTTGTTCCTGAACTACAGGCAAAACAGTACATGATAGCGTGACAATTTTAGGTCCACCTTACTTACCATCATCCCTTTGGTGTTAATGGAAGAAGTCTCATTGGAATCGGTGTTAAATTTTAAAAGTTATTTACATTTAAAAGTTTAAATCTATCTAGGGAAGGAGGGAGGGGCGAGGGAGGGAGGGAGGGGCGAGGGAGGGAGGGAGGGGGGAGAGGGGGGGATGGAGGGAGGGGCAGATAAGGGGAGGTTGAGGGGGATGGAGTCGGGGGGGAGAGGGAGGGGAGGGATAGGGGAGGGGAAGGGGAGAGAAGGGGTGAATGGAGGGGGTGGAGGGAAGGGGAAGAGGAAGGGAGGGGAGGGGGAAGGGAGGGGGGAAGGGGGGATGGAGGGGGAGGGGAGGGAGAGGAAGGTAGGGAGGGGGGGAGGGAAGGTGGGAGGGGGAGAGGGGAGGGGAGGGTAGGGGAGGAGAGGGGGAGGGGGAGGGGGAGGGGGAGGGGGAGGGGGAGGGGAGGGGAGGGGAGGGGAGGGGAGGGGAGGGGAGGGGAGGGGAGTGGAGGGTAGGGGAGGAGGGGAGAGGAGAGGGTGAATGGGGGAGGAGAGGGTGCTGCACCAATGCAGGAGAGGTTTGGGCCCAACGGGTCCACTTGGTCGAGTACAAATTAAAACTCCAAGATTCATTGATGATAGTGAGACTCCTTTACGGTCTGAACTCTGCCTCCTACCCAGTGAAAGAAAACAGATGTTTTCAAGAGAGAGTTAGATTTAACCGTCAGGGCCAATGGAATCAAGGGATATGGGGAGAAAGCAGGAACGGGATACTGATTTTGGATGATCAGCCATGATCATATTGAATGGCGGTGCTGGCTCGAAGGGCCGAATGGCCTCCTCCTGCACCTATTTTCCATCATTCTATATTTCTATGTTCTATGTTTCTGTGGAAGAGTAGATCGAGCTGACCAGTGGCCATCGCCTCAGGGCCAAAGACCTTTTCTCCAGAGGTAGGGGAAAAAAAACTGCAGATGCTGGTTTAAATCGAAGGCAGACACAAGATGCTGGAGTAACTCAGCGGGTCAGGCAGCATCTCGGGAGAGCAGGAATGGGTGACGTTTCAGACTGAAGAAGGGTCTCGACCCGAAACGTCACCCATTCCTTCTCTCCCGAGATGCTGCCTGACCAGCTGAGTCACTCCAGCGTTTTGTGTCCGCACATTTTCACCACAGGTGCTGCCTGACCCACTGGAGTTACTCCAGCATTCTGTTGTCTATCTTTGAACTGCGGAGTGTACCAGCCTGAGCTTCGAGCAGGCCTGGGGAATGGGGAGAGACCGGTGCTGGTGTTGCCTCCGAATCTCGGGATGAATGACGGGGGGGGGGGGAAAGATTTTTAAAACCATCAATAGAGACGTCAACGTTCATTTAATTTACCCGGCACCGCATGAAGATATAATTTGCAGCATATTGGTCTCATTGTACGAACCGTGCACTTAACGCACTGAATAGACAATAGACAATAGACAATAGGTGCAGGAGTAGGCCATTCAGCCCTTCGAGCCAGCACCGCCATTCAATGCGATCATGGCTGATCACTATCAATCAGTACCCCGTTCCTGCCTTCTCCCCATACCCCCTCACTCCGCTATCCTTAAGAGCTCTATCCAGCTCTCTCTTGAAAGCATCCAACGAACTGGCCTCCACTGCCTTCTGAGGCAGAGAATTCCACACCTTCACCACCCTCTGACTGAAAAAGTTCTTCCTCATCTCCGTTCTAAATGGCCTACCCCTTATTCTCAAACTGTGGCCCCTTGTTCTGGACTCCCCCAACATTGGGAACATGTTATCTGCCTCTAATGTGTCCAATCCCCTAATTATCTTATATGTTTCAATAAGATCCCCCCTCATCCTTCTAAATTCCAGTGTATACAAGCCCAATCGCTCCAGCCTTTCAACATACGACAGTCCTGCCATTCCGGGAATTAATCTAGTGAACCTACGCTGCACGCCCTCCATAGCAAGAATATCCTTCCTCAAATTTGGAGACCAAAACTGCACACAGTACTCCAGGTGCGGTCTCACCAGGGCCCGGTACAACTGTAGAAGGACCTCTTTGCTCCTATACTCAACTCCTCTTGTTACGAAGGCCAACATTCCATTGGCTTTCTTCACTGCCTGCTGAACCTGCATGCTTCCTTTCATTGACTGATGCACTAGGACACCCAGATCTCGTTGAACCCCCCCTCCTCCTAACTTGACACCATTCAGATAATAATCTGCCTTTCTATTCTTACTTCCAAAGTGAATAACCTCACTAAGGAGCTCAGAAGCTGCTGAGTGTTTGACAAATTGAATGTAAACAGATGTCGAACAAAGCTTCACTCACCCAGATACAAACAACAACACACAACAATAACACCCCGTTTTAAATGAAAGCAGATTTCCTCAAGGAAACGATTATTCCGATGCGCCGACATGCTCATAAGTTCATAGGCGATCGGAACAGAATTAGGCCATTCGGCCCATCAAGTCTACTCCGCCTGTAGGAGCCATTTGTGTTTACCAGCTGTCTTAGCACGGTGCCATTACATTATTTTGGGTCTCGCTGTATTATATCTGGGCACTTGGGGTTCGTCGTGAGATGAATAAATATCTGGGCATAATGGGCATGTAGAAACATAGAAACATAGAAAATAGGTGCAGGAGTAGACCATTCGGCCCTTCGAGCCTGCACCACCATTCAATATGATCATGGCTGATCATCCAACTCAGTATCCCGTACCTGCCGTCTCTCCATACACCCTGATCCCTTTAGCCACAAGGGCCACATCTAACTCCCTCTTAAATATAGCCAATGAACTGGCCAATGAAATGTATAGAAAACAGGTGCAGGAGGAGGCCATTCGGCCCTTCGAGCCAGCACCGCTGGACTGGGAGGAGCCAGAATTAGGAGTGCACCTGGCTGTGCAGAGACGTGGTGCGTCAGACGCGGGCGGAGAAGCGGTGGCGATATACAATTCTTACCAGACCTGTGACGGGAGAAATACTAATCTGTTTGTATCACTACTTCAATGAACGACTGACTAAACTGTAAGGTGGTGAAGATCGCACTGTTGTTGGTCTGGGTCAAGAACGTTCACTCCGCTCCTTCGTGAAGTGGTGGCAAGAGGAGAAGGACTTCAGTGGGAAGCAAGGATAATGGAGGAGAGCAAGACAGACCACACTCGACCCTCACGGCACCACTTTAGTCGGCAGAAACTTGCAGGAACATTTAAAAAGAAAAATAACACAAATCTGGGAATTGACAGATGAGATATATTCTGCATTTTAATGGTATCATCACACGTACTGTTCCCCCAAAACACTGAGTACACTGCGAGAGGCATAGCGAATGGTGGGTTTTGCCTACTAAAATGGCAGACGTTATTCGTACTACACTTCCTTTGCGTACTACACTTCAGTATAGGCGATTTCGACGGAGTGGTTCATCTTGCTCCTCTAGTATCTTTGGTGGGAAGGACCGAAGTTGCTACCGCACCACCATTCAATCATGGCATATCGACCTTTTCCCCCTGACCCCATTTTCCTGCCTTCTCCCCATGATCCCTGAAACCTGCACAGATCAGGAATCTATCATCTCTGCCTTAAAGATGTTGTACTTCGTGGTCCGGTACCTGTTGTACCTTTGGTGACTCTGGAAGGACCACAAGTACACGTGTATAAAAGGTTACAATGCTGGAGCTCAACTCCAGGCTGTTTATTCCGTGGCCACCTGCATCCAGAGTGGCCGCCTAATCACACCAATCACTTATATACACAGGCATACAAAGTAGTCCTTGGATGCACAAAGTAGTCCCAGCAATATCACAACATCCCCCTTGTCTTATATATTACAACATCCCCCTTGTCTTATATAAAATTGTTTTCTTTACCATTCGAGGGCTAAAATATATTTAACAAACAAAACCAAAACACCATTGCTTTTTGCAAACAAAACCAATAACACAACTAAACACAATTAAACACAATTGCTTTTTCTCGCCATCATGGTGGTCACTCCTCTGCGGAATTTCACTCATCTCCGGGTGGTCACTCACTCCGTGTGGTCACTCATCGCCGGGTGGTCACTCATCTCCGTGTGGTCACTCATCTCCGTGTGGTCACTCATCGCCGGGTGGTCACTCATCTCCGTGTGGTCACTCATCTCCGTGTGGTCACTCATCTCCGGGCGGTCACTCACTCCGTGTGGTCACTCACTCCGTGTGGTCACTCCACAGATATATACATTTATACAAAAGCATCAAATATAATACATTAAGGCATAAAGTAGTCCCAGCAATATCACAACAAAAGATATCCATTGTCACCTCCCCCCAGTCAAGAAAGGGCCATTACGGACTTCATCTTTCCTTGACCATCTGCTGCCGGCCCTGCATTCCTCTGGCCTTTTGTTATCGAAACGTATAAGATTATTAAGGGGTTGGACACGTTAGAGGCAGGAAACATGTTCCCAATGTTGGGGGAGTCCAGAACAAGGGGCCACAGTTTAAGAATAAGGGGTAGGCCATTTAGAACGGAGACGAGGAAAAACGTTTTCAGTCAGAGAGTTGTAAACCTGTGGAATTCACTGCCTCAGAAGGAAGTGGAGGCCAATTCTCTGAATGCATTCAAGAGAGAACTAGATAGAGCTCTTAAGGATAGCGGAGTCAGAGGGTATGGGGAGAAGGCAGGAACGGGGTACTGATTGAGAATGATCAGCCATGATCACATTGAATGGCGGTGCTGGCTCGAAGGGCCGAATGGGCTCCTCCTGCACCTATTGTCTATTGTCTATTGTCACCTCCAGTTTCCCTCCCCTCTATTTTTAGTCTGAAGAAGGGTCCCATTGTTTTTAGGTTACAGGGAGAAGGTTTAAAGCAGATAGACACAAAATGCTGGGGTAACTCAGCAGGACAGGCAGCTTCTCTGGAGAGGAAGAATGGGTGAGGTTTTGGGTCGAGACCCTTCTTCAGACAGTCAGGGGAGAAAAGATCTAGAGATATGGAAGGGGAAGGTGTGAAAATGACAGATCACAGCTTATGATGAGAAGGAAATGTAGAACGGTTCATTGTTAGCTGAGGAGGAATGTGACAATGAAGCAAACAATGAATAATATTTAATCAGGAGGACAGTAGAACTGGTCGGTGAACTAGGGTGTGGGAGGGATGGAAAGAGAGGGAAAGCAAGGGTTACTTGAAGTTAGAGAAATCTAGACAATAGATAATAGACAATAGACAATAGGTGCAGGAGGAGGCCATTCGGCCCTTCGAGCCAGCACCGCCATTCAATGTGATCATGGCTGATCATCCACAATCAGTACCCCGTTCCTGCCTTCTCCCCATACCCCCTGACTCTGCTATCCTTAAGAGCTCTATCTAGCTCTCTCTTGAATGCATTCAGAGAATTGGCCTCCACTGCCTTCTGAGGCAGAGCATTCCATAGATTTACAACTCTCTGACTGAAAAAGTTTTTCCTCATCTCCATTCTAAATGGCCTACCCCTTATTCTTAAACTGTGGCCCCTTGTTCTGGACTAGGGCTAAGCTCGGCTAGGGCTAAGCTCGGGGTATGGATGATGTGTGCATTGGATCCCCAGCTGTTGCCTGCAAGTTTCCTGATGATGTTGACCCTTGCTTTCGGTTTATCAGCCACCCTCTTCAGCTGTTCGCGATAGGCGATCCTGGGCGACTCCGAGCTACCTGGGAAAATCCTTGTTCTTCAGCGGCTCACCACTAAAAGTTCATAGAAACATAGAAACATAGAAAATAGGTGCAGGAGTAGGCCATTCGGATCTTCAAGCCTGCACCGCCATTCAATATGATCATGGCTGATCATCCAACTCAGTATCCCGTACCTGCCTTTCTCTCCATACCCCCTGATCCCTTTAGCCACAAGGGCCACATCTAACTCCCTCTTAAATATAGCCAATGAACTGGCCTCAACTACCTTCTGTGGCAGAGAATTCCACAGATTCACCACTCTCTGTGTGAAAAACAACTTTCTCATCTCGGTCCTAAAAGACTTCCCCCTTATCCTTAAACTGTGACCCCTTGTTCTGGACTCCCCCAACATCGGGAACAATCTTCCTGCATCTAGCCTGTCCAACCCCTTAAGAATTTTGTAAGTTTCTATAAGATCCCCTGCTCAATCTTCTAAATTCCAGCGAGTACAAGCCGAGTCTATCCAGTCTTTCTTCATATGAAGTCCTGCCATCCCAGGGATCAACCCAGAGGCATTCGGAGCTTTGCGTTGGCGAGCTGACTGCTGAGGTGAATGGCGGTGAGAGTTGTCTTTTTTTTGTTCATCACTTCCAATGTGATAAATATTGCCCTGGCAATTCTGATCAGAACCTCCCTCACAGTTGGCCTGTTGCCTTTTAGTTCAGAGATACAGCGAGGGAAAAGGCCCTTTCGGCCCACCGCGTCCGCTCTGACCAGCGATCCCCGCGCATTAACGCTTTCCTACACACACACACACTGGGGTCAATTTTTACACTTATACCAAGCCAAATAACCTACAAACCTGCACGTCTTTGGAGCGTGGGAGGAAACCGAAAATCTCGGAGAAAACCCACGCAGGTCACGGGGAGAACGTACAAACTCCGTACACGCGGCGCCCGTAGTTGGGATCGAACCCGGGTCTCCGGCGCTGCATTCGCTGTAAGGCAGCAACTCTACCGCTGCGACCGCCCTAAGTGCCAATGATAAGAAAAAGCACCAGGCTCAAACTGTGAGAGAGGTTCTGATCAAAATTCCCAGGGCAACCTTTCTTGCATTGGAAGAGACGAACAGAAAAATAAAAATAAAAATAAGCTCCCAGGTGTAAAGGAGGTTTTTCTGTTGCAGCTGGACTGGGATTTCTCAGGCGAGAAGGGAGCTTGTTGTCGTGGTAACGGCGAAGGCCTTTATTCTGCGGTCGATTGCTGTGTTCAACTTCGGTGCTTTGTTGGGGAAGAATTATTTTCATGGCAACACAGAGATTTTCATTTTCTGCACCCTCTCTCACGTTATCAGACATGGGCACTCTTGGGGCATTTTGAATTGGCTCACCGTACCTCGCCGATAGAAAAACAACACTCAGATCTGCTGACTGAGACAATTCACAGCAAGAGGATTTGAGTGCAGCAGCAAGGAGGTCCCACTGCAGTAGTACAGGGCCCATGGTGAGACCGCAACTGGAGTACTTACTGTGTGCAGTTTTGGTCTCCTAATTTGAGGAAGGACATTCTTGCTATTGAGGGAGTGCAGCGTAGGTTCAACTAGGTTAATTCCCGGGATGGCGGGACTGTCATATGAGGAAAGACTGGAGTGGCTAGGCTTGTATACACTGGAATTTAGAAGGATGAGAGGGGATCTTATCGAAACATATAAGATTATTAAAGGGTTGGACACATTAGAGGCAGGAAACATGTTCCCAATGTTGGGGGAGTCCAGAACCAGGGCCCACAGTTTAAGAATAAGGGGTAGGCCATTTAGAACGGAGATGAGGAAAAACTTTTTCAGTCAGAGTTGTAAAGCTGTGGAATTCTCTGCCTCAGAAGGCAGTGGAGGCCAATTCTCTGCATGCATTCAAGAGAGAGCTAGATAGAGCTCTTAAGGATAGCGGAGTCAGGGGGTATGGGGAGAAGGCAGGAACGGGGTACTGATTGAGAATGATCAGCCATGATCACATTGAAAGATGGTGCTGGCTCGAAGGGCCGAGTGCACCATTATTATCTCTTTAGCAATTGACTCCAGCATCTTTCCCACCACTGAAGTCAGGCTTACTAGTCTGTAATTCCCCATTTTCTCCCTCACTCCTTTCTTGAAAAGTGGGATAACATTAGTTATCCTCCAATCCACAGGAACTGCTCCTGAATCTATTGAACTTTGGAATATGATCACCAATCCATCCACTATTTCTAGAGCCACCTCCCTGAGGACCCTGGGATGCAGACCATCAGGCCCAGGGGATTTATCATCCTTCATTCCCATTAGTCTACCCAATACTATTTCTAGTCTAATGAAAATGTATTTAAATTCCTCTACCCCTCTAGATCCTCTGTCCTCCAGTACATCTGGGAGATTGTTTGTGTCTTCCTTAGTGAAGACAGATGATGTGGAGAGATAAAGAACAATGAATGGACGGTAGCGCAGCGGTAGAGTTGCTGCTTTACAGCGAATGCAGCGCCGGAGACTCAGGTTCGATCCTGACTACGGGTGCTGCACTGTAAGGAGTTTGAACGTTCTCCCCGTGACCTGCGTGGGTTTTCTCCGAGATCTTCGGTTTCCTCCCACACTCCAAAGACGTACAGGTATGTAGGTTAATTGGCTGGGTAAATGTAAAAAAAAAAATTGTCCCTAGTGGGTGTAGGATAGTGTTAATGTACGGGGATCGCTGGGCGGCACGGACTTGGAGGGCCGAAAAGGCCTGTTTCCGGCTGTATATATATGATATGATATGATATGATATGCAAAAAGTAACGATGATATAGGAAACAGGCCATTGTTAGCTGTTTATCGGGTGAAAACGAGAAGTTGGTGCGACTTTCTTACGGGACTGCCACGACACAGTAGTGAACAATGAGTCTGAAGAAGGGTCTCGACCCGAAACGTCACCCATTCCTTCTCTCTAGAGATGCTGCCCGACCTGCTGAGTTACTCCAGTATTTTGTGATGCTTCTTCAGAGGGTCGGGGGAGGGGGAGACGAGAGATATGGGGAAGGTGTGAAAACAACAGATCAAAGCAGACGCTGATCAAGGAAATTTAGAATGGCTCATTGTTAGCTGAGGGGGAAGGTGACAACGAGACAGACAATCAGTCAAATATCAGTAAATTTAATCAGGAGGACAGTGAAACTAGTCAGAGAACTAGGGTGGGGGAGGGATAGAGTGGGATAGCATGAGTTACTTCAAGTTAAAGAAATTAATATTCATATCATTGGGTTGTAAGCTGTCCAAGCAACATGTTCCTTCTACACTAGTCCCACCTGCCTGCGTTTGGTCCATATCCCTCTAAACCAGTCCTATCCATGTACTTGTCTAAATGTTTCTTTAATATTGGGATTGTCCCAGCCTCAACTACCTCCTCCGGTAGCTCGTTCCATGCACCCACCACCTTTTGTGTGAAAAAGTTACCCCTCAGATTCCGATTAAATTATTTCCCCTTCACCCTGAACTTCTGGTTCACGTTTCACCTACTCTGGGCAAGAGACTCTGTACGTTAACCCTGAAGATGGGTCTCGAGCCGAAACGTCACCCATTCCTTCTCTCCTGAGATGCTGCCTGACCTGCTGAGTTACTCCAGCAATTTGTGAAATAAATACCTTCGATTTGTACCAGCATCTGCAGTTATTTTCTTACCCTTACTGTACGTTAACCCGATCTATTCCTCTCATGATTTTTACATACCACTATAAGATCACTCCTCAGCCTCCTGCACTCCAAGGAATAGAGTTCCAGCCTACTCAACCTCTCCCTGTAGCTCAGACCCTCGAGTCCTGGCAACATCCTCGTAAAACTTCTCTGCACCCTTTCCAACTTGATATCTTTCCTGTAACATGGTGCCCAGAACTGAACACAATATCTTAAATGCGGCCTCACCAACGTATTGTGTAACTGCAACATGAAAATCCCAATTTCCATACTCAGTACACTGGCTGATGAAGGCCTATGTGCCAATAGCCTTTTTGACCACCCTATCTACTTGCGACTCCACCTTCAAGGAACATTTGTAATTGAATTTTACTTGGTGTGTAGTTTGCGGCAATCAACATGTTAACGGTACTTGTAATCCTCCTGTAAGTGCAGATTCACAGATGGAATCATGAAAGAGAACTAAAAAACTATTATGAATTTCAACGAGTGACTTCAACACCTCTTTACAGATTCAAGACATCTTAATGTTTAAATAAATGAGGATGAATTAAACCTTTATTATCAGAAATTGAAGAAAAAGGATGCAAAATGCTGGAGCAGCGGTAGAGTTGCTGCTTTACAGCGAATGCAGCGCCGGAGACTCAGGTTCGATCCTGACTACGGGTGCTGCACTGTAAGGAGTTTGTACGTTCTCCCCGTGACCTGCGTGGGTTTTCTCCGAGATCTTCGGTTTCCTCCCACACTCCAAAGACGTACAGGTATGTAGGTTAATTGGCTGGGTTAATGTAAAAATTGTCCCTAGTGGGTGTGGGATAGTGTTAATGTATGGGGATCGCTGGGCGGCACGGACTTGGAGGGCCGAAAAGGCCTGTTTCCGGCTGTATATATATGATGATATGATATGAACAGGTCAGGCAGCATCTCTGGTGAACATGGATAGGCAAAGTCTTGACCCTTTAGTTGAGTTTAGTTTGGAGATACAGCGCAGAAAAAGTCCCTTCGGCCCACCGAGCCCGCAGCAACCAGCGATCCCCATACACGAACACTATCCTGCACGCACTACGGACAATTTACAATAACCAAGCCAATTGGCCTACAAACCTGTACGTCTTTGGAGTGTGGGAGGAAACCGGAAATCCCTGTGAAAACTCACGCGGTCACGGGGAGAACGTACAAACCCCGCACAGCCATTCAGAGTGATTGTAAAGTGGGGGGAGGGGGGGGGGGAGAAGAAAACTGGAAAAGGGTAGTGACAGGAAATAGGTCATAGGTCGTCAAGGGCGAGGAGGGCTTTTAATAGGCAGATGGTTTGAAGAAAGGCCAGGCATAAGAACAAAAGGTGTGAACAAGGTAGAACGAGTCTGCAATGATATGGTGCGGTGTGTGGAAAATAATCTATATCAACAACCAGCAGAATGCTTCAAAAAGAAATTGTGCATTGCAAAAAATAAATGTTTGTCCTATTATTCATCTTAAGAGTCAGCCCATTGATAAAGAAAGACACAAAGTGCCGTAGTAACCAAAGATACTAGAGGAACAAGATGGACCACTCTGTTGAAATCGCCTATACTGAAGTGTAGTTACGCAAAGGAGCCATTTTAGTAGGCAAAACCCGCTGTCCACTAGGCCTCTCGCAGTGTAATCAGTGTTTTGGGGGAACAGTATGTGTGATGATACCATTAAAATGCAGAATATATCTCATCTATCAACTCACAGATTCTTGTTATTTTTCTTTTTAAGTGTTTCTGCAAGTTTCTGCCTACTAAAATGGCGCCGTGACGTACTACGGTTTTTAGGGTCGAGTGGTCTATCTTGCTCCTCTAGTATCTTTGGTGGTAACTGAGCGGGTCAGGCAGCATCTCTGGAGCACGCGGATAGGTGTCGTTTGACCTTTCCCTTCTTCAGGCCATTGATAAGTCTACTTTGGTGCATTCCCGTGAAATCCCAGGAACGCGCTTTGGTAAACTCAGAGCATCTCATGCCGTGTAGCGGAAGACTGAGACTCTAGACGTTAGAGATACAGCATGAACACAGGCCCATCGGCCCGCTGAGTCCGTACGATCACTCCATATACTTGCACTATCCCACACACCAGGGACAATTCACAATTTACAGAAGCCAATAAGCCTACAAACCTGCACGTCTTTGGAGTGGAGGGGAGGGGGGGTGGGGGAAACTGGAGAACCCGGAGAAAACCCACGCAGGTCACTGGGAGAAGGTAGGAAACTCTGTACAGAAAGCACCCGTGATTCAGAATTGTACATGGCTCAGGGTGGTCGTAAGGCAGCAATTCTACCGCTGCACCGCCGCGCCGCCCCAGATACAAGACATAGAAACATAGAAACATAGAAAATAGGTGCAGGAGTAGGCCATTCGGCCCTTTGAGCCTGCACCGCCATTCAATATGATCATGGCTGATCATCCAACTCAGTATCCCGTACCTGCCTTCTCTCCATACCCCCTGATCCCTTTAGCCACAAGCGCCACATCTAACTCCCTCTTAAATATAGCCAATGAACTGGCCTCAACTACCTTCCGTGGCAGAGAATGCCACAGATTCACCACTCTCTGTGTGAAAAAAAAACGTTCTCATCTCGGTCCTAAAAGACTTCCTTCCCCCTTATCCTTAAACTGTGACCCCTTGTTCTGGACTTCCCCAACATCGGGAACAATCTTCCTGCATCTAGCCTGTCCAACCCCTTAAGAATGTTGTAAGTTTCTATAAGATCCCCCCTCAATCTTCTAAATTCCAGCGAGTACAAGCCGAGTCATGTGTGAGTCAGAACGCAAGAACCAGCTCTACAGAGCGCAGAGCAAAGACGGATGGCGGCAGACATTAGTGTGGGAAGGAAAGTTATTCATATCATATCATATCATATATATACAGCCGGAAACAGGCCTTTTTCGGCCCACCAAGTCCGTGCCGCCCAGCGATCCCCGCACATTAACACTATCCTACACCCACTAGGGACAATTTTTACATTTACCCAGCCAATTAACCTACATACCTGTACGTCTTTGGAGTGTGGGAGGAAACCGAAGATCTCGGAGAAAACCCACGCAGGTCACGGGGAGAACGTACAAACTCCTTACAGTGCAGCACCCGTAGTCAGGATCGAACCTGAGTCTCCGGCGCTGCATTCGCTGTAAAGCAGCAACTCTACCGCTGCGCCACCGTGCCGCCCTGATTTCAACATAAGGCAGAGCTGCAAAGAACTGCAGCCAGAACAACGAACAGACAAAGGAAACAAAGCGTTGCCATAATGGGATCTCAATTCAAAGGTAATGAGTGCGGAATCCACGAAGGGCACGATCAGATATCTCACCCACCTCGAAAAGATAATGGATCAATTATTTGAAGGTATCACAAAAAGCTGGAGTAACTCAGCGGGTCAGGCAGCATCTCTGGAGAGAAGGAATGGGTGACGTTTCGGGTCGTCGAGACCCTTCTTCAGACTGATGTCAGGGGAGGCGGGACAAAGAAAGGATGTAGTTAGAGGCAGGAAGGCAGTGGGAGAACTGGGAAGGGGGAGGGGAAAGGGAGTGACAGAGGAGCAATCTAAAGTTAGAGAAGTCAATGTTCATACCGCTGGACTGCAAGCTGCCCAAGCGAAATATGAGGTGCTGTTCTTCCAATTTGTGGTGGGCCACACTACGACACTGGAGGAGGCCCATGACAGAAAGGTCCGACTGGGAGTGGGAGGGGGAGTTGAAGTGCTCAGCCACCGGGAGATCAGGTTGGTTAAGGCAGACTGAGCTACAAGGCAGCTTGGCGCAGCGGTAGAGTTGCTGCCTTACAGCGAATGCAGCGCCGAAGACTCAGGTTCGCTCCTGACTACGGGCGCCGTCTGTACGGAGTTTGTACGTTCTCCCCGTGACCTACGTGGGTTTTCTCCGAGATCTTCGGTTTCCTCCCACACTCCAAAGACGTACAGGTATGTAGATTAATTGGCTGGGCAAATGTAAAAAATTTCCCTAGTGTGTGTAGGATAGTGTTAATGTGCGGGGATCGCTGGGCGGCGCGGACCCGGTGGGCCGAAGGGCCTGTTTCCGCGCTGTATCTCTAAATCTAAATCTAAAAATTGCCTGTTTGGACATTTGGTCTTTGAGGGTGATACAATCTTGTTTGCAGCCTTATGTAGCCAAGCATAAATAACGTACATTTTCGTAAAACTCAACCTTTCCTAACACGCGTGCCGTGAAAAATAATGCCGGTTCCAATCATGAACTAATAACCTCTCGTCTTCTCCGTGTGTGCGTGTGCGTGTGATTTGGCCGTGATCTGAATAAACCAAATCAATTAGCTGTTCCCTCTTTTCTTCCGATCGTCTCATTACTTCGGCTACATCAGAACCTCGTGCAGAGCGTAAAATCATATTGATGTAAACCACCTCTTTAGTCTTCACACATGGGCGCTCTGAGTTAGTGAATGATGAGCCTCCAGCAAGACAAGAGAAGCAGCAGTCTTTTAGTTTCCGCTTTGCACAAAGTAATGGATGTTTGGAGCAAACTCGACTGAATGCTGTGCCAACCTGGAGCTCGTGCCAATGAGGGAAACGAAAAAAAACTTTGGTTCCAGGAAGCCTATGGGCAACTTACCATCCCCGGAGCAAAGGGAGGCAGGGCGGTGGCACAGGTGGGTAGAGATGCTACCTGGCGGTGCCAGGGACCCGGGTTCAATCCTGACCTCAGCTGTCAGTGTGGAGTCTACACGTTCCACCTGTGACAATAGACAATAGGTGCAGGAGTAGGCGATTCGGTCCTTCGAGCCAGCGCCGCCATTTAATGTGAACATGGCTGATCGTCCACAATCAGTACCCCGTTCCTGCCCTTCTCCCCATATCCCCTGACCCGGAATGGCGGGACTGTCATATGTTGAAAGACTGGAGCGACTAAGGCTTGTATACACTGGAATTTAGAAGGATGAGAGGGGATCTTATCGAAACGTATAAGATTATTAAGGGGTTGGACACGTTAGAGGCAGGAAACATGTTCCCAATGTTGGGGGAGTCCAGAACAAGGGGCCACAGTTTAAGAATAAGGGGTAGGCCATTTAGAACTGAGATGAGGAAAAAACTTTTTCAGTCAGAGAGTTGTGAATCTGTGGAATTCTCTGCCTCAGAAGGCAATGGAGGCCAATTCTCTGAATGCATTCAAGAGAGAGCTAGATAGAGCTCTTAAGGATAGCGGAGTCAGGGGGTATGGGGAGAAGGCAGGAACGGGGTACTGATTGAGAATGATCAGCCATGATCACATTGAATGGCGGTGCTGGCTCAAAGGGCCGAATGGCCTCCTCCTGCACCTATTGTCTATTGTCTATTGTCTATAACAGGTGTCCAATGGTCTGTGTGGACTCGGAGGTCTGAAGGACCCAATTCTATGCTGTATCTCTATTTCAACCCGGGCCTCTGGCGCTGTAAGGCAGCAACTCTACCACTGCGCCACCGTGCCGCCCATAGTTATAAGGAAAGGTTGAACAAAAGCTTGGATTTTTTTTTGTGAGGCGTCAGAGGCTGGGGGGGGGAGACCTGATAGAAGTGTATAAAGATATGTGAGGCATAGATATGGTAGAGAGTCAGAACCTTTTTCTCAGGTTTGGAAATATCACAGACTAGAGGGCACAGATTTAAGGTGAGAGGAGCAAACTTTGGAGCAGAAGTGCGGGACAAGTTTTGTGTTTCTGATGCAGTGAATATACGTGTATACTGCAACAGCCTCCTCTATGGCGCACCCTCAAAAATCATCAGTAAACTTCAATACATTCAAAACTCCGCTGCCCGTCTACTCACCCACACCCCGATCCGTGACCATATCACCCCCGTCCTTTACAAACTCCACTGGCTCCCCATCCCCCAGAGAATCCAGTACAAAATCCTCCTCATAACCTACAAAGCCCTCCATAACCTGGCCCCATCCTACCTGACCGACCTCCTCCACAGGCACACTCCCACCTGCACCCTCCGCTCTGCTGCTGCCAATCTCCTATCCCCCCACATCCGGACCAAACTCAGATCCTGGGGGGACAGGGCTTTCTCCATCGCTGCTCCCACCCTATGGAACTCACTACCCCAAACCGTTAGAGACTCCTCCACACTCACCACATTCAAAACATCGCTGAAGTCTCACCTGTTCAGTACTGCCTTCAACCACTGAAGGTCACCTCACCTTCTGTCTCCTTTCTCTGTTCGTTTACTTATTTACTTATTTATCTATTTATTCATTTCCCTATGTTCTCTAAATCTCTGTAAAGCGTCTTTGAGTATATGAAAAGCGCTATATAAATAAAATGCATTATTATTATTATTATATATATATATATTGGTTGTCCCTTTAAGTGGCACAATTTCGTTTCTAAAGCCTGGTTCTTCTGTGACTAAGAATATTTGTACAGACAGCACCCGAGGTCAGGATTGAACCTGGGTCTCCGGCGCTGTGAGGCAGCAGCTTTACCAGCTGTGCCACCCGATCTTAGCTCTTGGTGAGGTTGGAGGACGCAGTTTGCTTGGATTCTGGACCTGAAACTTTAACACTTTTTCCACAAATGCTGCCTGACTGGCTGAGAATTTCCAACATTTTTTGTTTGTTACCGACCAACCAAAACATTATGACCTGATGAGCCAAAACATTATGACCACCAGCCTAATATGCTGTTGGTCCTCCGTGTGCAGCCCCACACGCAGCAGGGTGCGATGCACTGTATATTGTGACACATTCCTCCCGTGACCACCATTAACATTATCTGTGGACTTATGCTACAGTCGACCTTCTGTCGGTTCGGACCAGACGGGATCGCCTTCGTTGCCCTCGCGCATCGATGAGCCTTGGGCGCCCAACGCCCTGTCGCCGGTTTGTGGTTTGTCCCTCCTCGGACCACTGTCGGTAGGTACTCACCACTGCTGACCGGGAGCACCCCACAAGCCTTAATAATAATAATAATAATATATTTATTTTATATAGCGCCTTATCACATGCTCAAAGCGCTTTACAAATACAATTAACATAGAGACAAACAGACAAACTATCCTGACGGAAAAGCGGCGAATACTCAACGCCAGCGTCCTCTCACGTCAGGGTCCGGCAGCAGACATCAAAAAGCACAAGACACACAGATACAATTTTTTACACAAAACAGCCATCACAGTGATTGCTCCAGGCATACCCTCACTGTGATGGAAGGCAAAGTCTTATCTCCTCCTCATTCTTCTCCCGTGGCGCCACGAGGCAATTGAGGCTCCCAACCCCTTGAAGCCCCCACCGGGCGATGGAAAGTCCCAGGGCCGAGCCGAGCAGGCCGATGAAAGTCCTGGGCCCCCACCGGGCGATGGAAAGTGCTGCGGCCGAGCCACGCAGGGCGATGAAGGGCCTGCGGGCGGGTTGATCGTACCTCGCGCTTCGGGGCGGTCGAAGCTGCTACGGCTGGAGCTCCCAAAAGCCGGTCGCCAGCCAGGGACCTGCGAGCTCCCGATGTTGCGGTCTGCAGGGCCCAACGGCCGAAGCCTCCGAGATGGTAAGTCCAGGCCCTGCGACCGGAGTCTTCAAGGTCGATCCCAGCTGGAGGCCGCCGACTCCACGATGCTAGGCCGTAGCGCGAATGGAGATATGACACGGTAAAGGTCGCATCTCCGTTGAGGAGGAGATTGAGGCCTTGCCGTTTCAGAGATGCTCTGACCCAGTCGTCTGGCCATAACAATTTGGCCCTTGTCAAAGTCGCTCAGGTCTTTACTCCTGCCCATTTCTCCTGCATCCAACACATCAACTTCAAGACTGACTGTTCACTTGCTGCCTAATATATCCCACCCCTTGACAGGTGCCATTGCAACGAGATAATCAATGTTATTCACTTCGCCTGTCAGTGGTCATAATGTTTGGCTGATTGGTGTGTGTGTGTGTATATATATATATATATATATATATATATATATATATATATATATATATATGTGTGTGTATATATATATATATATATATTGGTTGTCCCTTTGAGTATCACAGTTTTGTTTCTAAAGCTCAGTTCTTCTGGGACAAAATAAGAATGGTATTGGATTCAAGATGTTGACATTGAAAATCTCATTGGAATTGAAATTTTAATGTCACACCTGTCAATGTCAATTGGGAAGCACAGAGTCAGGGTGCAGGAGAACACCCCAGCAAATGAGGTGACAAATGTTCCAAAAGTCATGGCAAGAATTCTGTTTCTAAATTGCCTTTGCTGCGACTAAGTTAATTCTCCACAAATTGTGTTATTGTCCGAGCTGTGTGTGTAAGAATTTCTAGCGTTGTCAACTACCGTGTCCTGGCAGTCCTGTAAGAAAGCCGCACCAGTTTCTCGTTTTCAAATGGCTATGAGGTTGCAGGGTGACTTGGACAGGTTGTGTGAGTGGGCGGATGCATGGCAGATGCAGTTTAATGTGGATAAGTGTGAGGTTATCCACTTTGGTGGTAAGAATAGGAAGGCAGATTATTATCTGAATGGTGCAAAGTTAGGAAAAGGGGACGTAAAACGAGATCTGGGTGTCCTAGTGCATCAGTCACTGAAAGGAAGCATGCAGGTACAGCAGGCAGTGAAGAAAGTCAATGGAATGTTGGCCTTCATAACAAGAGGAGTTGAGCATAGCAGTTGTTCAGGGCCCTAGTGAGACCGCACCTGGAGTACTGTGTGCAGTTTTGGTCTCCAAATTTGAGGAAGGATATTCTTCCTATTGAGGGCGTGCAGCGTAGGTTTACTAGGTTAATTCCCAGAATGGCGGGACTGTCATATGTTGAAAGACTGGAGCAACTAGGCTTGTATACACTGGAATTTAGAAGAATGAGAGGGGATCTTATCGAAACGTATAAGATTATTGAGGGGTTGGACACGTTAGAGGCTGGGGATGTTGGGGGATTCCAAAACCAGGGGCCACATTTTAAGAATAAGGGGTAGGCCATTTAGAACGGAGATGAGGAAAAACTTTTTCAGTCAGAGAGTTGTGAATCTGTGGAATTCTCTGCCTCAGAAGGCAGTGGAGGCCAATTCTCTGAATGCATTCAAGAGAGAGATAGGTAGAGCTCTAATCGATAGCGGAGACAGGGGGTATGGGGAGAAGGCAGGAACGGGGTACTGATTGTGAATGATCAGCCATGATCGCATTGAATGGCGGTGTTGGCTCAAAGGGCCGAATGTCCTCTTCCTGCACCTATTGTCTATTGTCCATTGTCCTTTATCATCGTTCCTTTTTTGCATATCTATTAATTCACTGCTCTTTATCTCTCTACATCATCGTCTATGTCCCTCATTTCATTTACAGGCAGAGGTAGTCTCCGATGTTATTGGGCAGGAAAAAAAATAAAAAAATTCAAAGTCATCAACAAATTCTTGGGCATTCAATGTGTTAATCTTGGTTTAAGTTTCGTGGGAATTTCTTTTTTCTTTTTGAGTCTCAGAGCTGAAAGCTTCTCATGCAATAGGTTTTGAATGGTGGTTCAGACTGCAGATTTCCCCTTGTTTCTTGTCATCATTCTTTGTCAGAAATCTCTTGCTGCTTCTTGCATTTGTTCACTTCTGTTTCGTTTATTGTCACGTGTACCGAGGTACAGTGAAAAGCTTTTGTTGCGTGCTAACCAGTCAGCGGAAACACAATACATGATCACAATCGATCCATGTACAGTGTATAGATATATATATACATGACAAGGGAATAATGTTTAGTGCAAGGTAAAGCCACCAAAGTCCAATCAAGGATAGTCCGAGGGTCACCAAAGAGGTTGATACTGTAGTAGTTCAAGACCGCTCTCTGGTTGTGGTAGGGTGGTTCAGTTGCCTGATAACAGCAGGGGAAGAAACTGTCCCTGAATCTGGAGGTGTGCGTTTGCACACTTCTGTACCTTTTGCCCGATGGGAGAGGGGAGAAGAGGGAGTGGCCAGGGTGCGACTGGTCCTTGATTATGCTGCTGGCCTTACCGAGGCAGCGCGAGCTATAAATGGAGTCAATGGAAGGGAGGTTGGTTTGTGTGATGGTCTGGGGTACTGATTGAGAATGATCAGCCACGATCACATTGAATGGCGGTGCTGGCTCGAAGGGCCGAATGGCCTCCTCCTGCATCTATTGTCTATTGTCTATTGTCCTTTATCATCGTTACTTTTTTTGCATATCTTTTCATTCACTGCTCTTTATCTCTCTACATCTTCGTCTATGTCCCTCGTTTCCCTCTATCCTGACTAGACTGAAGGAGGGTCTCGACCCGAAACGTCGCCCATTACTTCTCTCCAGAGATGCTGCCTGCCCTGCTGATTTACTCCAGCTTTTTTGTGTTTATCTTCCCCCAGAAAAAAATGAAATGGATTTGCCTGGCTATAATGTCGGATTTGTGATTGGAAAAAAATTGTTTAGAGAAGAGAGATTGAGAATGGTCAGGCAGGATTGAACAAAACAACAAGTCCTTTGCAAAAGGAGGTAGTTGAGGCAGGAACCATAATAGCATTTAAAAGACACTTGGACAGGTATATGGATATGAAAGATTTCAAGGGATAGACAATAGACAATAGACGATAGGTGCAGGAGTAGGCCATTCGGCCCTTCGAGCCAGCACCGACATTCAATGTGATCATGGCTGATCATTCTCAATCAGTACCCCGTTCCTGCCTTCTCCCCATACCCCCTGACTCCGCTATCCTTAAGAGCTCTATCTATCTCTCTCTTGAATGCATTCAGAGAATTGGCCTCCACTGCCTTCTGAGGCAGAGAATTCCACAGATTCACAACTCTCTGACTGAAAAAGTTTTTCCTCATCTCCGTTCTAAATGGCCTACCCCTTATTCTTAAGCTGTGGCCCCTGGTTCTGGACTCCCCCAGCATTGGGAACATGTTTCCTGCCTCTAACGTGTCCAACCCCTTAATAATCTTACAGGCCAAATGTGGGCAAGTAGGATTAGCTTCGATGGGGCATCTTATTCAGCATGAACACGTTGGGCTGAAGGGCCTGTTTCCGTGCTGCATGATTCTATGACCAATGTAGAAGGGGAGGGGAGAAATAGGTGAGAAATAGGTGAGAGTTCAGGTGGGACACAGAGGATGGGGGGGGGGGGGGGAGGAGGATTGGGCCAGGGGAGTGGAGGAGAAAGGGAAGGGGGAGGGGAGGGGGTTGTTACTAGAATGGATCGTCCGGGCTTATATTCACTGGAGTTTAGGATGAGAGGGGATCTTATATAAAATTCTTCAGGGATTGGACAGGCTAGGTTCAGGAAAAATATTCCCCAAGTTGGGGGAGCCCAGAACCAGGGACCACAGTTTAAGAATAAGGGGTAGGCCATTTAGGACTGAGATGAGGAAACATTTTTTCACCCAAAGAATCAGTGGAATTGTCTGCCATAGAAGGCCGTGGAGTCCAATTCACTGGAGGTTTTCAAGAGAGAGTTAGATAAAGCACTTAGGGCTAACGGAATCAAGGAGTATGGGGAGAAAGCAGAAACGGGGTGCTGATTTTGGATGATCAGCTACGATCATATTGAATGGCGGTGCTGGCCCGAAGGGTGAATGGTCTACTCCTGCGCCTTTACCTCCCCCCTCAACTCCATCTAAGAACCCAAACAGTCTTTCCAGGTGAGACAGAGGTTCACCTGCACCTCCTCCAACCTCATCTATTGCACCCGCTGCTCTAGATGTCAACTTCTTTACATCGGCGAAACCAAACGCAGGCTCGGCGATCGTTTCGCTCAACACCTTCGCTCAGTCCGCCTTAACCAACCTGATCTCCCGGTGGCTGAGCACTTCAACTCCCCCTCCCACTCCCAGTCTGATCTTTCTGTCATGGGCCTCCTCCAGTGCCACAGTGTGGCCCACCGGAAATTGGAGGAACAGCACCTCATATTTCGCCTGGGCAGCTTGCAGCCCGGCGGTATGAACGTTGACTTCTCCAACTTTAGATAGTTCCTCTGTCCCTCTCTTCCCCCCCTTCCCAGTTCTCCCTCTATCTTCTTGTCTCCACCTATATCCTTCCTTTGTCCCGCCCCCCTGACATCAGTCTGAAGAAGGATCTCGACCCGAAACGTCACCCATTCCTTCTCTCCTGAGATGCTGCCTGACCTGCTGAGTTACTCCAGCATGTTGTGAATAAATACTGATTTTAGATGATCAGCCATGATCATATTGAATGGCGGTGCTGGCACGAAGGGCCAAATGGCCTACACCTGCACCTATTTTTTTATGTTTCTATGTTAGAGGTTATCTGAAATTAGAGGATTTAATGTTCATACCGTTGGGTTACGAGCTACTCAAGCGCAAATTTCCTTTACTGGTAGAGCTGAGAACTTTCATAATCCTCTGGTGCAGAGGGTTGTGCATGACCTTGTCACTGCGTACATCCAGGTTTAGATCAGGGGATTAGACGGAGAGTATCAGAGAAGCTGGGAAAAGAAGATGGAGAATGGAGATCTTGTCGAGGAGCTGGGCAGGGCCGTTGGGAATTGTACGTCCCTCTCCTCCATAATCCGTGTTCTACTTTATCGGACAGTTTTATTGCTTGGCGAAGTCTTTAGACTTTACTTTAGAGACACAGCGGGCAAACGTGCCCATCGGCCCACCGAGTCCACGCCGACCAACAATCTCCCTGTACACTAACACTCTCCTGCACTCGAGGGACAACTTATCGAAGCCAATCGACCGACAAACCTGTAGGTCTTCGGAGTGCGGGAGGTAACCGGAGCGCCCGGAGAAAACCCACGCGGTCACGGGGAGAACGTACAAAGTCCGTACCGACAGCACCCGTCGCAAAGGATCGAACTGGCGCTGCAAGGCAGCAACTCTACCGCTGCTCAATGGCTATGCCCCTTGTTTTTGCAAAAAATATCAATGGTTTTAGTTTAGAGATACAGCGTGGAAACAGACCCTTTGGCCCACACCAACTGTTGATCGCCCGCTCACACTAGTTCTATGTTATCCCGTTTACTCATCCACTCCTGACACACTATGTGGGGCAATTTACAGATGCCAATCAACCTCCAAACCCGAAGGTGGACACAAAATGCTGGAGTAACTCAGCGGGTCAGGCAGCATCTCCGAAGAGAAGGAGTGGGTGACGTTTCGGGTCGAGGCCCTTCTTCAGACTTGTGAATTCTTATGATACCTTCGATTTGTACCAGCATCTGCAGTTATTTTCCTGCACAACCTACAAACCCGCACGTCCTTGGGATGTGGGAGGAAACCGGAGCACCTGGGAGAAACCCAGGTGGTGACAGGTAGAATGCGCGAACTCCACACAGACAGCACCCGAGGTCAGGATCGAACCCAGGTCTCTGGCGCTGTGAGGCAGCAACTCTACCAGTGGTGTCACTGCAGTATTAATATCTTAAATTAAAGACAATAGACAATAGACAATAGGTGCAGGAGGAGGCCATTCGGCCCTTCGAGCCAGCACCGCCATTCAATGTGATAATGGCTGATCATTCTCAATCAGTACCCCGTTCCTGCCTTCTCCCCATACCCCCTGACTCCACTATCCTTAAGAGCCCTATCTAGCTCTCTCTTTAATGCATTCAGAGAATTGGCCTCCACTGCCTTCTGAGGCAGAGAATTCCACAGATTCACAACTCTCTGACTGAAAAAGTTTTTCCTCATCTCAGTTCTAAATGGCCTATCCCTTATTCTTAAACTGTGGCCCCTTGTTGTGGACTCCCCCAACATTGGGAACATGTTTCCTGCCTCTAACGTGTCCAACCCCTTAATAATCTTATACGTTTCGATAAGATCTCCTCTCATCCTTCTAAATTCCAGTGTATTTCAGATTTACAGGCAGAGGTTATTGGGCAGGAAATTAAAAATAAAATTCAAAGTAATCAAATTCTTGGGCATTCAATGTGTTAATCTTGGTTTAAGTTTCTTGGGAATTTCTTTTGAGTCTCAGAGCTGAAAGCTTCTCATGCAATAGGTTTGAATGGTGGTTCAGACTGCAGGTTTCCCGGTGTTTCTCATCATCATTCTTTGCCAGAAATCTCTTGCTGCTTCTTGCATTTGTTCACTTCCGTTTCGTTCATTGTCACGTGTACCGAGGTACAGTGAAAAGCTTTTGTTGCGTGCTAACCAGTCAGCGGAAAGACAACGCATGATTACAATCGGTTCATTTACAGTGTATAGATATATATATATACATGACAAGGGAATAATGTTTAGTGCAAGGTAAAGCCACCAAAGTCCGATCAAAGATAGTCCGAGGGTCAACAATGAGGTTGATACTGTAGTAGTTCTAGACCGCTCTCTGGTTGTGGTAGGGTGGTTCAGTTGCTTGATAACAGCAGGGGCGGAAACTGTCCGTGAATCTGGAGGTGTGCGTTTTCACACTTCTGTACCTTTTCCCCAGTGGGAGAGGAGAGAAGAGGGAGTGGCCAGGGTGCGACTGGTCCTTGATGATGCTGCTTGCCTTGCCGAGGCAGCGTGAGGTGTAGATGGAGTCAATGGAAGGGAGGTTGGTTCGTGTGATGGTCTGGGCTGCGTCCACAATTCACTGTGATTTCTTGCGGTCTTGGATGGAGCTGTTCCCAAACCAAGCTGTGATGCATCCCGGATAAAATGCTTTTCACTGGTTGCATCCGTTGCTCCCCTGTTGATCCCTCTGGCTCCTCTGTGGTCCTCCTCTGTTCTATTTCTTCATTACCACTCACCACAAGTGCTATCTCAGGAAGTGTTAAAACACTTACAAGTAGTATCTTCTTCCCTGAGTCACAAATGGAGGAAGTGCACTGGTAAATCAATGTATGTGTGGAGTTGGTAATTAAATAATCCAAGCTAAATGCAGCCAAATGCAAACTGGCCTAATCGAGGAAGTGACCAGAACAGATAATTATACTTTCAGGGCAGAAAACATATCCTTTTGAATTTTAAAATCAATGAGGTTTTGAAAGCAGTTATGCCCTTGAAGTCACTTTGAACATAATCTATCTCGAGAAGGAAGTTATGACTTCTAATCTTATACCTTCTTCATCTAATGATCGTAATTTTACATTAACCTTCTGCACCATTGTGAACTGTATTGAATTCAATTGACCACAATCTCTCCCTTAGCCCAACACTACCTCTGCTTTGCTGTGCTGCTATTGAACGAAGACTCCATTTATACCTCACGCTGCCTTGACAAGGCCAGCAGCATAATCAAGGACGAATCTCACCCCGGCCGCTCCCCCTTCTTCCCTCTTCCATCGGTATACACAAAGGCATAGAAGTGTGAAAACGCACACCTCCAGATTCAGGGACAGGTTCTTCCCAGCTGCTTTCAGGCAACTGAACCATCCTACCACAACCAGAGCGCAGTCTTGAACTACAATGTACCTCTTTGGTGACCCTCGGACTATCTTTGTGTAGGGAAATAACTGCAGATCACGGGGCTTGGGTCGCGGACATTTCACCGTCCGGCGTGGCCTAAGATATGCCGCGGGATATTTCTCTGCTGGGCGGGGGCTTCAATGTCGGGAGCCACGACCGCTCCGACGTGCAGCAACAGCGGCAGCAGCAGCGTGTTCGCCCGCCCCGGATCGGCGGAGCCGGCCGTTTTTGGAGGCTGCGGGAGCGGCTGCGACGCGACGCGCCTTAGGCTCAGCCCGCTGTGGACCGTCCGGCGCGGCCTGCAACCACAACAGCCTGACTGCGGGCGAGGACAGCAGGAGAAGGGAAAGACATTGTGGCCTTCCATCACAGTGAGGAGAGAGAGGACTGGAGGAGACTCACTGTGATGGATGTTTCTTTGATAGATGTTTCTTTTTTTGTGTGTTTTTGGGGTTGGGTAATTTTAATGCCTATTTAATGCTTTTATTGTTGGACTGTGTTTTGGGGGTTTTGGGGTTGTGTAATTTTAATGCCTATTTAATGCTTTTATTGTTGGACTGTGTTTTGGGGGTTTTGGGGTTGTGTAATTTGAATGCCTATTTAATGCTTTTATTGTTGGACTGTGGGTGACCGAATTTCGTCCAATATTGGATGACAAATAAAGCTATCTTGATCTTGAGATGCTGGTACAAATCGAAGGTATCACAAAATGCTGGAGTAACTCAGCGGGTCAGGCAGCATCTCTGGAGAAAAGGAATGGGCGACGTTTCTGGTCGAGACCCTTCTTCAGACTCGGGCTATCTTTGATCGTACCATACTGGCTTTTCCTTGCACTAAATGTTGGGGGAGTCCAGAAACAAGGGGCCACAGTTTAAGAATAAGGAGTAGGCCATTTAGAACTGAGATGAGGAAAAACTTTCTCAGTCAGAGAGTTGTGAATCTGTGGAATTCTCTGCCTCAGAAGGCAGTGGAGGCCAATTCTCTGAATGCATTCAAGAGAGAGCTAGATAGCAGAGTCAGGGGGTATGGGGAGAAGGCAGGAACGGGGTACTGATCGAGAATGATCAGCCATGATCACATTGAATGGCGGTGCTGGCTCGAAGGGCCGAATGGCCTCCTCCTGCACCTATTGTCTATTGTCTATAAACATTATTCCCTTATCATGAATCTCTGCACTGTGAATGGCTCGATTGTAATCGTGCATTGTCTTTCCGCTGACTGGTTAGCACGCTACAAAAGCTTTTCACTGTACCTCGGTACACGTGGCAATAAACTAGACTGAAGTGAACGATGTCTAAGTTTGGATACACCATTATATTGTTTTTTCAGGCCAAGTCCATGAATGTCAAACTTACTGTTTTGCCATGCACCATCAACGTTTCATTGAACATTGAATTCTTCAGCTTTAGATAACCTGTACACTGGGTTAGTGGGGAGGGAAAGAATGAATGAATGAATGCATGAATAAGTTTATTGGCCAAGTATGTGCACATACAAGGAATGTGCCTTGGTGCTCCGCTCACAAATGACAACACAAACATACAGTTAACAATTAAGAATAAAGCATGACCACATCAAAACAATAAGGAAACAACATTACGGTCTAAACATGTGGGTGAAAATAAACCAGACCAAAGAAGGGGGATAAAAGGGAAATGGGTGACTTGCATCTGTGAAATGAGCATTCAAAGACGTACAGGTTTGTAGGTTAATTGACTGGGTAAATGTAAAAATTGTCCCTAGTGTGTGTAGGATAATGTTAATGTGCGGGGATCGCTGGGCGGCGCGGACTCGGTGGGCCGAAGGGCCTGTTTCCGCACTGTATCTCTAAAAAAATATTTAATTAAATAAAAAAAGAAATGGAAAGAAATGGACAGGCATCTCCCGTTTCTGAGGGAGTGTAAAATGGCGCAAAAATGGTGCCTCTTGTATATGGACCCTGTTGTGTATTCAGACACCTGAATCATCCTAACACAACCTGAGAGCAGTGCTGAACTACTATCTAACTTCTTGGTGACCCTCCTTGGTGACTACCCTTGATTGGACTTTGCTGGCCTTACCTCGCACTAAGCGTTATTCCCTTATCATGCATCCATCCGTACACTGTCAATGGGTCGATTGTAATCATGTCTTTGTCTTTCTGCCGACTGGATAGCACGCAACAAAAGCTTTTCACTGTAACTCGGTACACAAAACAATATTGTTTCTGCGGCACGGTGGCGCAGCGGTAGAGTTGCTGCCTTACAGCGAATGCAGCGCCGGAGGCTCAGGTTCGATCCCGACTACGGGCGCTGTCTGTACGGAGTTTGTACGTTCTCCCCGTGACCTGCGTGGGTTTTCTCCGAGATCTTCGGTTTCCTCCCACACTCCAAAGACGTACAGGTATGTAGGTTAATTGGCTGGGCAAATGTAAAAAAAATAAAAATTGTCCCTAGTGTGTGTAGGATAGTGTTAATGTGCGGTGAATCGCTGGGCGGCGCGGACCCGGTGGGCCGAAGGGCCTGTTTCCGCGCTGTATCTCTAAATCTAAAATATATTGAACTGAACTGGACTCAGTGGGGTGCTCTGTGAATATCGCACTGAGTGGTGTGATAGTGCTTTTGTCCGGGGATATTCTTGCAGACCTGTACGCAAAACAATGTACTTCACGGTACCTGGTACACTTGACAATAAATAAACCATTGTACGTTGGGTGGCACGGTAGCACAGCGTTTAGAGCTACTGCCTTCCAGCACCAGAGACCCGGGGCCAATCATGTCTGTACGGAGTTTGTACGTTCTCCCCGTGACCAGCGTGGGCTTTTTCCGAGGCCTTCGGATTCCTCCCACACTCCAAAGACGTACGGGTTTGTAGGTTAATTGGCTTGGTATCAATGTAAAATCGTCCCTAGTGTGTGTGGGATAGCGTTATTGCGCGGGGATCGCTGGTCGGCGCGGACTCGGTGGGCCGAAGGGCCTGTTTCTGCACTGTAGCTCTAAACTAAACCAAACCTAAACCCTTTTCTGCACTAAAACTCTAATTTCCCTCATCTTTCACTAATTCATATCTTGAGTGCAGTGATTTTGTTTTTTTGGTCACTAAAGCTCTGATGTTCCATTCGTAAACATTGCTGTTCCTCTCCGTTCACTTCAAGCTTCCTTTCAAGCCTGATCAGTCTGAAGGGTCTCGACCCGAAACGTCACCCATTCCTTCTCTCCCGAGATGCTGCCTCACCTGCTGAGTTACTCCAGCATTTTGTGAATAATTCCTTTCAAGCCTTCCTGTTTGACCGTGTTCTTGTGCCCTTGTCCCAAGTTTGTTTTTGGCCAGTTTTTGCTTGATGTCGCTCCTTTGAAACAAGCATAATATTCCTTCTGAGAAAGAAGGGCCCTGCCCAAAAATGTTGTCTATCCATCTCCTCAAGAGATGCGGCCCGGCTCGCTGAGTTACTCCAGCACTTTGTGTTCTATGAAACCATTTGTTCATTGGAGTCGTTAGATAAATGCATTATTGTTTAGGAACGATCTGCAGATGATAGTTTACACTGAATATAGACACTGAAAAGGAGGAGTAACTCGGCTGGTCGGGATGCATCTCTGGAGGAAAAGGAAAGGTTTCGGGTCGAGACCCTTCTTCAGACTGAGAGTCAGGGGAGAGGGAGTCCAGAGATATGGAAGCGTAAGGTGTGAAAACAACAGTTCAAGGCAGATGGTGATAAGGAAATAGACAATAGACAATAGGTGCAGGATTAGGCCATTCGGCCCTTCGAGCCAGCACCGCCATTCACCGTGATCATGGCTGATCATGCACAATCAGTACCCCGTTCCTGCCTTCTCCCCATATCCCCCTGACTCCGCTATCATTAAGAGCTCTATCTAACTCTCTCTTGAAAGCATGCAGGGAATTGGCCTCCACTGTCTTCTGAGGCAGCGAATTCCACACCTTCACAACTCTCTGAGTGAAAAGGTTTTTCCTCATCTCCGTTCTAAATGGCCTACCCCTTATTCTTAAACTGAGGCCCCTGGTTCTGGACTCCCCTAACATCGGGAACAAGTTTCCTGCCTCTAGCGTCTCCAATCCCTTAATAATCTTATATGTTTCAATAAGATCCCCTCACATCCTTCTAAATTCCAGAGTATGCAAGCCCAGACGCTCCAGTATTTCAACGTATGACAGCCCGCCATTCCGGGAATTAACCTCATGAACCTACGCTGCACTCCCTCAATAGCAAGAATGTCCTTCCTCAAGTTTGGAGATCAAAACTGCACACAGTACTCCAGGTGCGGTCTCACCAGGGCCCTGTACAACTGCAGAAGGACCTCTTTGCTCCTATACTCAACTCCCCTTGTTATGAAGGCCATGATTCCATTGGCTTTCTTCACTGCCTGCTGTACCTGCGTGCTTCCTTTCAGTAGAGAATGGAGAATGGTTCATTGTCACCTGAGGGGAAGCTGACAACAAGGCATACAGTCAGAGATATTCAATATACAGGGAGAGGGAGCCGAGAGATATGAATAGGTCGATAGAACAAATTAATGAAAGACATGCAAAAAGACAGATCGAATCCAGCAATGATGATCAAGGAATGTTGGAGCACACAATGGTCCATTGTTGGCTGTGGGGAAGGTGATAACGAGTAATGCAAAAGGTGAAACTCAGCAAGGACGACAAGGACTTGGGTGGGGGAGGGACGGTGGGAGAGGGGATGCAAGGGTTACTTGAAGTTAGAGAAATCAATTTTCCCACCGCTGGGGTGTAAGCTGTCCAAGCATAATATGAGGCGCTGTTCCTCCAATTTGCGTGTGGCCTCACTCTGACAATGGAGGAGGCCCAGGACAGAAAGGTCAGTAATGGGAGTTAAATTATTTCAGTGTGGGAATGGGAAGGGGAGTTAAAGTGTTTTAAATTCATTATTGTTGTCAGCTTAGCGTATCCCATAAGGTGAGTAAAAAGGTAGTGTTGGCATTCTTTAAAATCTCAATGTTAAAACTTCAAGTCAACTAAGGAAAATCAATAAAAACTCTTAAATCCTGTAAACATTTACAGATCTGACAGCAGAGAAAGAAAACCATTGATGGTTTCTGATGAATTCCATTATAAAAGTATTCCTTAAACATAATAGAAACATAAAAAACATAGAAAATACGTGCAGGAGGAGGCCATTTGGCCCTTCGAGCCAGCACCGCCATTCATTGTGATCATGGCTGATCATCCACACTCAGTAACCCGTGCCTGCCTTCCCCCCATATCCCTTGATTCCGCTAGCCCCCAGAGCTCTATCTAACTCTCTTTTAAATTCATCCAGTGAATTGGCCTCCACTGCCCTCTGTGGCAGAGAATTCCACAAATTCACAACTCTCTGGGTGAAAAAGTTTTTTCTCACCTCAGTTTTAAATGGCCTCCCCTTTATTCTTGGACTGTGTGGCCCCTGGTTCTGGACTCCCCCAACTTTGGGAACACTTTTCCTGCATCTAGCTTGTCCAGTCCTTTCATAATTTTATACGTCACTATAAGATTCCCTGTCATCCTTCTAAACTCCAGTGAATACAAGCCCAGTCTTTCCAATCTTTCCTCATATGACAGTCCCGCCGTCCCGGAGATTAACCTTGTGAACCTACGCTGCACTGCCTCAATAGCAAGGATGTCCTTCCTCAAATTAGGAGAACAAAACTGCACACAATACTCCTGATGTGCTCTCAACAGGGCCCTACACAACTGCAGAAGGACCTATACTGAAATCCTCTCGTTATGAAGGCCAACATGCCATTAGCTTTCTTCACTGCCTGCTGTACCTGCACGCTTACTTTCAGATGTGACTGGGTGTGCATTGGATGCATGGTTCACGTCAATGTACAGAGAAATTGCACATTTGCTTCGGTTAATTGGACATGAAGCCTTACTTTCTCGCTGCACTCCCACCTCACCCCAATCTATTGCAACATAGACACAAAAAGCTGGAGAAACTCAGCGGGACAGGCAGCATCTCTGGAGAGAAGGAGTGGGTGACGTTTTGGGTCGAGACCCTTCTTCAGGCATGTGAGTTTCCCTTCCTCCTGACTCTCAATCTAAAGAAGGGTCTCGACCCTAAACCTCACCCATTCCTTCTCTCCAGAGATGCTGCCTGACCCGCTGTGTTACTCCAGCTGTTTGTGTCTATCTGTTTGTGTAAACCAGCATCTGCAGTTCCGTTCCACCCTATTCCAGCCTATTTTGGACTAACTCACTGTGATGGTTTGGAACAATAATCAATAACACCGGTCTGATCGAAAATTAAGCTTTCTTACTTTGATGGCCCTGCCCACATTCCAGGGCACGCTCCTTTGATTTTTTTTTTCTCCCTCAGAAGGATTGGAACCAGACAATAGTGCTTTCAGATGGCCAGCTCCATTAATGGCTTGTCCCTTTGTTATAAACTTCTGCCAACCAAGATCTCATGGTCGTAGAGTTACCTGCTCCATCTACACTCGTCCACGTGCCAGCGTTTGGCCCATATCCCTCTAAACCTGTCCTATCCATGTACCTGTCCAAGGTAGACACAAAAAACTGGAGTAACTCAACGGGTCGGGCAGCATCCTGAGAGAGAAGGAATGGGTGACGTTTCAGGTAGGGACCCTTCTCCAGACTGAGGGTCTCGACCCAAAATGTCACCCATTCCTTCTCTCCTGAGATAGAAACATAGAAACATAGAAAATAGGTGCAGGAGTAGGCCATTCGGCCCTTCGAGCCTGCACCGCCATTCAATATGATCATGGCTGATTATCCAGCTCAGTAACCTGTACCTGCCTTCTCTCCATACCCCCTGATCCCTTTAGCCACAAGGGCCACATCTAACTCCCTCTTAAATATATCCAATGAACTGGCCTCAACTACCTTCTGTGGCAGAGAATTCCACAGACTCACCACTCTCCGTGTGAAGAAATGTTTTCTCATCTCGGTCCTAAATGACTTCCCCCTTATCCTTAAACTGTGACCCCTGGTTCTGGACTTCCCCAACATCGGGAACAATCTTCCCGCATCTAGCCTCTCCAACCCCTTAAGAATTTTATATCTTTCAGATGCTGCCTGACCCGCTGAGTTACTCCAGCATTCTGTGTCTACCTCCGATTCAAACCAGTTTATTTCCTACACAAGTATCTGTCCAAATGTCTATTAAATATTATGTTAGTATCTGGCATAACTACCTCCTCTGGCACCTCGTTCCACCACCCTTTGTGTGAAAACAATTGCCCCTCGGATTCCTATTGAATCTTTTCTTTCTCACCTGAAACCGATGTTCTCTGGGTCTTGATTCCCATATTCTGTGTAAAATACTCTGTGCATTTACCCAGTCTATTTCACTCATGATCTTGGACACCTCTACAGGATATGTTCCCAAGTTGTAGGAGCAGAATTAGTTCCTTTTAGTCTAATTATATCCATTAAATCATGGCTGATCTAACTTTCCCTCCCAACCCAATTCTCCTGCCTACTCCCCGTAACCCCTGACACCTGTTCTAATCAAGAATCTATCAATCTCCACCTTAAAAATATCCATTGACGGCCTTCATAGCCTTCTGTGGCAATGAATTCCACAAATTCACCACCCTCCGTTTTTTTTTTGAGGCTATGACCTCTGGTCCTAGACTCTCCCACTAGTGGAAATGTCCTTCAACATCCACTCTATCCAAGCCTTTCACTATTCGGCACGTTTCAATGAGATCCCCCCTCATCCTTCTAAACTCCAGCGAGTACAGGCCCAGTGCCGTCAAATGCTCATCGTGTGTTAACCCAATCATCCTTGAGATCACCCCACATCCACCTGCGCTCCAAGGAATAAAGTCTTGGCCTGCTCAACCTCTGCCTGTAGCTCAGGCACTCGAATCTTATCTACGGAGCATTTTATCAGGATGCATCACACCTTGGTTTTGGTACAGCTCCATCCAAGACCGCAAGAAATCGCGGCGAATATGTGGACGCAGCCCAGACCATCGCACACACCAACCTCCCTTCCGTTGACTCCATCTACACCTCACGCTGCCTCGGCAAGGCCAGCAGCATAATCGAGGACGAGTCGCAACCTGGCCACTCCCTCTTCTCCCGTCTCCCATCAGTGGAAAGGTGCAGACGTGTGAAAACGCACTCCCTCAGATTCAGGGACAGTTTCTTCCCGGCTGTTATCAGGCAACTGAACCATCTTACCACAACCAGAGAGCAGTGCTGAACTACTATCAACCTCTTCGATGACCCTCGGACTATCCTTGTGTAAGAAAATCACTGCAGATGCTGGTACAATCCAAAGGTATTTATTCACAAAATGCTAGAGTAACTCAGCAGGTCAGGCAGCATCTCGGGAGAGAAGGTATGGGTGACGTTTCGGGTCGAGACCCTTCTTCAGACTGAAGAACCTGCCGAGTTACTCCAGCATTTTGTGAATAAATACCTCGGACTATCCTTGATCAGACTTTCCTGGCTTTACCTTGCACTAAACGCTATTCCCATGCCATGTACCTGTACGCCATAAGTGGCTCGATTGTAATTGTGTATTGTCTTTCCGCTGACTGGTTAGCACGCATCGAAAGCTTCTCACTGTTCTTCGGTGCACGTGACAATAAACTAAACTGAACTATCGGCTCAGAGTGAGTGCGCAGGCTGTAATTAGATACAGTTCGTTGCTCATCTCAGCTCTCACTTCCAACCTCGCCTTTGCAAGTGTTAATTAGCCTCCCTTCGTTCCTTATTTGCGTGCAGCCGCCAGCTCGGTGCACTGTGCTGGTGGTTTTGGAGTCATGAAATTATGCTCAACAAACATGACAAAAGCAAAACAACTACAAGAGGTCCTTGTTTAAAGAACGCTGCACAGAATGCAATGATGCATTTCGACAGCATGGGGTCGTTTATTTTTGCATGAATTATCATACGTGATGGGCGTGCATTAGCATATTAAATTCATGCGAAAGTGGGATTCGTGCTGCTGTAATGTTTAATACTCCACACATCTTGGAAAACATTGAGCACGCTGTGTATCAGGTGCACGTGTAAGCTGTGAATGAATGTTGCTGTTTCACTTCCGCGACGCGTTTGGGTTCAACGGTTCGGGGCTGTTTTATTTGTCACCTATGCAACAAAGTCTTTTTTGCACGTGTCACACGCCTGCGTGCGGCGTCAGTTTTTGCCGCCAAAGTTCTTCAAAGTCCAAAGTCTGTTCGGCCCACGCGCTCGATGTTTTATTAGAAACATAGAAACACAGAAAATAGGTGCAGGAGTAGGCCATTCGGCCCTTCGATCCTGCACCGCCATTCAATATGATCATGGCTGATCATCCAACTCAGTATCCCGTACCTGCCTTCTCTCCATACCCCCTGATCCCTTTAGCCACAAGGGCCACATCTAACTCCCTCTTAAATATAGCCAATGAACTGGCCTCAACTACCTTCTGTGGCAGAGAATTCCACAGATTCACCACTCTCTGTGTGAAAGAAAACATTCTCATCTCGGTCCTAAAAGACTTCCCCTTAATCCTTAAACTGTGACCCCTTGTTCTGGACTTCCCCAACATCGGGAACAATCTTCCTGCATCTAGCCTGTCCAACCCCTTAAGAATGTTGTAAGTTTCTATAAGATCCCCCCTCAATCTTCTAAATTCCAGCGAGTACAAGCCGAGCCTACCCAGTCTTTCTTCATATGAAAGTCCTGCCATCCCAGGGATCAATCTGGTGAACCTTCTCTGTACTCCCTCTATGGCAAGAATGTCTTTCTTGCAGCAGTTTAGTTTAGTTTCGAGATACAGCGCAGAATCAGCCCACCGAGTCCAGCGGGCCGACCAGCGATCCCCATGATAAATCAAGTTCTTTACCTTCAGTCTGAATAATCACACGAATTACTGGGTGGGCACATCAGGTTTATTCCACAGTGGGGTTCGTCCCGTGAGGATCTCCATACACAATACTAATGTCTGAAAAGATCTCAACTCAGGAGAGGGGAAGAACAACTTTTCCACGATTATTTATTTTTTATACAGAAAGGAAAAAGGGGTGTGACAGAAAAGAAATCAACGACCAATTACAATTCTAATACAATGGTTACCAAGAAAACAAAATCATTAATACAGGTCACATGCTCAGAAATCAAACCATTAATATAAGTCACATGCTTTCGGGGAAAAGCATCAATTTACCTAGAGTGGATTCAAAACTTTTCCTACTTTCATACGCACCCATGTAAGGAGTTGTTATTGAGAAAGAAACTTTCTTTATCTCTTATATACGAGCAATGTCGCAGCTGCACAACCTTGCACTACTGTTTCAATACACAGGGCTCACACCGTCAGACAAGGGAGTAAGGGAGTAATTTAAGAACAAGGAACCCCTACTCCTCTGTCTACTCCTTATCGTTCATAAAGGGACAAACACATTCCATTCCCAATGATAACATTTCTGCCACAAGCATCCATCTTACTGCTTTCTACTGAAAATAAGCATTCATTTTATTGCAGGACCTATACAGTAAATGGTAGGCCTCTGGGGAATGTTGTAGAGCAGAGGGATCTAGGAGTGCAGGTGCATGGTTCTCTGAAGGTCGTATCGCAGGTGGATAAGGTGGTCAAAAAGGCTTTTGGCACAGTGGCCTTCATCAGTCAGAGTATTGAGCATAGAAGTTGGGAGGTCATGTTGCAGTTGTATAAGACGTTGGTGAGACCGCATTTGGAATATTGTTTTCAGTTCTGGGCACCATGTTATAGGAAATATATTGTCTGTAGAAGGTTCTCGACCCGAAACGTCACCCATTCCTTCTCTCCCGAGATGCTGCCTGACCTGCTGAGTTACTCCAGCATTTTGTGAAAAGATATTGTCAAGCTTGAAAGGGTTCACGGAAGATTTACGAGGATGTTGCCAGGACTAGAGGGTGTGAGCTCTAGGGAGAGGTTGAGAAGGCTGGGTCTCTATTCCTTGGAGCGCAGGAGGATGAGGGGTGATCTTATAGAGGTGTAAAAAAATTATGAGAGGAATAGATCGGGTAGATGCACAGAATCTCTTGCCCAGAGTAGGGGAATCGAGGACCAGAGGACATAGGTTCAAGGTGAAGGGGAAAAGATTTAATAGGAATCTGAGGGGTATCTTATTCATGCACAGGGTGGTGGGTGTATGGAACAAGCTGCCAGAGGAGATAGTTGAGGCTGGGACTATCCCAAAGTTTAAAAAAAAGTTAGACGGGTACATGGATAGGACCGGTTTGGAGGGATATGGACCAAATGCAGGCAGGTGGGACTAGTGTAGCTGGGACATGTTAGCCGGTGTGGGCAAGTTGGGCCGAAGGGCCTATTTCCACACTGCATCACTCAATGACTATCACTTTCTGACTCTTTGATCAGCACTACCCTGCACACACTAGGGACAATTTACAATATTTTCCGGAGCCAATTAACCTACAAACCTGAACGTCTTTGGAGTGTGGGAGGAAAAAGCAGGACGCCCAGGGCAAAAACTCACGCAGGTCACGGGGAGAATGTACAACCTCCGTACAGACAGCACCCGTGGTCAGGATCGAACCCGGGTCTTTGGCGCTATGAGGCAGCCATTCTACCCGCTGCATCACCGTGCTGCCCAGTTCCCGCGAATCGACGTCCCTCTCCTCTCTTCCCCCTGCATAAAAATAAAATAAAATGCTGAGAATATCCAACAGATCGGGCAGCATCGGCGAAGTTTAAACATTTGAGCTGACAGTCTAGGTGGGTGACCTTAGAAATAAGTACTTCTGATGCAAAACAGGAAAAAATTATTATCTGGAATTTGGTTTCAGTTTAGCTTAGCTTAGTTTAGAGATACAGTGTGAAAACAGGCCCTTCGGCCCACCAAGCCCATGTCAACTAATGATCGCGCAGACACTAGGGGATCTTATCGAAACGTATAAGATTATTAAGGGGTTGGACACGTTAGAGGCAGGAAACATGTTCCCAATGTTTGGGGAGTCCAGAACCAGGGGCCACAGTTTAAGAATAAGGGGTAGGCCATTTAGAACAGAGATGAGGAAAAAAAATTTTAGTCAGAGTTGTGAATCTATGGAATTCTCTGCCTCAGAGGGCAGTGGAGGCCAATTCTCTGAATGCATTCAAGAGAGAGCTAGACAGAGCTCTTAAGGATAGCGGAGTCAGGGGGTATGGGGAGAAGGCAGGAACGGGGTACTGATTGAGAATGATTAGCCATGATCACATTGAATGGCGGTGCTGGCTCGAAGGGCCGGATGGCCTTCTCCTGCACCTATTTTCTATTGTCTATTGTCTATTGTCCTACACCCTAGGGACAATTAACAAAGGCCAATGACCAAGATGCCCCATCTACACTGGTCCCACCTTCCTGCATTTGACCCATATTTTTCTAAACCTTTCCCCATGAAGGTGGGCAGCTTGATGGCGCGGCGGTAGAGTTGTTGCCGTAGAGCGCCAGAGACCCGGGATCGGTCCTGACCACAGGTGCTGTCTGTACGGAGTTTGTACGTTCTCCCCGTGACCTGCGTGTGGGTTTTCTCCGAGAACTTTGGTTTCCTCCCACACTCTAAAGTCGTACATGTTTGTAGGTCAATTGGCTTGGTGGATGTGTAAAATTGTCCCGCGTGTGTGTAGGATAGTGTTAATGTGCGGGGATCGCTGGTCGGTGTGGACTCGGTGGGCCGAAGGGCCTGTTTCTGTGCTGTATCTCTAAACTAAACGAAATGTCCAAATGTCTTTTGTCCTAAATGTTGTTGATGTCAGTAACATTTAGTAAAAATTGTGCCCGTTGTGTAAGGAATGGATGTTGAAGTGGGATATCTTAGAACTGGTGTGAGTGGGTGGCCGATGTTCAGCATGGACTCAGTGGGTCAGGGCCTGCTTCCTTTTAGCATTTCTAAATTGAGTAGGGAACAGGGGAAGTGATTGAGAGCCTCATGAACCATCTTACAGTGGAAACCGCAGTTAGACAATAGACAATAGACAATAGGTGCAGTAGTAGGCCATTCGGCCCTTCGAGCCAGCACCGCCATTCAATGTGATCATGGCTAATCATTCTCAATCAGTACCCCGTTCCTGCCTTCTCCCCATACCCCCTGACTCCGCTACCCTTAAGAGCTCTATCTAGCTCTCTCTTGAATGCATTCAGAGAATTGGCCTCCACTGCCTTCTGAGGCAGAGAATTCCACAGATTCACGACTCTCTGACTGAAAAAGTTTCTCCTCATCTCCGTTCTAAATGGCCTACCCCTTATTCTTAAACTGTGGCCCCTTGTTCTGGACTCCCCCAACATTGGGAACATGTTTCCTGCCTCTAACGAGTCCAACCCCTTAATAATCGTATACATTTCGATAAGATCTTAAAAAGAAAGGAAGACATATTGGACAATGAGACTCAACAAGACGACTTTGAAGCTGGTTCGACTTGGGTGGGGGAGGGATGGATGGAGAGGGAACGCAAGGGATGAGGGAAATGAGTTGCCATAGAGTCTCAGCACGGAAACTGGCCCTTCAGACCATCTCGCCCATGCCAACTAAGATGCTACATCTAAGCTATACTCATTTACCAGCTTTTGACACGTATCCCTCTAGACCTTTGCTTTCCGGGTTATAAGGAAAACAAGTGGGCCCGTTGGGCCCAAACCTCTCCCACATTGGTGCAGCACCCTCTCCTCCCCATTCCCCCTCCCCCTTCTCCCCTTCCCCCCTCCACTCTCCCTCCCTCCCCTCCACTCTCCCTCCCCTCCACCTCCCATCCCCCTCCTCCCTCTCTCCCTCCCTCCCCCTCCCCACTTCCCTTCCCCCTTCCCTCCTACCCCCCCTCCCCCTCTCCTCCCCTCCCCATCATCCCCTTCCCCCCCTTCCCCTCTCCCCCCACTCCACACCCCTCAATCCCCCTTCTCCTCCCTCCCTCCCCCTCCCTCCCTCCACCCCCCTCCCTCCCTGGGAGATAGATTTAAACTTTAAAACGTGAATAACTTTTAAAGTATAACACCAATTTCAATGAAACTTCTTCCATTAGCACCAAAGGGACGACGGTGAGTAAGGTGGGCCCAGAATTGCCGCGCTATCGTGTACCGATCTGGCTGTAGTTCAGGAACAAACAAACAAACAGACGAGAGTTTTAGTATGGAGATGAATAGGACTACAAATGGGGTTAGGACTACCAATAAATTCCACATGGCCTGGTTGGGCTGATTTGCTTGTTGTGTTTTGTGAATGTCTTTGCATTCCCATTGATCATGCTTGCCAACTCATTTTCATTATGAACTTCAAATTCAGTAAAGCACCATTACTGACAAAATAAACTTGCAGATTAGAGTACTGAAAAATGCACATCCATCGTTGTTTACATCACGTCAGGTCAGGAAGAACAAGGGGGTTGCCGAATTACCACATAAATAGGCATAAATTTGAGTAAGACATTTCAAGCTTCATTAAACGACAATATAATGTGTTATTTGTGAAAAAATGTCAACTAGTAAATTTGCCTAATGATCTTTGCAGATCAAATTAAGTGTAGACGAAATAACAGTTGACATTTTTCTATATGGAGAAGGGAGATGATTTTAATCCCTTAACGTTCAAATGAGTTTGAGTTTCACGCTATTTAAAGCTCTCACGTGCTATTGTGCCTTAAATGTGAAAATATCAAAGTAAGGATTTGCTCGACTAAATCTTGCCATCATATCATAGACACAAAATGCCGGAGTAACCCAGCGGGACAGGCAGCTTCTGTCAGGAGGAATGGAATGGGCGACGTTTCGGGTCGAGACAAAAAGCTGAAGAAGGGTCTCGAACCGAAACGTCGCCCATTTTCCATCTCTCCAGAGATGCTGCCTGTCCCGCTGAGCTACGCCAGCTATTTGTGTCTTTCGACAGAAATAGAGCTGTTGACTCACAACACTAGAAATTGTCACGTATTTATTATTGTCACGTGTACTGAGACACAGTGAAAAGCTTTTGTTCGCACTGTGCCCAAACAAATCGGATGATTCTGCACATGAATACGATCGAACAAGGCATGAGTACACAGGGAGAGGGAAAGGAAAATACCAGAGTGCACGGTGGCGCAGCGGTAGAGTTGCTGCCTTACAGAGAATGCAGCGCCGGAGACCCGGGTTCGATCCTGACTGCGGGTGCTGTCTGTACGGAGTTTGTACGTTCTCCCCGTGACCTGAGTGGGTTTTCTCCGAGATCTTCGGTTTCCCCCCACACTCCAAAGAAGTTTGTAGGTTAATCGGCATTGGTAAATGTAAAAATTGTCCCTAGTGGGTAAAGGATGGTGTTAATATGCGGGGATCGCTGGTCGGCGCGGACCCGGTAGGCCGAAGGACCTGTTTTCGCCCTGTATCTCTAAACTAAACAATAGACAATAGACAATAGGTGCAGGAGTGGGTCATTTGGCCCTTCAAGTCAGTACCACCATTCAATGTGATCATGGCTGATCATTCACAATCAGTACCCCGTTCCTGCCCTCTCCCCATACCCCCTGACTCCGCTATCATTAAGAGCTCTATCTAACTCTCTCTTGAAAGCATCAAGAGAATTGGCCTCCACTGTCTTTTGAGGCAGAGAATTCCACAGATTTACAATTCTCTGAATGAAAATGTTTTTCCTCATCTCCGTTCTAAATGGCCTACTCCTTATTCTTAAACTGTGGCCCCTGGTTCTGGACTCCCCCAACATTGGGAACATGTTTCCTGCCTCTAGCGTGTCCAATCCCTTAATAATCTTACATGTTTCAATAAGATCCCCTCTCATCCTTCTAAATCCCAGTGTATACAAGCCCAATCGCTCCAGTCTTTCAACATACGACAGTCCCGCCATTCTGGGAATTAACCTAGTGAACCTACGCTACACTCCCTCAATAGTGAGAATGTCCTTCCTCGCTAAACTAAACTAAAATGAAAAAGTATATATGTTTTCAGCTTTGCAGAGTGGAAACCCGGGTTTGATTCTGACGGGTGCTGTCTGTGTGGAGTTTACACGTTCTCCCTGTCACTGCTTTGGTTTCATCCAGGTGCTCCGGTTTCTCCCACATCTCAAAGATGTGTGGATCTGTAAGCTAATTAGCCACTGTATATTGCCCCTAGCCTGTGATGATTGGAGAACATAGAGGTAGTGGTAGTTTAGTTAAGTTTATTGTGTATTGAGGTACAATGAAAAGCTTTTGGTGCGTGCTAACCAATCAGCGGAAAGACAATACATGATGACAATCGAGCCATTCACAGTGTACATGATAAGGGAATAGCGTTTCGTGCAAGGTAAAGCCAGCAAAGTCCGATCAAAAATAGTCCGAGGGCCACCAACGAGGTAGATAGTAGTTCAGCACTGCTCTCTGGTTGTGGTAGGATGGTTCAGTTGCCTGATAATAGCTGGGAAGAAACTGTCCCTGAATCTGGAGGTGTGCGTTTTCACACTACTGTACCTTTAGCCTGATGGGAGAGGGGAGAAGAGGGAGTGGCCAGGGTGCGACTGGTCCTTGATTATGCTGCTGGCCTTGCCGAGGCAGCGTTAGGTGTAATGGAGTCAATGGAAGGGAGGTTGGTTTGTGTGATGGTCTGGGCTGCGTCCACAATTCGCTACAATTTCCTGTGGTCTTGGGTGGAGCTGTTCCCAAACCAAGTGGCATCCCGATAAAATGCTTTCTATGGTGCACCTGTAGAATCTGTTGTAGAATTGTAGGGGACTTACAAAACTCCCTAAACCTTCTATTGAAATAGAGGTATGAATGGGTGATGGATATTCTGCACGAAATCAATGGGTCGACGGGTACTATTTCCATTCTGTATCATTCAATCAATTCAATTAAATAAGCTTTCATAGGTTACCAATTAAGATATCACAGGAAAGAAACAGTGCACACCCAGTTCTCCCTCTATCTTCCTGTCCTCCACCTATATCTTTCCTTTGTCCCGCCCCCCTGACATCAGTCTGAAGAAGGGTCTCGACCCGAAACGTCACCCATTCCTTTTCTCCTGAGATGCCGCCTGACCTGCTGAGTTACTCCAGCATTTTGTGATATAAATACCTTCCAATTGATAACATACTAGCTTCAAGCAAGGAAGAAGAAAAGCACTTTAATAAAATGGAAGGTATTGAGATTGGGAAAGATTAGGAAAGATGGAATCATTTTCTGCTTGTACACTTTAGACTTTTTAGAACTTAGAGACGCAGTGAGGAAACAGGCCCATCAGCCCATCGCACTGCGCCAACCATGATCACCCCGTGGACTGGCACTATCCTACACGCCAGGGACATTAGCCTAGCTTTCCAATAGGAATGCCTTTCCAAAACGTTAGACTTTACAGATACAGCATGGAAACAGGCCCTTCGGCCCACCGAGTTTGCCTGACCAGCGATCCCTGTACACTAGCCACATCCCACAAGAGAGAGAGAGAGAGAGAGAGAGAGAGAGAGAGAGAGAGAGAGAGAGAGAGAGAGAGAGAGAGAGAGAGAGAGAGAGAGAGAGAGAGAGAGAGAGAGAGAGAGAGGAGAGAGGAGAGAGAGAGAGAGAGAGAGAGGAGAGAGAGAGAGAGAGATGAGAGAGAGAGAGAGAGAGAGAGACGAGAGAGAGAGCTAGAGCGAGAGAGAGAGAGAGAGAGAGAGAGAGAGAGAGAGAGAGAGAGACGAGAGAGAGAGAGGAGTGAGAGAGAGAGAGAGAGAGAGAGAGAGAGAGAGAGAGAGAGAGAGAGAGAGAGAGTCAAGCATGCGATTTAACCTACCACACAATGTTGCAAAGCCCATGGCAAAGTCCAGTGGCCCAAGCAAACAAATAAGACAGATCTGCGTTCCTCATCTCCACACAAGCGCCAATCAACCCACAAGCCTGCACGTCTTTGGAGTGTGGGAGAAACGGGAGCACCCGGAGAAAACGCACGGGGGGAACGTACAAACTCCGTACCGACAGCACCCGTAGTGAGGATCAAATCTGGGTCCCTGGCGCTGTAAGGCAGGATCTCTACCGCTGTGCCGCCCGTAATCTCTCAGATATATTTCTCCTATGGATGCGATAATTATTGAAACTATTTAAAAATTGGGGGTGGCGCAGTGGTAGAGTTGCTGCCTTACAGCGCCAGAGACCCGGGTTCAATCCCGACTGCGGGCGCTGTCTGTACGGAGTTTGTACTTTCTCCCCATGACCTGCGTGGGTTTTCTCTGAGATCTTCATTTTCCTCCCACGCTCCAAAGACGTACAAGTTTGTAGGTTAATTGTCTTTGTATGAAAAAATGTAAATTGTCCCTAGTGTTTGTGGCGTAGTGTTAATGCTCGCTGGTCGGCACGGACCCGGTGGGCCTGACACGGTAGAGGCAAGAAACATGTTCCCAATGTTGGGGGAGTCCAGAACCAGGGGCCACAGTTTAAGAATAAGGGGTAGGCCATTTGGAACAGATTTGAGGAAACAACCTTTTTCACTCAGAGAGTTGTGAATCTGTGGAATTCTCTGCCTCAGAAGGCAGTGGAGGCCGATTCTCTGGATGCTTTCAAGAGAGAGCTAGATAGAGCTCTTAAAGATAGCGGAGTCAAGGGGTTATGGGGAGAAGGCAGGAACGGGGTACTGATTGTGGATGATCAGCCATGATCACATAGAATGGCGGTGCTGGCTTGAAGGGCTGAATGGCCTACTCCTGCACCTATTGTCTTGTTGCCTGTTGTCTATATTGACAGTTTCTGTGCTGTACCTCTAATGTAAACTAAAGTAAGCGAAAGAACAGAAAAGTTTGTCGTTCTGGCGTCTTATTCCCACCCCAGGGAATGCAAAAGTCCGTTCCGCTTGATGAAACGGGTCCGCGGTGTGATTTTTTAGATTTAGATTTAGAGATACAGCGCGGAAACAGGCCCTTCGGCCCACCGTGTCCGCGCCGCCCAGCGATCCCCGCACATTAACACTATCCTACACACACTAGGGACAATTTCTACATTTACCCAGTCAATTAACCTACAAACCTGTATGTCTTTGGAGTGTGGGAGGAAACCGAAGATCTCGGAGAAAACCCACGCAGGTCACGGGGAGAACGTACAAACTCCGTACAGACGGCGCCTGTAGTCGGGGTCGAACCTGAGTCTCCGGCGCTGCATTCGCTGTAAGGCAGCAACTCTACCGCTGCGCCACCGTGCCGCCGTGTGGTCTCGTGTTGCAGTACATGGATGTGGTAGCCAATTGGCGCACAGCATGCTTCCCACATACATCAGTGTGTTAATGATCTGCTTAAGTGATGTTTTGATTAAGTAGCGATAATTACTGAGGATGCTGAGGTGAACGCACCATGCAATCTTTTAACATCCAGCTGACAGAGCAAAATGGGTTCGGTTAAACAGATGAAGGACAGCACTGTCAGCGGTGATACGGGGAATGCTTCAAATTTCATGCCGGAGTCTCCAAAGTGGAGACAGAAAATGCTAACAATCCTCTCATCGGCTAGAGTGCGGCCCTGACCTCCCATCTACCTCAATGGAGACGTTGGCGGGACTGTCATATGTTGAAAGACTGGAGCGACTTGGCTTGTATACACTGGAATTGAGAAGGATGAGAGGGGATCTTATTGAAACAATTAAGTGGTTGGACACGTTAGAGGCAGGAAACATGTTCCCAATGTTGGGGGGAGTCTGGAACCAGGGGCCACATTTTAAGAATAAGGGGTAGGCCATTTAGAACGGAGATGAGGAAAAACTTTTTCAGTCAGAGAGTTGTGAATCTGTGGAATTCACTGCCTCAGAAGGCAGTGGAGGCCAGTTCTCTGAATGCATTCGAGAGAGAGCTGGATAGAGCCCTGTGGTCCACCAAGTCCATGCCGACCAGCGGGCTCTAACATTATCCCGCACGCTAGGGGCAATTTACAATTTTACCGAAGCCAATTAACCTACAAGCCCCGTACACCTTTGGAGTTGTGGGAGGAAACCGGATCACCCGGAGGAGACCCTCGCAGTCACGGGGGAGAACGTACAAACTCCACACACATGGTCAGGAAAATAACTGCAGGTGCTGGTACAAATCGAAGGGTATCACAAAATGCTGGAGTAACTCAGCGGGCCAGGCAGCATCTCTGGAGAGAAGGAATGGGTGACGTTTCGGGTCGAGACCTTTCCTCAGACTGAAGAAGGGTCTGAAGAAGGGTCTCGACCAGAAAAAACGTCACCCATTCCTTCTCTCCTGAGATGCTGCCTGACCCGCTGGGTTACTCCAGCATTTTGTGATACCTTCTGAGCACCCATAGTCAGGATGGAACCCGGGGTCTCTGGTGCTGTCGGGCAGCAACTCTACCGCCGTGCCACCATGCCACCCTTGCATGCAACACTGCGTGTCACTCTTCAGAGGCTTTTGTGCGAGGACTCTCAGGTCTCTTTGAACATCAACGCTTCCTAATCTCGCAATATTTAATAAATACTCAGCAATTTGATGAAGTGGATCACCTTGCGTTATTTCAGCTTGTTGCTTTTGTTATCAGGAGTACCTGTTAATTCAATACTTCAATTTTATTCACATTATTACTAGGTGTTCAGATTGGTCCTTGTCATACATTATCCAATTATTTCACAATTCTAATGTATTAAACATACGTAATTGAACTAATAATGTTACGCTATCAATCCACTACATTAAAAAATGACAAGGTTAATGATTATTCATATTATTGTATTATTATAACGATACATTAATTAGATTAATAGAAACATGGAAAATAGGTGCAGGAGTTGGCCATTCTACCCTTCAAGCCAGCACTGCCATTCAATATGATCATCCAAAATCAGTACCCTGTTCCTGCCTTCTCCCCATATCCCTTGATTCCATTAGCCCTAAGAACTATATTTAACTCTCTCTTGAATACATCCAGTCAAATGGCCTCCACTGCCTTCTGTGGCAGAGAATTCCACAGATTCACAACTCTCTGGGTGAAAACGTTTTTCCGCATCTCAGTCCAAAATGGCCTACCTCTTATTTTTAAACTGTGACCCCTGGTTCTGGACTCCCCCAACATGGGGAACATTTTTCCTGCATCTGGCCCTAAGAGCTATATCTAACTCTCTCTTATTATATTATTATATTCCTTATGCATTATTGTTATTTTGTGTATTACAATAATAATGGCTCTTCAAAGGTTCTTCAATGGTTGTGATGTAATTTGAGGGAACCCTAAGATCATGATAGTGTCTGTAAAAGTGCCAATTTCTTATTTCAATGCCCGATGGCTCTGCTACCTCAAAGGTATGTCACAAACAGAAGTTTAGACAATAGACAATAGACAATAGGTGCAGGAGGAGGCCATTCGGCCCTTCGAGCCAGCACCGCCATTCAATGTGATCATGGCTGATCATTCCAATCAGTACCCCGTTCCTGTAAACATTTACAGATCTGACAGCAGAGAAAGAAAACCATTGATGGTTTCTGATGAATTCCATTATAAAAGTATTCCTTAAACATAATAGAAACATAAAAAACATAGAAAATAGGTGCAGGTGGAGGCCATTTGGCCCTTCAAGCCAGCACCGCCATTCAATGTGATCATGGCTGATCATTCTCAATCAGTACCCTGTTCCTGCCTTCTCCCCATACCCCCTGACCCCACTATCCTTAAGAACTCTATCTAGCTCTCTCTTGAATGAATTCAGAGAATTGGCCTCCACTGCCTTCTGAGGCAGAGAATTCTACAGATTCACAACTCTCTGACTGAAAAAGTTTTCCTCATCTCAGTTCTAAATTAAAGACTAACTTAAAGGCTAAAGATACAGCGTGGAAACAGGGGCGGCACCTTGGCGCAGCGGTAGAGTTGCTGCCTTAGAGCGAATCCAGCGCCGGAGACCCGGGTTCGATCCCGACTACGGGTGCTGTCTGTACGGAGATTGTACGTTCTCCCCGTGGGTTTTCTCCGAGATCTCCGGTTTCCTCCCACACTCCAAAGACGTACAGGTTTGTAAGTTAATTGGTTAGGTAAATGTTAAAAGAAATTGTCCCCAGTGAGTGTGGGATAGTGTTAATGTGCGGGGATCGCTGGACAGCACAGGCCCGATGGGCCAAAAGGGCCTTTTTCCGTGCTGCATCTCTAAAAAAAAGGCCTTCTTGCTACCGAGCCCATGACGACCATCAAAGATACTATTCACACCAAAGATATTAGAGGAGCAAGATGAACCACTCCGTTGATATCGCCTATACTGAAGTGTAGTACGCAAAGGAGCGTAACGTCCGCCATTTTAGTAAGCAAAACACGCCGTTCGCTGTGTGATCAGTGTTTTGGGGGAACTGTACGTGTGATGATACCATTAAAATGCAGAATATATCTCATCTATCAATTCGCAGATTTTTGTTATCTTTCTTTTAAAATGTTTCTGCAAGTTTCTGCCGACTAAAATGGCGCCCTGGCATACTGCAGTTTTTAGGGTCGAGTGGTCTATCTTGCTCTGCTCTATTATCTTTGGTTCACACCAGTTCCAGGTTATCCCACCTTCTCATCCACTCCATACACTCAAGGGACAATTTACAGAGGCTAAATAACCTACAAACCCACTCCTCTTTGGGATGTGGGAGGAAACTGCCGTACCCGAAGGAAACCCACGCGGTCACACCGCCCAGATAGGACCCGAGGTCAGGATCGAACCCAGGTCTCTGGCGCTATGAGGCAATGGTTCCGGCAATGGTAATGGCTTAGCTCAGTTTAGTTTTGTTTAGAGTTTCACTTAGAGATGCATCGTGGAAACATGCCCTTCGGCCCACCGAGTCCGCGCCGTGAAGCGATCCCTGCACACTAACACTATCCTGCACACTCGGGGATCATTTTTAATTTTACCAATCCTTTACACCTACAATCCTGCACGCCTTTGCAGTGTGGGGGGAAACCGGAGCACCCGGAGGAAACCCACGCAGGTCACGGGGAGAACTTACAAACACCATGCGGACAACGCCCGTAGTCAGGATCGAACCTGGCGCTGTCGACAGCAACTCTACCGCCACGCCACTATGTCGCTCCTGCATTGCTGCAGTGTTGGCGCCTGTTCTCAAGATGGATTTGCTACCTTATTCAGCCTAAAACAAGCAGCACAGTTCAATTGAGCTAACCACAAGCACATGTACAGGAGGATCACTCATTTTCCTTTTTTTTTTCCTTTTATTTAACCGATACTTCTGTACCTGAATCCGAGGCTTACTGTTTGCGGGGCAACACACTGGTGCAGTGGCAGAGTTGCTGCCTTACCGTGCCAGAGACCCGGGTTTGACCCTGACCATGGGTGCTGTCTGCATGGAGTTTCCAAGTTCTCCCCGTGACCTGCGTGGGCTTTTCTCTGGGATCTCCATCCATTTCCTCACCCATTCCAAAGACATACGGGTTTGGAGGTCAGTTTTCCTCGACCCGACATGTCTCCCATTCCTTCTCTCCAGAGATGCTGCCTGCCCCGCTGAGTTACTCCAGCTTTTTGTGTCTATCTTAGGGTTATAGGTTAATTGGCTTCTACGAATTGTATATTGTCCCAAGCATGTAGGACAGTGCGGGGTGATCGCTGGTCGGCGAGGACTCAGTGGGCCAGAGGCCTGTTCCCATGCTGTAAAGTCTACCTGCAACCGCAGGAGATGCAACACCTGTCCATTTACCTCCCCCCTCAACTCCATCCAAGGACCCAAACAGTCTTTCCAAGTGAGACAGAGGTTCACCTGCACCTCCTCCAACCTCATCTATTGCATCCGCTGCTCCAGATGTCAACCTCTCTACATCGGCGAGACCAAACGCAGGCTCGGCGATCGTTTCGCTCAACACCTTCGCTCAGTCCGCCTTAACCAACCTGATCTCCTGGTGGCTGAACACTCCAACTGCCCCTCCCACTCCCAGTCTGACCTTTCTGTCATGGGCCTCCTCCAGTGCCATAGTGAGGCCCACCGGAAATTGGAGGAACAGCACCTCATATTTCGCTTGGGCAGCTTGCAGCCCAGCGGTATGAACATTGACTTCTCCAACTTTAGATAGTTCCTCTGTCCCTCTCTTCCCCTCCCTCTTCCCAGTTCTCCCTCTATCTTCCTGTCTCCACCTATATCCTTCCTTTGTCCCGCCCCCCTGACATCAGTCTGAAGAAGGGTCTCGACCCGAAACGTCACCCATTCCTTCTCTCCTGAGATGCTGCCTGACCCGCTGAGCTACTCCAGCATTTTGTGAACTAAAAAGGTTTTTTATAGGCATCCTTTTGGAAAGCTGGACATTTTCCTCGGGCTTTGCTGTCAGCAAAAGCTCCAAACTAATCTGAATTCCCTTTGCCTTCAAAGAGAATTCGGAATGAAGGCAAACAAAATGAAAGGAATTTGAAAACCCATGGCTTGCCAGAGCACTTCACAGGCGATGGATATGTATGTGGTCACGGTTGTAATCTAGGAAATTCAGTGGGGAATTCAGCACACAGAAAACACACACACTGCGGCACGGTGGCGCAGCGGTAGAGTTGCCACCTTACAGCGAATGCAGCGCCGGAGATTCAGGTTCGATCCTGACTACAGACGCCATCTGTACGGAGTTTGTACGTTCTCCCCGTGACCTGCGTGGGTTTTCTCCGAGATCTTCGGTTTCCTCCCACGCTCCAAAGGCGTGCAGGTATGTAGGTTAATTGGCTGGGCAAATGTAAAAATTGTCCTTAGTGTGTGTGTAGGATAGTGTTAATATGCGGGGATCGCTGGGCGGCGCGGACCCGGTGGGCCGAAGGGCCTGTTTCCGCGCTGTATCTCTAAATCTAAATCTAGGAAATTCAGTGGGGAGTTCAGCACACAGAAAACTCCCACGAATATATATTTGCTCATGACCGGACACTGTAACTTGCGTTCGGAATGGGACGGGACCTGAGCATTGATTATAACACCAGAGAGATACGGGTGCCCTTTCGGGAAATAAGAAAGGTTTAATATCTCGAATAAAACCCTGATAGACATAAATAACTGAAATTTCCAGCTCCCCTCTGATCTAACACCAAGGTTATAGCTTCCTATCCACTCCTGGTCCAAAGAAAATTGGCCATAGCTCTCCTCCTTTTTCCTTCTGTCTGGTATGGGTGGCATTTGTTTGATACAATTTTTAATATGCTGGAAAGTCATCATTTCTGAATCTACATCCCAGGTGGTCAAACAATTTCATTTGTCATGGGCCTCCTCCAGTGCCATAGTGAGGCCCACCGGAAATTGCCATTCGAAGGGCCGAATGGCCTACTCCTGTACCTATTGTCTATTGTGTATTGACTGGGCTTGTATTCACTGGAGTTTAGATGGATGAGAGGGGATCTTATAGAGACGTATAAAATTATAAAAGGACTGGACAAGCTCGATGCAGGAAAAATATTCCCAATGTTGGGGGAGTCCAGAACCTGGGGGCCACAGTCTAAGAATAAAGGGGAGGCCATTTAAATAGTGAGAAAAAACATTTTCACCCAGAAAGTCGTGAAATTGTGGAATTCTCTGCCACAGAAGGCAGTGGAGGTCAATTCACTGGATGAATTTAAAAGAGAGTTAGATAGAGCTCTAGGGTCTAGCGGAATCAAGGGATATGGGGAGAAGGCAGGCACGGGTTACTGATTGTGGATGATCTGCCATGATCACAATGATTGCCGGTGCTGGCTCAAAGGGCCGAATGGCCTCCTCCTTCACCTATTTTCAACGTTTCTATGTCTTTGGAGTGTGGGAGGAAACCGGAGCACCCGGCGAAAACCCATGCAGGTCACGGGGAGAACGTACAAACTCAATACAGACAAGCACACATGCTCAGGATGGAACTCGGGTCTCTGGCGCTGTGAGGCAGCAGCTCTACCGCCGTGCCACCGTGCCGCCCACTTCCTTCAGGCCTCCCTGACATTCCAGTGAAAACACCAGATTGATCCCTGGGATGGCAGGACTTTCATATGAAGAAAGACTGGATAGACTGGGCTTGTACTCGCTGGAATTTAGAAGACTGAGGGGGGATCTTATAGAAACATATAAAATTCTTAAGGGGTTGGAGAGGCTAGATGCGGGAAGATTGTTCCCGATGTTGGGGAAGTCCAGAACCAGGGGTCACAGCTTAAGGATAAGGGGGAAATCTTTTAGGACCGAGATGAGAAAACATTTCTTCGCACAGAGAGTGGTGAGAATGTGGTATTCTCTGCCACAGAAGGGAGTCGAGGCCAGTTCATTGGCTATATTTAAGAGGGAGTTAGATGTGGCCCTTATGGCTAAAGGGATCAGAGGGTATGGAGAGAAGGCAGGTACAGGTTACTGAGCTGGATGATCAGCCGTGATCATATTGAATGGCGGTGCAGGCTCGAAGGGCCGAATGGCCTACTCCTGCACCTATTTTCTATGTTTCTATGTGTGTGTGTGTGTGTGTGTGCAAGGTTTCCCTGTGGCTAATTCCCCGTAATCCAGGCGGAATTCTGGACAACCTCTTCTCCGCCCCCTTCAAAGTTCTCTTGTCCTTCCTGCCAAGGGGGCCACCAGAACGATCAGGGGAAAAATCTGAAACAAAAATGTCTGGCGGAGCGTCCGATGGATTTGCATGGCATCGTCGTAACGTCCCGCGTCCAGACTCACAGGGATGATTATGTTCCTGCAAATAATTGATCATCTCGGACTATACTTATCCCCCGCAACCTTCAATCCTGGTTCCCACCCAGCTAATTATCTGAGGTTGATTCTGAACTGTTAATGGACTGGGTTTTCGCTTTTGACCAACGTGCAACTCTTGGCTGGAGGAATGGAAACTCTAATGTCTAGTTTTGCGCTTGAAGCTTGTTAATGCTGTTCCAGTGTCGTTTACTTTTGCGCTTGTAGTCCACATTAAATTGCCCAGTTACACCTCCGCCTCTCCCCCCCCCCCTTGCATTCTTTTACAGGTCTGAATCATAATTCCACGTTAGTTGTTTGGCAAACAAGGTTCCCCTTGTTTAGTAAATGAATTGCTCCTGCCTCAGATTGTCCGTTTCCATTCTCACGTCTGGGAGATCGGAGGAGAGGGAACTGGCAGGTTAGCTCCTTGTGCATGCTCCACAGGTTGGGTTAGATCGTGACTGATTGTGCCTCACCACACTTTACCCTTCGTTTCCATAACCCTCGACTACCTTAACTTCGAGTTTCTGAGTTTAGTGTGTTCTATAGACAATAGACAATAGACAATAGACAATAGGTGCAGGAGTAGGCCATTCAGCCCTTCGAGCCAGCACCGCCATTCAATGCGATCATGGCTGATCACTCTCAATCAGTACCCCGTTCCTGCCTTCTCCCCATACCCCCTCACTCCGCTATCCTTAAGAGCTCTATCCAGCTCTCTCTTGAAAGCATCCAACGAACTGGCCTCCACTGCCTTCTGAGGCAGAGAATTCCACACCTTCACCACCCTCTGACTGAAAAAGTTCTTCCTCATCTCCGTTCTAAATGGCCTACCCCTTATTCTTAAACTGTGGACCCTTGTTCTGGACTACCCCAACATTGGGAACATGTTATCTGCCTCTAATGTGTCCAATCCCCTAATTATCTTATATGTTTCAATAAGATCCCCCCTCATCCTTCTAAATTCCAGTGTATACAAGCCCAATCGCTCCAGCCTTTCAACATACGACAGCCCCGCCATTCCGGGAATTAACCTAGTGAACCTACGCTGCACGCCCTCCATAACAAGAATATCCTTCCTCAAATTTGGAGACCAAAACTGCACACAGTACTCCAGGTGCGGTCTCACCAGGGCCCGGTACAACTGTAGAAGGACCTCTTTGCTCCTATACTCAACTCCTCTTGTTACGAAGGCCAACATTCCATTGGCTTTCTTCACTGCCTGCTGTACCTGCATGCTTCCTTTCATTGACTGATGCACTAGGACACCCAGATCTCGTTGAACTCCCCCTCCTCCTAACTTGACACCATTCAGATAATAATCTGCCTTTCTATTCTTACTTCCAAAGTGAATAACCTCACACTTATCTACATTAAACTGCATCTGCCATGTATCCGCCCACTCACACAACCTGCCTCAGAACATAGAATTCTCTGCCTCAGAAGGCAGTGGAGGCCAATTCTCTGAATGCATTCAAGAGAGACCTTGGTAGAGCTCTTATGGATAGCGGAGTCAGGGAGTGTGGGGAGAAGGCAGGAACGGGGTACTGATTGAGAATGATCAGCCATGATCACATTGAATGGTAGTGCTGGCTCGAAGGGCCGAATGGTCTACTCCTGCGCTTATTGTCTATTCTATATCTCTTGAAATCACAGTCGATGTCTCTCGTTCCCTTTCCCCCAGAGTCTGAAGAAGGGTCTCGACCCAAAACATCACCGGTGGTGCAGCGTTTGAGCTGCTGCCTTACAGCGCCGGAGACCCGGGTTCGATGTTGACTTGTCTGTACGGAGTTTGTACGTTCTCCCCGTGACCTACGTGGGTTTTCTCCGAGATCTTCCGTGATCAGCCATGATCACATTGAATGGCGGTGCTGGCTCGAAGGGCCGAATGGCCTACTCCTGCACCTATTGTCTATTGGCACAGTGTCATGGTGTGTTGTCCATAAGTTTTTAAGGGCCCCCCTCAGTCATGGCTGACCATGGGTGATGCATCCTGGGTGTTGGCTGCTTGCTCCAAGCCTCGGCTGGAGCTGCGTGGATGTGTGGGTCGGTTGCAAGCCTGGGCGATGTCATACGGAGGACAGGCTGTTGCCCATGCAGCACGTTCCCCTTCTCCACGTCGCTGATCGATCCAAAGGAACAGCAGAGCCGTTACAGATTGGCACCAGGAGCTGCCAGAACGAGGTTGTTATTGAGGGCATGCAGCGTAGGTTCACTAGGTTAATTCCCGGAATGGCGGGACTGTCACATGTTGAAAGACTGGAGCGACTAGGCTTGTATACACTGGAATTTAGAAGGATGAGAGGGGATCTTAACGAAACTAAGCTGAACTGAAACTCAACTGATTCTATTATTTGATGAGATGATCAGCAATATACCTAATGTGCATCATATTTTGTGAAAGAAGATTATATATCAAACTTCCTATGGGAAGTCCAACAGTTATATCCCAACGATAGATACAAAGTGCCGGAGTAACTCAGCGGGTCAGGCCACATCTCTGGTGAAAAAGGGTAGGTGACGTTTCGGGTCTGGACCCTTCTTCAGACTGAAAATCGGGGGTGGGGGAGAAGAGATGGAGTCAAGAACAGACCCCAGGGCTGGCGACAAATGACCTCAGGCAAGGTGGGCCTAAGATTGGTAGGATGAATCTGCAGATGTGGGTTTAAACCAAAGATAGACACAAGAAAGCTGGAGTAACTCAACGGGTCAGACTGCATCTCTGGAGAAAAGGAATAGGTGATGTTTGGGGTTGATACCCTTCTTCAGAAGCCGACCCGAAACGTCATCTACTCCTTTTCGCCCCAGAGATGCTGCCTGACCCGCTGAGTTGCTCCAGTTTTTCTGTGTCTATAGAAACATAGAAAATAGGTGCAGGAGTAGGCCATTCGGCCCTTCGAGACAGCACCGCCATTCAATATGATCATGGCTGATCATCCAGAATCCTGCTTTCCTGCTTTCCGTTCCTGCTTTCTCCCCATATCCCCTGATTCCGTTAGCCCTTACAGCTATATATCTAACTCCCTCTTGAATACTTGGGTCCTTAGATTTCTTCTTCAGTGCAAACTTTTTCTGGAACTTTCTATCCCTTTACCTCAGCCGGAACACAACATGATTTGGACTCTTGCACCCCGAGAAGATTGTTATCGTGCATTGTCGCAACAAAGATGTTCTTCTCTCTTATCTCTTGCAGTCTTAGCTTTGGACTTTGGTTCTCTTCGTCGATCATACCTTTATCAACTGGGTTTCTTTGCTCCTTGACCCAGGTGAAGGAGACCCCGAGCGGAACGGAGCCAAATTTGCTGATGATGCAAAGATAGGTAGGAGAGCAAATTGAGGGACCATTAACATTTTGCGAAGAGATAGAGATAGGTCAAACGGCCGGGCAAAAAAACGTTGCAGTTTGAGTAAAATTATTTAAGATTATCAGCTTCGATAGAAAAAATAGAAAGGAACAGATTATTGTCTAAATGTAGGAGAGACTGCATAATGCTACTGTAAGAAAATAACTGCAGATGCTGCTACAAATTGAAGGTATTTATTCACAAAATGCTGGAGTAACTCAGCAGGTCAGGCAGCATCTCAGGAGAGAAGGAATGGGCGACGTTTCGGGTCGAGACCCTTCTTCAGACTGCATAGTGCATAATGCTACTGGTCTTTATCTTGAACCAACACGTTATTTCCTGATCCTGTATCTCTATACTGTGGACGGCTTGATTGTAATCATGTACAGTCTTTCCGCTGACTGGAGAGCACGCGACAAAAAAGCTTTACAAGGTTCCTCGGAACACGTGACATTAATGGCGGCACGGTAGCGCAGCGGTAGAGTTGCTGCTTTACAGCGAATGCAGCGCCGGAGACTCAGGTTCGATCCTGACTACGGGTGCTGCACTGTACGGAGTTTGTACGTTCTCCCCGTGACCTGCGTGGGTTTTCTCCGAGATCTTCGGTTTCCTCCCACACTCCAAAGACCTACAGGTATGTAGGTTAATTGGCTGGGTAAATGTAAAAATTGTCCCTAGTGGGTGTAGGATAGTGTTAATGTACGGGGATCGCTGGGCGGCACGGACTTGGAGGGCCGAAAAGGCCTGGTTCCGGCTGTATATATATGATATGATATGATATGATAATGTGCAGCGGTAGAATTGCTGCCTGAGACCCGGGTTCAGCGCCGGAGACCCGGGTTCGATCCTGACCACGGCTGCTGTCCGTATGGAGTTTGTGCGTTCTCCCCGTGACCCGCGTGGGTTTTCTCCCAGATCTTCGGTTTCCTCCCACACTCCAAAGACGTGCAGGTTTGCAGGTTAATTGGCGTGGTATAAGTGTAAATTGTACCTGGTGTGTGTAGAATGGTGTTAATGTGCAGGGTTCACTGGTGGGCCGAAGGGCCTGTTTCCACACTGTATCTCTAAACTAAACTAAACTAATAATCAAGTGTAAACTTAACTAAACTACTAATAAATTATGAACAAAACTAAACTCAATATTGATTTCTCTCATTTTAAGTAATGCCTGTCTTCTCTCTCTCTCTCCCCCTCCTCCTCCTCCATCCTTGTCTTCCTGCTAGTTCCACTGTTCATATCTTTGTCTCCCTTCGTTATCACCTCTTCCCCAGGCAACAATGGGCCATTGTGGGCTCCGCCCTTCCTCGGTCATCTGTTGCCGGCCTGGCTTTGTTTTGGCCTTTTCTTACCTCCAGTTCCCTCGGCCCTACTTTCAGTCTGAAGAAGGGTCCCGACCCAGAAACGTCACGCATTCTTTTTCTCCAGAGTTGCTGCTTGATCCGTTGAGTTACTCCAGCACTTTGTGTCCATCTTCAGTACGAATCAGTATCTGCAGTTCCTTGATACACACTAAACTAAACTAAACTAAACTGAAAATGTTTCGGGTCTCCTCATGTATGCATCTCAGAACGTCAGGAAGCATCTACAAGCAAGCTGGAAGGCAAATAATCTGTGGCCTTTATTGAAAACAGAGACACAAGAGAATCTTGAGCAAAAAAAAACAAACTGCTGGAATCTTGAGCAAATAAAACAAAGCTCTGGAGGAGCTCAGCAGGTCAGGAGGCATCTCGGGAGGGAATGGACTGATGACGATTTCGGGTCGAGACCCTTCTTCAGACCGATCGATGGAGATACCCAGTGGGTCAGACGCAGCCTGTGGTGGGAAATGAAGAAGGGTCATGACCCAAAATGCTGGCCGTCCATTTCCCACACCAGATACTGCCTAACCCACTGAGTTCCTCCAGCGGTTTGTTCATTGAAAAGGGAATGGACTATTCGTAGGAATGCCTTGCTGCAGTACTGGAAGATATTGCTGAGGTCACCCCCTGGAATAGTGCAGACTCTTTTGATCCCTTTATATAATGAGAGGTAGAGCAGCAGTTATTCAATTCACATGCATTTAACTTTAGACTTTACTTTACTTTGGAGATACAGCGTGGAAACAGGCCACTTTGGCTCATCGAGTCTACACCGACCAGCGATCCCCGTTCACGAGCACTATCCTACACACTAAACGAACAATTAAGAATTTACTGAGGCCAATTTAACCTACAAACCTGCACATCTTTAGACTGTGGGAGGAAACCGGAGCACTGGGAGAAAACCCACGCAGGTCGCAGGGAGAACTGAGACTGACTCCCCTCAACACACCCCCCCCCACCCCCCAATCTTTGCACACCCCCAATCCTTTCCACTCATCACTTTCATTTCATAAATCATTTATTTTTTGTTTTTACGACTGTTGGCAGAAGAAAGCCAATGGAATGTTGGCCTTCATAACAAGAGGAGTTGAGTATAGGAGCAAAGAGGTCCTTCTGCAGTTGTACAGGGCCCTAGTGAGACCGCACCTGGAGTACTGTGTGCAGTTTTGGCCTCCAAATTTGAGGAAGGATATTCTTGCTATTGAGGGCGTGCAGCGTAGGTTTACTAGGTTAATTCCCGGAATGGCGGGACTGTCATATGTTGAAAGACTGGAGCGACTAGGCTTGTATACACTGGAATTTAGAAGGATGAGAGGGGATCTTATCGAAACGTATAAGATTATTAAGGGGTTGGACACGTTAGAGGCAGGAAACATGTTCCCAATGTTGTGGGAGTCCAGAACAAGGGGCCACAGTTTAAGAATAAGGTGTAGGCCATTAGGAACTGAGATGAGGTAAAACTTTTTCAGTCAGAGAGTTGTGAATCTGTGGAATTCTCTGCCTCAGAAGGCAGCGGAGGCCAATTCTCTGAATGCATTCAAGAGAGAGCAAGATAGAGCTCTTAAGGATAGCGGAGTCAGGGGGTATGGGGAGAAGGCAGGAACGGGGTACTGATTGAGAATGATCAGCCATGATCACATTGAACGGTGGTGCTTGTTCGAAGGGCCGAATGGCCTCCTCCAGCACCTATTGTCTATTGTCTATTGTCTACCAATTTCCTTCCTGGGATAAATAAAGTTCTTATCATACGGTATAGAACGTACAAACTCCGTACAGACAGCACCCGTGGTCAGGATCGAACCCGGGTCTCTGGCGCTGTAAGGCAGCAACTCTACCGCTGCGCCACCCCCTGTAACGCGATGAGCCGGAGGCAATTTTTTTTGTTTGCTTGTGTTCATTAAATCTCTGTCCCGGCCTTTCGGTTTCTAAGTCCTTAGGTTCACCCAGGGTTGAAAAATGTTTTGAAGGAGACGATACATTGAGATGTCATTTACCCTCTTGGGTGGTTACATAAAGACACAGATGCAAAATAAATAGCAGGAGACGTGCTCCCAGTGTCCGAGGCATTACTTTCAGTGATGATATCCTTGGAGTAAAGAAGGTTTACTTTAGTTCAGAGATACAGCGTGGAAACAGGCCCTTCGGCCCACCGGGTCCGCGCCGACCAGCGATCCCCGCACATTAACACTATCCTACACCCACTAGGGACAATTTTTACATATTTACCAAGGCAATTAAGCTACATACCTTTGGATTGTGGGAGGAAACCGAAGATCTCTGAGAACACCCACGCAGGTCACGGGGAGAACGTACAAACTACGTACAGATAGCACCCGTAGTCGGGATTGAACCCAGGTCTCCGGCGCTGCATTTGCTGTAAGGCAGCAACTCTACCGCTGCGCCACCGTGACCGCTTTGAGAGAGGGTTTAACACAGCTCATAGAGTCATAGAGTGATACAGCGTGGAAACAGGCCCTTCGGCCCAACTTGCCCACACCTGACCAACATATCCCAGCTACACTAGTCCCACTTGCCAGCGTTTTGCCCATATCCCTCCAAACCAGTCTTCTCCATGTACCTGTCTAACTGCTTCTTAAATGTTGGGATAGTCCCTGCCTCAACTACCTCCTCTGGCGGATTGTTCCATGCATCCACCACCCTTTGTGTGATAAATGTCCAAAAACAGTTCTTAAAGGTTGCGATAGTCCCTTGCTCAAGTCCTCCTCTGGCAACTCATTCCATATACCCACCACCCTCTGTGTAAAAAAGGTTACCCCTCAGGTTTCCATCACATCGTTCCCCTCTCACCTTAAACCTATGTCTTCTGATCCTCAATTCCCCTACTCTGGGCAAGAAATTCTGTGCGTCTACCCTATCTATTCCTTTCATAATTTTGTACACCTCTATAAGATCACCCCTCATCCTCCTGCGCTCCAAGGAATATAGTCCCAGCCTGCTCAACCTCTCCCTGTAGCTCAGGTCCTGAAATTCAAGCTTCATCTTTGTAAATCTTCTCTGCACCCTTTCCAGTTTGACAACATCTTTCCTAGAACACAGTGCCCAGAACTGAACACAATACTCTAAACGTGGCCTGACCAACGTCTCACATAACTGAACCATGACCTCCCAACTTCTTTTCTGAGAACTCTGACTGATGAAGGCCAATGTGCCAAAACCTCATCTTTTGTGCTTTCTCCATATTTTTTTTAAGGTGGAGATTGATAGATTCATTATTAGTACAGGTGTCAAGGGTTATGGGGAGAAAGCAGGAGAACAGGGTTGAGAGGGAGAGACAGATCAGCCATGATTGAATCGCAGACTACACTTGATGGGCCGAAAGGCCTAATTCTGCTCCTCCGTCTTATGAATTTATGAAAATACTTTTTGACCAATCTAAGCTACCTATGATGCCACTTCCAACAAATGGTGTACCTGCACTCCTAGGTCCCTCTGCTGTACAACACTCCCCAGAGCCCTACCATTCACTGTGTAGGTCCTGCCCATGTTATACTTTCCGAAATGCAACACCTCACATTTCTCCGTATTCGATTTCACCATCCATTCTCCTGCACAACTGCCTTACCGATCAAGATCCTTCTGCAATTTTTGACGACCAACTTCACTATCTGCCACAACACCCACTTTTGTGTCATCTGCAAACTTGCTAATCTTGCCATGTACGTTCTCATCCAAATCATTGACAGAGATGGCAAACAGCAGACGAAGAAGATGCTACAAGTGTGGGCCTTTCATTTTTGTTTAATTAGTGGTTCAATGGTACTTGTTGTCACATGTGCCTAGGTACAGTGAAATTCATTTTTGTCTATAGTTCAATACAAGTATCACCATACATAAGCACTTTGACATGTATTAGATCTGCATCTCAGATACTATACATGTGTGTAGCAGCTGTGCTCTGAGACAATAGTCAATAGTCAATAGTCATTTATTTGTCACATACACATAAATGTACAGTGAAATGAAAAATTACCCGCAGTTCAACAATAAGACCAATAAGAGGATATGGAGTTGCCAGTTTGGTGACATTATCAATTCCCAGAAACATTGTTTCTGTGTTGTCTCTAAATTAAGCTGAATGAACCTAAGTACAGTGAAATCTATATTTTTTGCATACAGTCCAGTCCTACTATACATAGGTGCAACAATACTAAAGTACAGGAGTGTAAGAATAGTAGATTACACTGAGGAAGTACCTATGTACACAAGAGTTACCACATTTGGGGTGGTACCTGGGTTTGATCCTGACCTTGGGTGCTTTCGGTGTGCAGTTGTGTGACTGCGTGGGTTTCCTCCAGGTGCCCTGGTTTCCTCCTGCATTCCAAGACATGCAGGTTAATTGGTGTCGGTGTGTTGGATAGTGCTGGTGTAAAGACATGATCGCTGGATGGCGTGGGCTCAGTGGGCTGAGGGGCTTGTTTCCACGCTGCATGTCAAAACCAAGTGTCCCCTCTCTTGCTTTGTAGCTATCCACCCGCTGATAAACCTTCCATTTGCTTGTTCGATAGAAACATCGAAACTAGATGCAGGTGGAGGCCATTTGTCCCTTCGAGCCAGCACCACCATTCATTGTGACCATGGCTGATCATCCACAATCAGTAACCCGTGCCTGCCTTCTCCCCATATCCCTTGATTCCGCTAGCCCCCTAGAAGCTCTATCTAACTCTCTTTGAAATTCATCTAGTGAATCGGCCTCCACTGCCTTCTGTGGTAGAGAATTCCACAAATTCACAACTGTCTGGGTGAAAAAGTTTATTTTCTCATCTCAGTTTTCAAAGAATACTTAGACTGTGGCCCCTGGTTATGGATTCCCCCCCCTCCCCCCCACCCAACTTTGGGAACATCTTTCTCAGCCCAGATCGGCAGCTATTTTCAGAACCTAGTGCACAATTCCCTGCGTGGAGATGTGAGAACGTAAGAAATAGAAGCAGAAATAGGCCACACGGCCCCTTAAGCCCACTCGGTCATTTTTCATCTCTGCACAACTTTTCTGTGCTTAAACCCAGATCAAAAAAAAATATTTTAAAATCCATTGGTCTCTGCCTTGAACATACTTAGCAACCGAGTCTCCAGTGGCCTCTTGGTCGAGGGCTTCAATGGTTCATCGCTCTCGGGGTGAAGAAACCTCTGGGCTTCGTCCCTAAAGGACAATCCTTTATGATGTATAAGAAAATAACTGCAGATGCTGGTACAAATCGAAGGTATTTATTGACAAAATGCTGGAGTAACTCAGCAGGTCAGGCAGCATCTCGGGAGAGAAGGAATGGGTGATGTTTCGGGTCGAGACCCTTCTTCAGACTGATGCTTTATGATGTGATCGCTCTTTCCAAAAAAACCCCCCCCAAAAAAACAAAAAACCTCATCGTCCCAGAATGTACCCATCAAAACTTTTAAGGACGTTTTCTGCTTCAATTATTATCATATCATATCATATCATATCATATATATACAGCGCGGAAACAGGCCTTTTCGGCCCACCAAGTCCGCACCGCCCAGCGATCCCCGCACATTAACACTATCCTACACCCACTAGGGACAATTTTTTTAATTTTTTAATTTTTTAATTTTACATTTACCCAGCCAATTAACCTACATACCTGTACGTCTTTGGAGTGTGGGAGGAAACCGAAGATCTCGGAGAAAACCCACGCAGGTCACGGGGAGAACGTACAAACTCCTTACAGTGCAGCACCCGTAGTCGGGATCGAACCTGAGTCTCCGGCGCTGCATTCGCTGTAAAGCAGCAACTCTACCGCTGCGCCACCGTGCTGCCTGTTCTTCTAAGCTCCGGGCAGTACCAGCCCAAAATGTTTAGTCTCTCCCTGTGGAACAGTCCACGCCATCCCAGGAATGAATGCGATGGACCTTTGCTGCCCTCCCCCCTATTGCAAGCACATCCTTCCATGGAAAGGGAGAACAGATTTCTATGTAATGTTCCGCTTATAGCCACAAATATATATTTTTTCTTCTTGTACCACAATCCAATTGCAATGAAGGCCAGCAGATAATTAATTGCTGGCTACACAATCACTCAGTATTGCATGGGCAAGGATATTCAGATACCAGTGAACACAATCAATTTTCAATCTGTCACCATTTATATTTTTAAAAAACTTCACTTCACTAGCTTGTTTCTACCGACGTGAATGACTTCATATTTATTTCTGTGTTATCTTCTATCATTAGAGGGAATAGATAGATTGGGTGGATGCACAGAGTCCCTTGCCCAGAGTAGGTGAATTGAGGGCCAGAGGACTCGGGCGGCACGGTGGCGCAGCGGTAGAGTTGCTGCTTTACAGCGAATGCAGCGCCGGAGACTCAGGTTCGATCCTGACTACGGGTGCTGCACTGTAAGGAGTTTGTATGTTCTCCCCGTGACCTGCGTGGGTTTTCTCCGAGATCTTCGGTTTCCTCCCACACTCCAAAGACGTGCAGGTATGTAGGATAATTGACTGGGTAAAAATGTGAAAATTGTCCCTAGTGGGTGTAGGATAGTGTTAATGTACGGGGATCGCTGGGCGGCACGGACTTGGTGGGCCGAAAAGGTCTGTTTCCGGCTGTATGTGTATGGTATGGTGTATGGTATGGTATGGTAAGGTGAAGGGGAAATGATTTAATAGGAATCTGAGGGGTAACTTTTTCACACGAAGGGCGGTGGGTGTATGGAATGAGCTGCCAGAGGAGGTAGTTGAGGTAGGGACTATCCCAATGTTTAAGAAGCAGTTAGACAGGTACATTGATAGGACAAGTTTGGAGGGATATGGTCCGAATGTGAGCAGGTGGGACCAGTGTATCTGGGACATGTTGGGCCGAAGGGCCTTGTAATGGCAACTTCCAGAATTTTTCAGTAAACCCTTTTCTAATTGCCGTTACATTGCCATTATTACTCAGGGAGTCAGAGTGGTCTTACGCAGACCCCAACAGAACAGATCTTCCAGTCGTTTTTCCAGTTTAATTAGTTGTTTATTAGAGTAGTTATACAAACAAGGAGATGAACATACCAGGCTGTACTTATTTCGCATACAAGTCGGAGCTGGCTGCTCTGACCCTTGTCTGGTCCTCAGTCCATTCACGGGTCTGGTAAGAACTGTATCCTCTCCCTCCCTGTATCTGACCACATTTTGTTTGTGGACGATCAGCCATGATCACAATGAATGGCGGTGCTGGCTCGAAGGGCTGCCTCCCGCACCTATTTTCTATGTTTCTGCACCCAGTCCCTTATGCCCATATATATATATATATATATATATATATACACACCACCCTGTTTATCTAACGACCCCCCCCCCCAAAGTGTCCAAAATAACATGGCAAGATATGTCTAGACAAAATAATATAACAGTAGCTAGCCTAAACATAAATGGCTCCTACAGGCCTCTTTCCACGCTGTATGACTCAATTGTCTGTTCATGCGTGTCTCCCTTGAAGTCTCTCTGCATTGCTGTTATATATTATATAAATATAATATGACGATAATGGTGCCTAAGCCAGGAGACTCTGCCTGCTGGTCCCAGAAGTGGATCTGCCATCACTCATTGCAATCGCTCCACTCTTTTAAATCTCTACTCCAACAGCAGCATTTCTTACTTTATCAATGCCATTCGGTTTGACAATAGACAATAGGTGCTGGAGGAGGCCATTCGGCCCTTCGAGCCAGCACCGCCATTCAATGTGATCATGGCTGATCATTCTCAATCAGTACCCCGTTCCTGCTTTCTCCCCATACCCCCTGACTCCGCTATCCTTAAGAGCTCTATCCAGCTCTCTCTTGAATGCATTCAGAGAATCGACCTGCAACGTCTACTTCATTGGAGTCCCTCGGACTATCTTTAATCGGACTTTACTGACTTTATCTTGCACTAAATGTTATTCCCTTTATCCTATATCAGTCCACAGTGGATGGCTCGATTGCAATCGTGTATAGCCTTTCTGCTGACTGGTTAGCACGCGACATGAATAGCTTTTCACTGTACCTCTGTACGCATGACCATAAACTAAACAAGACACTATTCTTTCAATGGCGACACGGTGGCGCAGCGGTAGAGTTGCTGCCTTACAGCAAATGCAGCGCTGGAGACTCGGGTTCGATCCTGACTACGGGCGCCGTCTGTACGGAGTTTGTACGTTCTCCCCGTGACCGGCGTGGGTTTTCTCCGAGATCTTCGGTTTCCTCCCACACTCCAAAGACGTACAGGTATGTAGGTTAATTGGCTGGGCAAATGTAAAAAATTGTCCCTAGTGGGTGTAGGATAGTGTTGTTATGCGGGGATCGCTGGGTAGTTATGATTTCTCTTTGATAAATCCAAGTTGACTCTACCCAATCCATTTATTAAGTACCTCACAATCATTTCTTAATGTACATTCCAGGTTGTTCTCTACTATTTTAATCATAATACAAAATTATATCAATATTTAAAGTGACAGCACAATTAGATCAAGTGGTAAAGAAGGCATATGTTAAGCTTGCTTTCATTAGTTGAATATGGCTAGGCAGTGCAGAATGGAACTGTGGCTGCTGGTTTAAATCGAAGATACACACTAAATGCTGGAGTAACAGTGGGACAGGCAGCATCTCTGGATAGGCGGAATGGGTGACGTTTCGGGTTGAGACCATTCTTCTGACTGAAGAAGGGTTTTGACCCGAAACGTCACCCATTCCTTCTATCCAGAGATGCTGCCTGCCCCGCTGAATTACTCCAGCGTTTTGTGTCTATGGTTAGCCTGTATTTGTCAGAGGGTCTTGACCCGAAACGTCACCTGTTCCCTTTTCTCCGGAGATGCTGTCTGACCCGCTGAGTTACTCCAGCTTTTTGTGTCTATTTTGGTCTGCATTTGGAGTTTTGTACAGTATGCAGTTTTGGTCACTTCATTTGAAGGAAGGATGAAGAGGCTTTTGGAAAGAATGCTGAGGATTTACCAAAATGATGTCTGGATAAAAGGGCATTAGCTACAAGAACAGGTTGGACAGACTTTGATGGAAATATAAAATACTGGAATAATAGCTTTATGTGAGAGGAGCAAAGTTTAAAGGAGATGTGTGGATGCAAGTGTTTTTTTTACAGAGAGTAGTGTGTGCTTGGAAGAGCTGCTGGGGATGGTGGTGGAGGCAGATACGATAATGGTATTTAAGAGACATTCCCCATTCGAGGAATGGATGGATATGGTAGATCATAGCCTGTTCCTTTGCTGGACTGTTTTAAGTTTCGTTTAGAGATTTACAGCACGTAATGGGCCACTCGGCCCACCGAATCCGCACCGACTAGCAATCCCCGCACATAAACACTACCCTACGCACACTAGGGACAGTTTTTACAATCGCACGCCAAGCCAATTAACCTCCGAAACTCGCACGCCAAGCCATTTTACAAGCCAATTAACCTACAAAGGCTGTGGAGGCCACTTCAATGGATACTTTTAAGGTAGAGGTCGGTGGATTCTGGATTGGTAACAGTGTCAGGGGTTATGAGGAGATGGCAGGAGGATGGGGTGAGGCGGGAGAGACAGATCAGCCACGATTGAATGGCGGAGTAGACTTGATGGGCCGAATGGCCTAATTCTGCTCCTATAACTTTTGTAGATATGAACTGTTAATAGACAATAGAAAATAGGTGCAGGAGAAGGCCATTCGGCCCTTCGAGCCAGCACCGCCATTCAATGTGATCATGGCTGATCATTCTCAATCAGTACCCCGTTCCTGCCTTCTCCCCATACCTCCTGACTCCGCTATCCTTAATAGCTATATCCAGCTATCTCTTGAATGCATTCAGAGAATTGCCATCCACTGCCCTCTGAGGCAGAGAATTCCACAGATTCATAACTCTCTGACTGAAAAACATTTTTCCTCATCTCTGTTCTAAATGGCCTACCCCTTATTCTTAAACTGTGGCCCCTTGTTCTGGACTCCCCCAACATTGGGAACATGTTTCCTGCCTCTAACGTGTCAAACCCCTTAATAATCGTATACGTTTCGATAAGATCTCCTCTCATCCTTCTAAATTCCAGTGTATACTGGAATAAATTTAGTTCAGTTTATTCTTGCCACTGTGCCGCATTAGATAAGCTAGTCTAGTTTATTATTGTCACGTGTACCGAGCTACAATGAAAAGCTTTTCTTTGTGTGATGTCCAGTCTGCAAAATAAACTACACACAATTGCAGTCAAGCCATCCACAGTGTGTGTAGAATTATGGGACAAAGGGAATAACGTTTAATGAGAGGTAAATTCTGATTGAAGGTAGTCCGAAGGTCTCCAATGAGGTAAATTACTGTCGGGAGTTACGTCTCGCGCCCGGGTTGGTGTTAGAGAGGGACTGCGCGCTGCCCACAGGCACCCTGGGGGATTTCTGGGTCCGCTGGGGGGGGGGGGGGGGGTGGGTGGGTGGAATGCATCCTTGACAAGGCGTGTAAGATAGTTGTACAATAGTTTATTGCTTGTCTCATTTTATGGTGGTGGGCTGTGTTTTGTTTTATCGCATTGTATATATTATATTATTTAATATTTTTTTGATTAATTTATTTAAAAATTATGTAAATGACTTGGACTGCCCAGTGTAGCTGACTGGAGGCCTTAATGGAAGGGATGTTGGCTTGGGAGGGAATTATGACGTTAATTTGCTTAGCCTTCCAGGGATTTTGGACCCAATTTTTGCAGAGTCCGGATTTTCTCGGCGACTTGAGACGCAGTTCGCAGTCCAGCACCGTGTACGCTTGCAGTACTTAGTCACGAACACAACTTAATGATTACTAAAAACTGCAGTTTGTGGAGCATCGAGTATAAATTTCCTGCTTGGTTTTCCGAGCCAACTTAATTGGTCCGGTACCATGGGGCCGCCCGAGATCCTAGAACGCATTTCAATAGACAATAGACAATAGGTGGAGGAGGAGGAGGCCATTCGGCCCTTCGAGCTTCAATGTGATCATGGCTGATCATTCTCAATCAGTACCCCGTTCCTGCCTTCTCCCCATACCCCCTGACTCCGCTATCCTTAAGAGCTCTATCCAGCTCTCTCTTGAATGCATTCAGAGAATTGGCCTCCACTGCCTTCTGAGGCAGAGAATTCCACAGATTCACAACTCTGACTGCAAAAGTATTTCCTCATCTCCGTTCTAAATGGCCTACCCCTTATTCTTAAATTGTGGCCCCTTGTTCTGGACTCCCCCAACATTGGGAACATATTTCCTGCCACTAACGTGCCCAACCCCTTAATAATCTTATACGTTTCGATAAGATCCCCTCTCATCCTTCTAAATTCCAGTATTTACAAGCCTAGTCGCTTCAGTCTTGCAACATATGACAATCCTGCCATTGTGGGAATTAACCTAGTAAACCTGCGCTGCATGCCCTCAATAGCAAGAATATCCTTCCTCAAATTTGGAGACCAAAACTGCACACAGTACTCCAGCTGCGGTCTCACTAGGGCCCTGTACAACTGCAGAAGGACCTCTTTGCTCCTATACTCAACTCCTCTTGTTATGAAGGCCAACATTCCATTGGCTTTCTTCACTGCCTGCTGTACCTGCATGCTTCCTTTCAGTGACTGATGCACTGGGACTCCCAGATCTTGTTGTACGCCCCCTGTTCCTAACTTGACACCATTCAGATAATACTCTGCCTTCCTATTCTTACCACCAAAGTGGATAACCTCACACTTATCCATATTAATCTGCATCTGCCATGCATCCGCCCACTCACACAACCTGTCCAAGTCACCCTGCAACCTCATAGCATCTTCCTCACAGTTCACACTGCCACCCAGCTTTGTATCTGCAAATTTGCTAATGGTACTTTTAATCCCTTCATCCAAGTTCCTTGCCTGGGATCGACGCTCCAACTGCGGCCTATTATGATTCCGATGTGTCACTGAGTGACAGATTCCACCGGGTGGCGCCAGCAAAGGCTGCCTTGCCACCAGTCTGTCCGTGCCTTCCTTCTCTGTTTTTTCTTTAGTATATGTTAAATGTATGTCTTTTAGTGTTCTTTAGCTTGTTTTATATGGGGAGAGGGAGTTGGGGGAAACTTTTTTAATCCCTTGCCTCGACGGATATGCGTTTTTTTTTTCCGTATCGTATCTCCGTCCGCACTGCGGCATAACTTCGAGGTGCTGGCTGCCTCTGATGGAGACCGGCTTTGGAGGCTCCAACCGCGGGAGCCTGCAGGACTTAACATCGTGGAGCTGGCGGTCCCTGTCGGGGACCAACCTCTGAAGCTCCAACTGCGAGATCCTGCGGACTTAACATTGTGGAGCTTGCCACACCCGTCGGGGATCTACCTCTGAGCTCAAACCGTGGGAGGCTGCGGACTTTATCATTGTGGAGATCGCGGTCTCTAGTTAGAGAATGACTTCGGGAGCTCCAAGCGGCGGGAGCTTCGACCGCCCCGACGGATGATTCGACCAAGTCAACCGGGGAAGAAAAATGAGGGAAGAAGCTTAGAATTTATTGCCATCCGTCTCTGTGAGGAATCCGCCTGTGGTGGATGTTTACGTTGACTTTTATGTAGTTGTGCGTCTTAGATTTAGATTTAGAGATACAGCGCAGAAACAGGCCCTTCGGCCCACCGGGTCCGCGTCACCCAGCGATCCCTGCACACGGACACTATCCTACACCCACTAGGGACAATTTTTACATTTTGCCCAGCCAATTAACCTACAAACCTGTATGTATTTGGAGTGTGGGAGGAAACCGAAGATCTCGGAGAAAACCCACGCAGGTCACGGGGAGAACGTACAAACTCTGTACAGACAGCACCCGTAGTCAGGATCGAACCCGAGTCTCCGGCGCTGCATTCGCTGTAAGGCAGCAACTCTACCGCTGCGCCACCGTGCCGCCCTTAAGAAGCATGTCTTGTTGCTTTTTAGTATGGCTGTATGGCAATATGAATATCACTGTACCTTAATTGGTACACGTGACAAGAAAAGACCTCTGAACCTTTGAGATCGAGGAAAATATAGAATAGATAATTGTTAGCTGGGAGAAGGCAACAACAGAGCAAACAGATAAAATGCAGTCGGGGACAGTAAGACTGGTCGGAGAACTGGGAAGGATGGAGAGGGGGGGAAGCAAGGGTGATTTGAAGTGAGAGAAATCAATTCAGCCCATCAAGTCTACTCTGCCATTCAATCATGGCTGATCTTTCTTTCCCCCTTAACCCCATTCTCCTGCCTTCTCCCCATAACCCTTGAAAACCGTACTAAATGAGAAGCTACCTCTGCCTTAAAAATATCCATCGACTTGGCCTCCATAGCATTCTGTGGCAATGAATTCCACAGATTCACCACCCTTGACTTGATGGGCCAAATGTCCTAATTCCACTCCGAGAACGTATAAACTTGTTAAGATACTCAAGAGGGAGATTGAGATGAGCGTGCTTTATTAAGCTGTGCAAGTTGATCCATTCCCTCCTGACGATGATGCACAATGTCTACTCAGAGGAGGTTGGTTTGCGCTCCATATCCTTCTTGGACAATTAGTCATGGCATGTCGCCAGGAAGGACAGAGTCTAACGGTCCAATGTTAACTTTCAATGCAAGAAGGAATCCACATGAAGGCAGGGCTGTGGTAAAGGAGTGTCGCTCAAGGGAAATTGGAACTTATTGGGCAACGTTTGTTTCAGATCATTTCATAAGTTAATATGAGCCCATTCAAGTCTGCCATTCAATCATGGCTGATCTATCTTTCCCTCTCAACCCCATTAGAAACATAGAAAATAAGTGCAGGAGGAGGCCATTTGGCCCTTCGAGCCAGCACCGCCATTCATTGTGACCATGGCTGATCATCCACAATCAGTAACCCGTGCCTGCCTTCTCCCCATATCCCTTGATTCCGCTAGCCCTCAGAGCTCTATCCAACTCTCTTTTAAATTCATCCAGTGAATTGGCCTCCACTGCCCTCTGTGGCAGAGAATCCCACAAATTCACAACTCTCTGGATGAAAAAGTTCATTCTCAACTCACATGCCAAAGACCTGCAGTTTCGCAGGTTAATTGGCTCCGACAAATTGCCCCTGGTGTGCAGGAGCGGATGCAAAAGTGGGATAAGATAGAACTGCTATGTACAGGCATCCGATGGCCAGTGTGGACGCGGTGGGCAGAAGGGCCTGTTTCCCTGTATCTCCAATCAATCAGAGTAATAAATAATTTGAATCTAAATCACGACCTCATTTGGATCCCTCCGAGCCATCAAATCTGGAATGCTTTCAAAACGTCTCCAAATACCAAATGGTCCAAATCAAGACCTTGACTTTTAATCAATTCCTTTCTCAACCAGACATTTCATTCAATGTAAAGGTTGTCAGTTATTACACTGGGGGCTTCCTTGTTAACCCCGACAGTTTAAATCCTGCATTAATGATTAAACACACAGATTACAACTTGGCAAAGTGGAGTCTGCCATTCTGCTTCTCTACTGCAAGGCATTTGTGTACAAGCTTATAATATAGAACATTGGGTGGCACGATGGCGCAGCAGGAGAACTGTTGCCTTACAGCGCCAGAGACCACAGTTCAGTCCCGACTACGGGTGCCGTCTGTACGGTGTTTGTACGTTCCCCCCGTGACCTGCGTGGGTTTTCTCAGAGATCTTCGGTTTCCTCCCACACTCCAAAGACGTACAGGTTTGTAGGTTAATTGGCTTGTAAAATGGCTTGGCGTGCGAGTTTCGGAGGTTAATTGGCTTGGCGTGCGATTGTAAAAACTGTCCCTAGTGTGCGTAGGGTAATGTTTATGTGCGGGGATTGCTGGTCGGTGCGGATTCGGTGGGCCGAGTGGCCCATTTACGTGCTGTAAATCTCTAAACGAAACATAGAACAGTCCAGCAAAGGAACAGGCTATTATCTACCATGTCCATCCATTCCTCGAATGGGGAATGTCTCTTAAATACCATTATCGTATCTGCCTCCACCACCATCCCCAGCAGCCCTTCCAAGCACACACTACTCTCTGTAAAAAAAAACACTTGCATCCACACATCTCCTTTAAACTTTGCTCCTCTCACATAAAGCTATTATTCCAGTATTTTATATTTCCATCAAAGTCTTTCCAACCTGTTCTTGTAGCTAATGCCCTTTTATCCAGACATCATTTTGGTAAATCCTCAGCATTCTTTCCAAAAGCCTCTTCATCCTTCCTTCAAATGAGGTGACCAAAACTGCATACTGTACAAAACTCCAAATGCACACCAAAATAGACACAAAAAGCTGGAGTAACTCAGCGGGTCAGACAGCATCTCCGGAGAAAAGGGAACAGGTGACGTTTCGGGTCGAGACCCTCTGACAAATACAGGCTAACCATAGACACAAAACGCTGGAGTAATTCAGCGGGGCAGGCAGCATCTCTGGATAGAAGGAATGGGTGACGTTTCGGGTCAAAACCCTTCTTCAGTCTGAAGAATGGTCTCAACCCGAAACGTCACCCATTCCGTCTATCCAGAGATGCTGCCTGTCCCACTGAGTTACTCCAGCATTTAGTGTGTATCTTCGATTTAAACCAGCAGCCACAGTTCCATTCTGCACTGCCTAGCCATATTCAACTAATGAAAGCAAGCTTAACATATGCCTTCTTTACCACTTGATCTAATTGTGCTGTCACTTTAAATGTTGATATAATTTTGTATTATGATTAAAATAGTAGAGAACAACCTGGAATGTACATTAAGAAATGATTGCGAGGTACTTAATAAATGGATTGGGTAGAGTCAACTTGGATTTATCAAAGAGAAATCATAACTACCCAGCGACCCCCGCACACTAACACTATCCTACACCCACAAGGGACAATTTTTTACATTTGCCCAGCCAATTAACCTACATACCTGTATGTCTTTGGAGTGTGGGAGGAAACCGAAGATCTCGGAGAAAACCCACGTCGGTCACGGGGAGAACGTACAAACTCCGTACAGACTGCACCCGTAGTCAGGATCGAACCTGGGTCTCCGGCGCTGCATTCGCTGCAAGGCAGCAACGCTACCGCTGCGCCACCGTGCCGCACTCTGACTTGAGAAATTCCTCCTCTTCTCCTTTCTAAAGGGTATAGTTTAAATAAACAACAATGAGAAAAAACGTTTAAAAAAACACGCAGTGCGTAGGTGGAACGAGTGTTGATGGGACATGTTGGTCATGTGGACAAGTTGGGCCGAAGGGCCTGCTTCTAAGCTGTAAGACTCTAAAAGATAACGTGAATCTTTGTTTGGCGACCAGTCTAATTTGACTGTTCCGAACAGCCTTTGTATTTGATGCTCTTAAATAAAGTATAGCCTTGTTTGCTTTGACTGATCCTTGTGGGGTGCTCTGAAGTTTCCTTTAACACTACCTTTGCTTTAACAAATATCCGAAGACTTTATTTGCACATTGAGGAAGAGAGAGAATATCTCATCCATTGAGCAAAAATTGAGGTGTTTGACAAAATGCTCATCCGATCTGTTTTTTCCCCCCCCCCAGTGCAGAGGAAACTATTGCAATATCCTACATTTGAAAAGGTTGCCTTTTTCCTTAATTGAGGATGAATTAAAACTTGTCTCTCCCCCTCCCCACATCAGTTCCATCTATACTTGGGCAGCACGGTGGTGCTGTGGTGGTGTTGCAGTCTCACAGTGCCAGAGACATAGAAAATAGGTGCAGGAGTAGGCCATTCGGCCCTTCGAGCCTGCACCGCCATTCAATATGATCATGGCTGATCATCCAACTCAGTATCCCGTACCTGCCTTCTCTCCATACCCCCTGATCCCTTTAGCCACAAGGGCCACATCTAACTCCCTGTTAAATATAGCCAATGAACTGGCCAGGGTTGCTAGTCTGTGCAGAGTTTGTACGTTCTCCTTCTGACCTGCGTGGGTTTTTTGTTTTTGTTTTCCGGGTGCTCTTGGTTTTAGTCCCACGCTTCAAAGAAGTACAGGTCACCCGTTCCTTCTCTCCAGGGATGCCGCCTGTCCCGCTGAGTTACTCCAGCATTTTGTGTCTCACGCCTTTCACCTATTCAGATTCTCCAGCTGAGGAGCGTGTCTGTGCACTTGCCAACAGTCGTGTGACCTTTCTCTGGCTTGTATCATCACAATAACTCCTGTAATGTCGCAAGTGGTAAGGTAATGCATGCTGCTTAAATGGCAAGGCAGAGGCCGGAGCAATTAATCACACCCCACAGATTCCCGCATTGCTGAGATGGCTTCAAAAGAAGTTGTGTAAACTGGAGTCTTCCGTGAAGATATGGCTGAGGTTTTTTAAATTCATCTGTTCACATTTTAATCCACCCATCTGTTCGCATTAATCCAGAATGATTTGTCATTGAGTCAGAAACGGGTCCTTCGGCCCACCAATGGCGCAGCGGTGGAGTTGCAGCCTCACAGCGGACTCGGTGGGCCGAAGGGCCTGTTTCCGTGCTATATCACTAAACTAAACGAATTGGCCTCCACCGAAGGCAGTGGAGGCCAATTCACTGGACGTTTTGAAGAGAGAGTTAGGTTTAGCTCTTAGGGCTAACGGAATTAAGGGATATGGGGAGAAAGCAGGAACTGGGTACAGATTTTGGATGATCAGCCGTGATCATATTGAATGGCGGTGCTGGCAGGAAGTGCCTCCTCCTGCACCTATTTTCTATGTAAAATGAAATACTTTTGGGCACCGTATATATGAAATAGAATGCAAGGAATATCCAGTAGGTCTGGTAATGTCAGTGGAGCGAGAAGCAGCATTAATGCTTAAAAATCGATGTCCTTTCATCAGCATTGATCCAACTGAAAGCCCCTTGCCAACGTAATCCATTTAATGAGTTATTGTGACAAACACTGGTTGCTCAGAGTTTACCTTCTGGGAACACTGGTGGAGTAGTTCTCCTGAGTGACATTCGTGGGAATTGATTCTTGTTGTTTCCACAGAATCACAAAGCTTCAGATGCAAGCCATTAGCTCCAGCATGTCTGTGCTGCATCCTTGAAATAGCTATCCAATTAGTCCCACTCCCTGCTCCTTTCCCAGCGGACCCGAGTTTCAGCTCCTTTTGAAGTCGGCACTTTCAAAAGTTGCACCGTGCCGTCGGGCAGTGAATTCCAAATCGTTATCGACCAAGAACATCGAACTTACTGACAGGAACTGTACAGCGTTGGAACAGGCCCACGATGCCCAAGTCAAACGTTACATAGAAACATAGAAACATAGAAAATAGGTGCAGGAGTAGGCCACTCGGCCCTTCGAGCCTGCACCACCATTCAATATGATCATGGCTGATCATCCAGCTCAGTATCCCGTACCTGCCTTCTCTCCATACCCCCTGATCCCTTTAGCCATAAGGGCCACAACTAACTCCCTCTTAAATATAGCCAATGAACTGGCCTCAACTATCTTCTGTGGCAGAGAATTCCACAGACTCACCACACTCTGTGTGAAGAAATGTTTTCTCATCTCGGTCCTAAAAGACTTCCCCCTTATCCTTAAGCTGTGACCCCTGGTTCTGGACTCCCCCAACATCGGGAACAATCTTCCCGCATCTAGCCTCTCCAACCCCTTAAGAATTTTATATGTTTCAATAAGATCCCCCCTCAGTCTTCTGAATTCCAGCGAGTATTATGTCGAGTTAGACACAAAACGCTGGAGTAACTCGGTGCGTCAGGCCACAACTCCGGAAAACACAGAACAGGTGACGTTTCGGGTCGAGACCTTTCTTCAGATGTAGAGTAGGGCCTTTATTCCCCTGACTCTCAGTCTGAAGAAGTATCTCGACCCAAAACGTCGCCTATTCCTTTTCTCCAGAGATGCTGCCCGTCCCGCTGAGTTGCTCCAGCGTTTTGTGTCTATCTTCGGTTTAAACCAGCATCTGCAGTTCCTTCCTACATGTTTTCTGAGCAACTGTGGCCTGTTTTGGTACACCTACGCCACATCTCCATATCCTACTGAGTTTGTATTTCTGAGCACTGAAAATCGAGGGTCGTGGACTGACTGTGCAGCAATTAAACCCACACTTAAAAGTCAGAACTTGCGACAAAAAGATTGCCGATAGCTTGCCTGGGCATTCCGAGGTGTTATCGTTTCTTCTGCTTTTGAGATCTAAGTGCTCATTACAATCTGACAGTTTTTCGCACTTTTCCCTCTCCTCCTTTAGCAGAGACTAGACCAAGTGGACCCGTTGGGCCCAAACCTCTCCTGCATTGGTGCAGCACCCTCTCCTCCCACTCTCCCTCCCCCCTCCCCTCCCCGCCTCTCCCCCTCCCGCAGTCAAGAAAGCGAATGGTATGTTGGCATTCATAGCGAGGGGATTTGAGTATAGGAGCAGGGAGATTCTGCTGCAGTTGTACAGGGCATTGGTGAGACCACACCTGGAGTATTGCGTACAGTTTTGGTCTCCTAATCTGAGGAAAGACATTCTTGCCATAGAGGGAGTACAGAGAAGGTTCACCAGATTGATTCCTGGGATGGCAGGGCTTTCATATGAAGAAAGACTGGATAGACTCGGCTTGTACTCGCTGGAATTTAGAAGATTGAGGGGGGATAGACAATAGACAATAGACAATAGACAATAGGTGCAGGAGTAGGCCATTCAGCCCTTCGAGCCAGCACCGCCATTCAATGCGATCATGGCTGATCACTCTCAATCAGTACCCCGTTCCTGCCTTCTCCCCATACCCCCTCACTCCGCTATCCTTAAGAGCTCTATCCAGCTCTCTCTTGAAAGCATCCAACGAACTGGCCTCCACTGCCTTCTGAGGCAGAGAATTCCACACCTTCACCACTCTCTGACTGAAAAAGTTCTTCCTCATCTCCGTTCTAAATGGGATCTTATAGAAACTTACAAAATTCTTAAGGGGTTGGACAGGCTAGATGCAGGAAGATTGTTCCCGATGTTGGGGAAGTCCAGAACAAGGGGTCACAGTTTAAGGATAAGGGGGAAGTCTTTTAGGACCGAGATGAGAAAGTTTCTTTTCACACAGAGAGTGGTGAATCTGTGGAATTCTCTGCCACAGAAGGTAGTTGAGGCCAGTTCATTGGCTATATTTAAGAGGGAGTTAGATGTGGCCCTTGTGGCTAAAGGGATCAGGGGGTATGGAGAGAAGGCAGGTACGGGATACTGAGTTGGATGATCAGCCATGATCATATTGAATGGCGGTACAGGCTCGAAGGGACGAATGGCCTACTCCTGCACTTATTTTCTATGTTTCTATGTTTCCCCCCCTGTGACGTTTCAGGTCGAGACCCTTCTTCAGACTGAGAATCAAGGGGAAAGGGGGGTCGAGGGTACTTGGGTCATATGCAGAAGGCAATGGTAATCAAGGAGATGTGGAGCTCACAATGGTCCATTGTTGGCTGGGGCATAGGTGGTAAGTTATAGCAGGCGCCAGAACGCGACGGGAACACGAGTAAGATGACTAGGGCGGGGGAGGGACGGAGAGATAGCGGATGCAAGCACTACTTGAAGTTGGAGAAATCAATATTCATACCGAAGATGGACAATCACGAGCCCCGAAACGTCACCCATGTCTTCTCTCCAGAGATGCTGCCTGTCCTGCCGAGTTACTCCAGCATTTTGTGTCTATCGTCGGAAACAAATGTAGGATTAAGCCATTTGTTCCCTTAAACCTAATCTGCCATTTAATGGGATCGCGGCTGATCTTTTATCTCACTGCCAGCTTCCGATACACTTAATTGAAATGTCACGGCAAGGGAAAAAGATGATCAGAACACACTCTGGTGTCTGCCAGTGTCGAAGAATCATAGCTTTGTTTGATGGCAACACCAGTCTTTCTCTTGAATTGAATAGGTGTCAGTGGCGGGCTGAGCAATCGTGTCAGTTCCAATTACAGAGACAATTGTACATGATTAAAAAGGCACTTGGAGAGATATTGGGGTAGGAAGGGTGAGGACAGATATGGGCACAAAGGCAGGCAATACGGTATTAGCATGGACGTTCATCACAGTCGGCATGGATGAACAGTGAAAGGCCTGGCTAGAGTGGATGTGGAGAGGATGTTTCCACTAGTGGGAGAGTCTAGGACCAGAGGTCACGGCCTCAGAATTAGAGGACTTTCCTTTAGGAAGGAGATGAGGGGGAATTTCTTCAGTCGAAGGGTGGTGAATCTGTGGAATTTTCAGCCACCGAAGGCAGTGGAGGCCTAGTCAATGGATATTGTTAAGGCGGGGATTCTTGATTAGTACGGGTGCCAGGGGTTATGGGGAGAAGGCAGGAGAATGGGGTTGAGAGGGAGAGACAGATCAGCCATGATTGAATGGCGGAGTAGACTTGATGGGCCCCATGGCCTAATTCTACTCCAAGATCCTATGAAGTGTGGCACAAGATCAGGCCATTTGGCCACAATGCCTGTGCTAAGCAGATACCAAGACCATCTCCTATCTACCTGTGCATATTTCTTCTCCCTCTGTTCCCTGCCAATATCCCGCGTGCCAATCCAAAATACTCCTTCTTTTAATTTCTTTTAATCTTGTTTTTATTTTTATTGTGAATGTATAATTGTTCAATATAATATAATCGCCACTGCTGTATCTGCCACAACCCGCCTCCCCAGGCAACTGAAAGAATTTCTCATTGCTGAATGATTGCGGACTTCTTTGGACATAAAGTGTTCACCTTTCCAATGCTTCTCACTCCTCACTGAATGCTGTTCCAATCAATAATCCAATCTATGTCCTTCTGCCTCGCCACGATGCAGAGGGGCCTGTGTTATTGTTGAAGCATGTTCCAAAAGGGTCTGGATCGTGACCGGTCAGACTTGCAGAATGGAGCTGAGCTGAACAAAGTGTACGTTGTACAATCGTCGGTGTTGAAACAGAGTGCCGCACGGCAGAAATACAGAGTGTTTGTACTGAGGCACAGAACCAGTGAAACATCCGTTGAAGCATGATATTTAGTGCAGACTAGACCAAGTGGACACGTTGGGCCCAAACCTCTCCTGCATTGGTGCAGCACCCTCTCCTCCCCCCCTCCCCCCACCCCCCATCCCCCCCGACGCTCCCCCCCCATACCCCCATCCCCCCTTCACCCCCTGCCCCCCTCCTCCCCTCACTCCCCCCCCTCTCCTGCATTGGGGTAGCACCCTCTCCCCCCCCACTTCCCCCTCCCCCTCCCCTCTCCACCCCTCCCCTTTCCCCCATCCCCCACTACCCCCCTCCCTCCTCCCCTCTCCACCCCCCCCTCCCCTCTCCACCCCTCCCCTTTCCCCCATCCCCCACTACCCCCCTCCCCCCTCCCCTCTCCACCCCCCCTCCCCTCTCCACCCCTCCCCTTTCCCCCATCCCCCACTACCCCCCTCCCCCCTCCCCTCTCCACCCCTCCCCCCTCCCCCCACTACCCCCCTCCCCTCTCCACCCCCCCCTCCCCTCTCCACCCCTCCCCTTTTCCCCCTCCCCCCACTACCCCCCTCCCCTCTCCACCCCCTCCCCTCTCCACCCCTCCCCTTTCCCCCCTCCCCCCACTACCCCCCCTCCCCCCTCCCCCCCCTCCCCCATCCCCATCCCCCCCTTACCCTCCCGCCCCTCCTAACTCCTCCCCTCTCCTGCATTGGTGTAGCACCCTCTCCTCCCCCACCCCCACCCCCCCTACCCTACCCTCCTCCCCTCCCCTCACTCCCCCTTCTCCTGCATTGGTGTAGCACCCTCTCCTCCCCCACCCCCATCCCCCCCTACCCTCCCCTCCCCTCCTCCGCTCCTCCCCTCACTCCCCCTTCTCCTGCATTGGTGTAGCACCCTCTCCTCCCCCACTCCCCCCACCCCCTCCCCCTCCCCATCCCCTCTCCACCCCTCCCCTTCCCCCCTTCCCCCACTACCCCCTCCCCCTCCCCTCTCCACCCCTCCCCCCTCCCCCCACTCCCCCTCCCCCATCCCCCCTTACCCTCCCTCCCCTCCTAACTGCCCCCCTCTCCTGCTTTGGTGTAGCACCCTCTCCTCCCGCCCTCCCCCCGTCCCCCCCTCCCTCCCTCATCCCCTCAATCCCCCCTCTCCGGCATTGGTGCAGCACCCTCTCCTCCCCCACTCCCCCCCTCCCCCCTCGCCCCCTCGCCCCCCCCTCCCCCCTCCCCTCAAAGGATTCACAAAACACTAGTACATTACTTACAATACTCGAAAAACTTTACAATGAGTGGCAAAATGTTAAATGGTCAGCTGGACGTAGATGACCACATCTACACCAAACCCAAACCTGCCAGGAGTAGGCGAGGGCATTCGATTCAATTTGAGATACCAGCTATCAAGACAGATGTGTATAACAATTCATTCTTCCCTTGCACAATTAAAGCATGGAATAGTCTTCACCCTACTGTAGTTACTCAACCAGACGCAACTACATTTAAGGCAGCTCTTCTTCTCCAAGAGGCCCTTCTTGCTTAAGTCCGTACTCCGCCACCTCCAGTTTAAATTCCATTTGGAATGTTTTGGAGGACCAAGAACCAAGTCACAATTGAATGGCGGAATGGGCTTGATGGGCCGAATGGCCTAGTTCTGCTCCTATCTCCTATGAACTATCTGCACCCTGTGGATGGCTCGATTGGAATCATGCATTGTCTTTCCGCTGACTGGTTAGCACGCAACAAAAGCTTTTCACTGTAGCTTGGTACACGTGACAATAAATAAGCTGATTTGCAGGCAGTGGAGATTAGTTTAGGAAGGAGGTGCAGATGCTGATTTACACCGAACATAGACACCTAAAATGCTGGAGTAACTCAGCGGGACAGGCAGCATCGCTGGAGAGAAGGAATGGGTGACGTGTCTAGACCTGAAACGTCACCCATTCCTAATCTCCAGCTGTCCCGCTGAGTTACTCGAGCATTTAGTGTCTACCGGAGATTAGTTTATTTTGATATCAAGTTCGGCTTGGACATTGTGGGCCATAGGACCTGGTCCTGTTCCATACTGTTCAATGTCTACGTCTCTCTCTATTTTAAACTCTTTTGATTTTGTACACTTCAACTATCAATCTTCCTTCTGCCTCGTCAGGAAAGAAGCAACTTCTTAAAAATGTTCCTCATGGTTTAAGTCGGCCAATTCAAGAGATATAACGGTCAATTTCCTGGGCATTCTGCCCATTGATAACATGACGTCTTCAACTCGATGAATCTCGGCTCGGTTCCGTTTATTGTCATGGGTACCGAGGTACAGTGAAAAGCTTTTTGTTGCGTGCTAACCAGTCAGCAGAAAGACAATACATGGTTACAATCGAGCCATTTACAGTGTACAGATACATGATAAGGGAATAACGTTTAGTGCAAGGTAAAGCCAGCAACGTCGGATCAAGGATAGTCCGAGGGTCACCAATGAGATAGATAGTAGTTCAGCACTGGCTCTCTGGTTGTGGTAGGATGGTTCAGTTGCCTGATAACAGCTGGGAAGAAACTGTCCCTGAATCTGGAGGTGTGCGTTTTCACACTTCTGTACCTTTTGCCCGATGGGAGAGGGGAGAAGAGGGAGTGGCCAGGGTGCGACTGGTCCTTGATTATGCTGCTGGCCTTGCTGAGGCAGCGTGAGGTGTAGATGGAGTCAACGGACGGGAGGTAGGTTTGTGTGATGGTCTGGGTTGCGTCCACAATTCGCTGCAATTTCTTGCGGTCTTGGGCGGAGCCGTTCCCAAACCAAGCTGTGATCCCTCCGGATATCAAACGTGTGAAATTTAAAAGCTGATTGAAGTACAAGTGTCCATTTGCCTACTCTGATAGAAAGGAAAATGTACCATGCTAAGTTAAATTTCAATTGCTCTGAAATAATAGTTTTTCTATCTCCAGCAAGTATTTTAGGAGATCTCATTTCAAAAGACCAAATAGGATTTGGTCGAGGGATTACTGAGTGGAGACTTCTAAAATAACGAAGGGAGTTTCTTGTGTCAATAAAGAGAAAGTGTTTAGAGAAATTTGATCGCCCATTTTTTTTTAGTTGCAGTATGATCCGATTTCACTTTTAGTGAAGTAAATCACACTGCAATCATCGCTGGCTCCAATCATATCTAACAGTTTAGTTCAGTTACCAAAGTACAGTGAAAAGCTTTCGTTCCCTGCTGTCCAGTCAGTGGAAAGACAATGCATGATTACAATCGAGCCATTTACAGGGTATAGATGCATATCAAGGGAATAACGTTTAGTGCAAGGTAAAGCCAGCAAAGTCCAATCAAGGATAGTCTGAGGGAGTCATCGATGAGATAGTTCGGCACTGCTCTCTGGTTGTGGTAGGATGGTTCAGTTGCCTGATAACAGCTGGGAAGAAACTGTCCCTGAATCTGGAGGTGTGGCGTTTTCACACTTCTGTACCTCTTGCCCGATGGGAGAGGGGAGAAGAGGGAGTGGCCAGGGTGCGACTCGTCCTTGATTATGCTGCTGGCCTTGCCGAGGCAGCGCGAGGTATAAATGGAGTCGTTGGAAGGGAGGTTGGTTTGTGTGATGGAACTGTGAAGGTATATTTTAATATTTGTATAAATTCTGGTCGTTGGATGAGTTATTTCTTATTGTCTCTCGTGCTGCACACCTGTATTTTCCTGGAGTCTACAACTTGCTACATCACTACACTGGTTACGTGATGCCCATTCTCTCCCATACCAATGTACCTTCCAGCAAATGTTCCGTGTCCCGATTATCAATGGACAATGTCACCACAACTAGAAAACTACTATCTACATCAAAGGAGACCCTCGGACTACCTTTGATCAGACTTTACTGGCTTTACCAGGGCGGCACGGTGGCGCAGCGGTAGAGTTGCCGCCTTACAGCGAATGCGGCGCCGGAAACTCAGGTTCGATCCTGACTACGGGCGCCGTCTGTACGGAGTTTTTGTACGTTCTCCCCGTGACCTGCATGGGTTTTCTCCGAGATCTTCGGTTTCCTCCCACACTCCAAAGACGTACAGGTATGTAGGTTAATTGGCTGGGCAAATGTAAAAAATTGTCCCTAGTGGGTGTAGGATAGTGTTAGTGTGCGGGGATCGCTGGGCGGCGCGGACCCGGTGGGCCGAAGGGCCTGTTTCTGCGCTGTATCTCTAAATCTAAAAAAATCTTAAATCTACCTTGTAGCAAAGATACGAGAGGAACAAGATGGACCACTCCGTTGAAATCGCCTATACTGAAGTGTAGTACGCAAAGGAGCGTAACGTCCGCCATTTTAGTAGGCAAAACCCACCGTCCTATATGCCTCTCGCAGTGTAATCAGTGTTTTGAGGGAACAGTATGTGTGATGATACCATTAAAATGCATCTATCAATTCACAGATTTTTGTTATTTTTCTTTTAAAATGTTTCTGCAAGTTTCTGCCTACTAAAATGGCGCCATGGCGTACTACAGTTTTTAGGGTCGAGTGGTCTATCTTGCTCCTCTAGTATCTTTGTCTTGCACTAAACATTATTCACGTTATTCCTTTCATCATGGATCTGTACACTGTGGACCCCTCGATTGTAATCATGTATTGTCTTTCCACTGACTGGTTGGCACACGACAGAAGCTTTTCACTGTACCTCGGTACACGTGACAATGAGCTAAACTCAACTCACTAGTAGAAGTATATTATGCAAGCTTTCTTCATCTTGCTTTCCAGAGAGATAACATGACAGGGGAATTTTCCAAGATAGACACAAAGTGCTGTAGTCAGGCATCGTCTCTGGAGGATGTGGATAGGTGGTTGTAGGTGATGGGTGATTCTTCAGGCTAGACACAAAATACTGGAGTTAGATTTTTTTAGATTTTTAGAGATACAGTGCAGAAACAGGCCCTTCGGCCCACTGAATCCGCGCCACCTATCGATCCCCGCACATTAACACTATCCTACACACACTAGGGACAATTTTTACATTTACCCAGTCAATTAACCTACATACATGTACGTCGTTGGAGTGTGGGATGAAACCGAAGATCTCGGAGAAAACCCACGCAGGTCACGGGGAGAACGTACAAACTCCGTACAGACGGCGCCCGTAGTCAGGATCGAACCTGAGTCTCCGGCACTGCATTCGCTGTAAGGCAGCAACTCTACCGCTGCGCCACCGTGCCACTGAGTTACTCAGCTGGACAGGCAGATTCTCTGGGGAGAAGAAATGGGTGACGTTTTTCGGATCGAGACCCTTCTTCAGACTGATTCTTCGGACTTATTGTCGTGGTGGGGGGGGGGGGGGGGGGGTTTGTGGGGACAGGGCAAAGCCTGGTGAGTGATGGGTGGATACAGGTGATTAGCAATGGCTAATAAGTCTGGATCAGACATGGTTGAAGAGTAGAAGTGCTGCAGGAATCACAGAGAGAGCAGTGAGGGAGGGTCTCAGAGAACACACATCAGAGAGAGGAGGAGAACTCTTTCCAAAGGTTGCATCCCTCAAGGGTACTTTATTGTCACAAGTAGATAGACAAAGTGAAATTAGTCTTTTGTGTGCAATTCACCAGATCCTTTACATAAACATAATCAGACCTAAATACCAGAGTGCACGAATAGTAAACATTTTAGCTTAGTTTGTTATTGTCACGTGTAAAGTGAAAAGCTTTTGTTTGCATGCTCTCCAGTCAAAGAGATGACTTATACATAATTGTGAAATTCTCTTCCACAGAGGGCAGTGGAGGCTAATTCACCGGACAAACTTAAAAGAGAGTTAGATAGAGCTCTAGGGGCTGGTGGAATCAAGGGATATGGGGAGAAGGCAGGCACGGGTTACTGATTGTGGACGATCAGCCATGATCACAATGAATGGCGGTGCTGGCTCAAAGGGACAAATGGCCTACTGCACCTATTTTCTATTCTATTCTGTAGTGAGACGCCACCTGAGACGCCACCTGCTCCTTTTCTCCAGAGTTGCTGCCTGTCCACAATGGTCCATTGTTGGCTGTGGGATAGGTGATAACGACACTCAACAGGGTGACAGTGAAACTAGTACGACGACTAGGGTGGGGGAGAGGCGGAGAGAGAGAGAGAGAGAGAGAGGGGATGCAAGGGTTACTCAAAGTTAGAGAAGTCAGTGTTCACACCGCTGGGCTGTCAGCTGCCCACGCGAAATATGAGGTGCTGTTCCTCTAATTTGCTTTTGGCCTCACTCTGACAGTGGAGGAGGCCCAGGACAGAAAGGTCAGTGTGGGAGTGGGAGGGGAGTTAAAGTGTTTGGCAACTGGGGGGAAGGTTCTTTTTTTTTAGAGATACAGCGCGGAAACAGGCCCTTCGGCCCACCGAATCCGCGCCACCCAGCGATCCCCGCACATTAACACTATCCTACACACACTAGGGACAATTTTTACATTTACCCAGTCAATTAACCTACATACATGTACGTCTTTGGAGTGTGGGAGGAAACCGAAGATCTCGGAGAAAACCCACGCAGGTCACGGGGAGAACGTACAAACTCCGTACAGACGGCGCCCGTAGTCAGGATCGAACCCGAGTCTCCGGCGCTGCATTGGCTGTAAGGCAGCAACTCTACCGCTGCGCCACCGTGCTGCCATGGTTCCAAACTGGAAGCACCCTACACGGATGACTTATTTAGTTTAGTTTAGAGATACAGCACGGAAACAGGCCCTTTTTTAGCCCACCGATTCCGCGATGGCCACGATCCCTACACACTATCCTATGCACACAAGGGACAATTTACATTTGCACCCAGCCACAATTACTCCACAAACCTGTTTGCCTTTGGAGTGTGGGGCGGAAACCGAAGATCCCTGTGACAACCCAGGCAGGTCACAGGAAGAACGTACAAGCTCTGTACAGACAAGCACCCGTTGTCAGGATCGAACCCGGGTCTCCGGCGCTGTAAGGTAGTAGTTCTACCGCTGCGCCACCGTGCCGCCCTTATGTGTTATAAAATTTCTAGGATCGTTTCATCTTCCTGCCCTCCATTCCAGCACAGAACAGTGGCACAGTGGTAGAGTTGCTGCCTCACCATGCTTACAAGTCAAGTCAAGTCAAGTCAAGTCAAGTTTATTTGTCACATACACATACACGATGTGCAGTGAAATGAAAGTGGTAATGCCTGCGGATTGTGCAAAAAAAAGTTACAATTACAGCATACATAAATTAAAATTAATACAGAAAAGAAAATTTAGTCCCTGGAGTTATAATAGTTAACAGTACTGATGGCCTGTGGGAAGAAACTCCGTCTCATCCTCTCCGTTTTCACAGCGTGACAGCGGAGGCGTTTGCCTGACCGTAGCAGCTGGAACAGTCCGTTGCTGGGGTGGTAGGGGTCCCTCATAATCTTGATCTGCAGCGCCAGAGACCCGGGTTCGATCCTGACTACGGGTGCTGCTGTCTGTACGGAGTTTGTACGTTCTCCCCGTGAACTGCGTGGGTTTTCTCCGAGATCTTCGGTTTCCTCCCATGCTCCAAAGACGTGCAGGTTTGTGGGTCAATTGGCTTGGTATAAATGTTTTTAAAAATTGTACGCTGTGTGTGTGTGTGTGTGTGTAGGGTAGTGTTAGTGTGTGAGGATCGCTGGTCGGTGCTGACTCAGTGGGCTGAAGGTCCTATTTCCACGCTCTATCTCGAAACTAAAACGAAACTTTCATCTTCCTGCCCTCCATTCCAATGTGTTTGATGAGGCGCTTCAGAACTAAACGTTAATAGAGGTCTGCTCTGTCAAGTCACCGCACACCACCGGCCCTGATAATGATGTATGCACACAGCAATCGGTAATAATAACCTTAAATATCGCAGACATGATTCACTTTAGTTCAGATTCGATTTGGGATCAGCATAGATCAAGATGAAATGTCACTGCTCGCCCGATCAGCCTCGGCTTAATTTGGATTTGAGCCTAATGAATCACTTTGTCCTGGTGCTGAAGGGAGATCTCGGGAGTGTTTTATACTTCTGCCACCATTTGTAAGTCGCAGAATTGTTTAATAATGTAGCATTTGCCGCAAATCAATCGCGTGGACCAGTTAATTTAAGAAGATAACTGCAGATGCTGGTACAAATCGAAGGCATTTATTTCACGAAATGCTGGAGCAACTCAGCAGGTCAGGCAGCATCTCGGGAGAGAAGGAATGGGAGACTATTCGGGTCGAGACCCTTCTTCAGACATGGACCGGTTAATGTTGAAGTGACCATACGGGATGCAACAGCGTTAGCACATTGTAGTTCCTACGTCAACGGGGCAGCGTTAGGCTATTCGGCCCATCAAGTCTTAGACTGGAGATGAGGAAAAACCTTTTCACTCAGAGAGTTGTAAATCTGTGGAATTATCTGCCTCAGAAGGCAGTGGAGGCCAATTCTCTGAATGCTTTCGAAGAGAGAGCTAGATAGAGCTCTTAAAGATAGTGGAGCCAGGGGGTATGGGGAGAAGGCAGGAATGGGGTACTGATTGAGAATAATCAGCCATGATCACATTGAATGGCGGTGCTGGCTCGAAGAGCCGAATGGCCTACTCCTGTACCTGTTGCCTATTGCCTATTGTCTATTGTCCACTGACCTCTGGTGTCTGGTTAAGCAACACTTCTACTTGTGTTGTCTCACCATTGATTTCAATTCCCTTCACATTCTCGGCAGGTTCCCCGTCTGCAATCTTAATGCCAACTTCACTTGCGAGGGATAACAACGGTTTTCCCCACCGCACAACCTCATCCCTGGACGATAAAATCAAATCAAATACTAGAGGGCAGAGCTTTTTCCCTGAGGAGAGAGGGTGGGGGCAAGGTTTAATAGAGACGTGCGGGGTAACGTTTTTTTACACTGAAGGTGGTGAGTGCCTGAAACACGCTGCCGAGGATGGTACTGGACACAGATACAATAGTGGAGTTCAAGAGACTTTTAGATAGGGACTAGACCAAGTGGACCCGTTCGGCCCAAACCTCTCCTGCATTGGTGCAGCACCCTCTCCTCCCCCCTTCCCTCTCCCCCACTCCCTCTCCCCCTCCCCCTTCCTTCCACTCCCCCCTCCCTCCCCCCTCCGTTCCATTCCCCTCTCTCCTCCCCCCTCTCCCACCCCCTCCATCCACCCCCTTCCCCCTCCCCCTCCCCCTCAACCCCCCTTATCCCCCTCCCCATCTCTCCTCCCCTCCCCTTCCCTCCCCACCCCCTCCCCTTCCCCACCACCCCTTCCCCACCCCCTCCATCCACCCCCTTTCCCCGTCCCCTCCCTCTCCCCCTCCCCCTCAACCCCCCCTATCCCCCCTCGCCCCTCTCTCCTCCCCTCCCCCTCCCCCTTCACACCCCCTCCCATCCCCTCCCTTCCCCTCCCCCTCCCCTCCCCCTCCCCTCCCCCTCCGCCCCTTCCTCTCCCCTTTCCCTCCTCCCCCTTCCCCTCTCCAACCCTCCCCCTCCCCTACCCTCCCCCTCCCCTCCCATTCCCCTCCACCCCTTCCTCTCCCCTTTCCCTCCTCTCCCCTCACCCTCCCTCCCGTTCCCCACCTCCACTTCCCACTCACTCCACCCCCTCAAACCCCTTATCCCTCCCTTCCCCCCTCCCTCCCTCCCTCCCTTCCCCCCTCCCCCCCTCCCTCCCCAGGAGATAGATTTCAACTTTAAAATGTGAATAACTTTAAAAATATAACACCGATTTCAATGAAACCTCTTCCATTAGCACCAAAGGGATGGCGGTGAGTAAGGTGGGCATAAAACTGTTGCGCTATCGTGTACTGTTTTCGCTGTGGTTCAGGAACAAACAAACAAACAAAGGAGAGTTTCGGTGGGGTAGATATGGATATGAAAGGGATAAGTTCATGGGTTCGAGGAACAGAATTAAGCCATTGGGCCCATCAAGTCCCCTCCACTCTGGGTGTCCTAGTGCATCAGTCACTGAAAGGAAGCATGCAGGTACAGCAGGCAGTGAAGAAAGCCAATGGAATGTTGGCCTTCATAACAAGAGGAGTTGACTATAGGAGCAAAGAGGTCCTTCTGCAGTTGTACAGGGCCCTAGTGAGACCGCACCTGGAGTACTTGGTGCAGTTTTGGTCTCCAAATTTGAGGAAGGATATTCTTGCTATTGAGGGCGTGCAGCGTAGGTTCACTAGGTTAATTCCCGGAATGGCGGGACTGTCGTATGTTGAAAGGCTGGAGCAATTAGGCTTGTATAAACTGGAATTTAGAAGGATGAGGGGGGATCTTATTGAAACATATAAGATAATTAGGGGATTGGACACATTAGAGGCAGGAAACATGTTCCCAATGTTGGGGGAGTCCAGAACAAGGGGCCACAGTTTAAGAATAAGGGGCAGGCCATTTAGAACGGAGATGAGGAAGAACTTTTTCAGTCAGAGAGTGGTGAAGGTGTGGAATTCTCTGCCTCAGAAGGCAGTGGAGGCCAGTTCGTTGGATGCTTTCAAGAGAGAGCTGGATAGAGCTCTTAAGGATAGCGGAGTCAGGGGGTATGGGGAGAAGGCAGGAACGGGGTACTGATTGAGAGTGATCAGCCATGATCGCATTGAATGGCGGTGATTGGCTCGAAGGGCTGAATGGCCTACTCCTGCACCTATTGTCTATTGTCTATTGTCTATTCAATCCAACCCGTGCGACCCTGTGCTATCAAACGTTGCCCCAGTCAAAGGAAACGGTGCAATCTGTTCCCTGCATCTAGTCCCTGTGGCTGAAACACAGTCTCAGAAGCACTGTACTGCTCCAGTTACCTCAGCTTGTTTTATCCCCTTGCATTAATTTCTGTCGTGCCCTGGTAGGAACTGACAGGCTGTCAGAGGACCAGTGACATCGATTCCTTGTCCTATCACATCTGAAATCAGCTGCATCTTCAACCCAACAGAGCTCAAATAAATATTTATTGATCACCCGTCCATCATCGCTGGTTACTAGTTCCAGATATTAATATTGCATTACAGCTTACAGAATATCACACCTGTTGGCCTTAAAATAAAGCCTTTCCCGCTGGTACATTGTTACTGAACTTTGGTCATTTGGAGGGATAATATTGTTATATTGAGATTTTATACTGATATTTTATAGTTTGCTCTCCGGTTGTGAAAGGATGATCCTTGATCGGACTTTGCTGGCTTTACCTTGCACTAAACGGTATTCCCTTATCATGTATTTGAGGCAGTGCAGCGTAGGTTCACGAGATTGATCCCTGGGATGGCGGGACTGTCATATGAGGAAAGATTGAAAAGACTAGGCTTGTATTCACTGGAGCTTAGAAGGATGAGAGAAACAGATTATAGAAAATTATAGAAACATATAAAATTATAAAAGGACTGGACAAGCTAGATGCAGGAAAAATGTTCCCAATGTTGGGCGAGTCCAGAACCAGGGGCCACAGTCTTAGAATAAAGGGGAGGCCATTTAAAACTGAGGTGAGAAGAAACTTTTTCACCCAGAGAGTTGTGAATTTGTGGAATTCCCTGCCACGGAGGGCAGTGGAAGACAAATCACTGGATGGATTTAAGAGAGAGTTAGATAGAGCTCTAGGGGCTAGTGGAATCAAGGGATATGGGGAGAAGGCAGGCATGGGTTATTGATTGGGGACGATCAGCCATGATCACAATGAATGGCGGTGCTGGCTCGAAGAGACGAATGGCCTCCTCCTTCACCTATTTTCTATGTTTCTATGTACTTATACACTGTAAATGGATCGATTGTAATCACGTGTTGTCTTGCTGCTGACTGGTTAGCACCTGACAAAAGCTTTTCACTGTACCTCGTTACACGTGACGATAAACTAGACTAGAATTACTGCTTCAGAATATTGAATGCAGAACTCAATTTTCATATCTCATTTCTTCTGTGTGCTGCCATTTTCACGGACTTTCTGACAGAATCCTAGACTGACCCTCAACCTAAACTGTATCACAAAATGCTGGAGTAACTCAGCGGGTCAGGCAGCATCTCAGGAGAGAAGGAATGGGCGACGTTTCGGGTCGAGACCCTTCAGGTCTCGTCCCGAAACGTCGCCCATTCCTTCTCTCCTGAGATGCTGCCTGACCCGCTGAGTTACTCCAGCATTTTGTGATACCATCGATGTGTACCAGCGTCTGCAGTTATTTTCCTACTCAACCTAAACTGGCTCTTTGTGCTTAGGCTGATTCTTTCAGAGAGAGCCAATTAATAGACAATAGGTGCAGGAGGAGGCCATTCGGCCCTTCGAGCCAGCACCACCATTCAATGTGATCATGGCTGATCATTCTCAATCAGTACCCCGTTCCTGCCTTCTCCCCATACCCCCTGACTCCGCTATCCTTAAGAGCTCTATCTAGTTCTCTCTTGAATGCATTCAGAGAATTGGCCTCCACTGCCTTCTGAGGCAGAGAATTCCACCTGAGGCACGGTAGCGCAGCGGTAGAGTTGCTGCTTTACAGCGAATGCAGCGCCGGAGACTCAGGTTCGATCCTGACTACGGGTGCTGTACTGTAAGGAGTTTGTACGTTCTCCCCGTGACCTGCATGGGTTTTCTCTGAGATCTTCGGTTTCCTCCCACATTCCAAAGACGTACAGGTATGTAGGTTAATTGGCTGGGTAAATGTGAAAAATTGTCCCTAGTGGGTGTAGGATAGTGTTACTGTACGGGGATCACTGGGCGGCATGGACTTGGAGGGCCGAAAAGGCCTGTTTCCGGCTGTATATATATGATGATATGAATTCGATGAAACATAGCAACGTGACAAATAGGTGCAGGAGGAGGCCATTCGGCCCTTCTTGAGAGAACTAGATTTTAGAGTGGCGCAGCAGTGGAGCTGATGCCTCCGAGCGTCAGAGACCCGGGTTCGATCCTGACCACGGGTGCCGTCTGTACGGAGTTTGCACGTTCGCCCCGTGACCTGGGTGGGTTATCTCCGGGTGCGCCGGACTCCCCCCCACACTCCAAAGACGTACAGGTTCGTAAGCTAATTGGCTTGGTATAATTGTAAATTCTCCCGGGTGTGTGCGCAGGGTAGTGTTAGCGCGCGGGGGATCGCTGGTCGGCGCGGACACGGTGGGCCGAAGGGCCCGTTTCCGCGCCGTATCTCTAAACTAAAACTAAAAGGAGGAAAGTTTAAAGACCACATACTGGGCAAGCCATTTACACAGAGCGTGATGGGTGCCTAGAACATGCTGCCAAGGATGGTGGTGCAAGCAGACTCGGGTAGTAGCATTTTAAGTGGCCTTTAGGTTGGCACATGCAAAGAATGAAGGGATTTGGAGCAGGCAGGAGAGGATTAGTTTATTTGGCATCGTTCAACGCAGACATCTTGGGTTGATGAGCCTGTTCCTGGGCCGTACTCTTGTATGTTAATGACATGCTGTTTGATTTTCTAATTCCTGGCAGTACCTCCACACTAACCTTTCACACTGAAATAGGCCTCGCGGGCGCACAGATCCCTCTGCATCTCGGAGAGCTCAGCAATCTGCCACCCTTCACATCATATGCTTTATCCTCCTAAAGTTTGTATTTTGGGTGGCACAGTGGCGTGGCAATAGAGTGGTGGCTAAACTGCCTTGCAGCGCCAGAGTTAGATAGAGCTCTGGGGGCTAGTGGTATCAAGGGATATGGGGAGAGGTTGGGCACAGGTTGCTGATGGTGGATGATCAGCCATGATCACAATGAATGGTGGTGCTGGCTAAAAGGGCCAAATGGCCTCCTCCTGCACCTATTTTCTATTTTTCTGTTTCTATGAATAGACAATAGACAATAGGTGCAGGAGTAGGCTATTCGGCCCTTCGAGCCACCACCGCCATTCAATGTGATCATGGCTGATCATTCTCAATCAGTACCCCGTTCCTGCCTTCTCCCCATACCCCCTGACTCCACTATCCTTAAGAGCTCTATCTAGCTCTCTCTTGAATGCATTCAGAGAATTGGCCTCCACTGCCTTCTGAGGCAGAGAATTCCACAGATTCACAACTCTCTGACTGAAAAAGTTTTTCCTCATCTCAGTTCTAAATGGCCTGCCCCTGATTCTTAAACTGTGGCCCCTTGTTCTGGACTCCCCCAACATTGGGAACATGTTTCCTGTCTCTAACGTGTCCAACCCCTTAATAATCTTGTACTTTTCGATAAGATCCCCTCTCATCCTTCTAAATTCCAGTGTATACAAGCCTAGTCGCTCCAATCTTTCAACATATGACAGTCCAGCCATTCCGGGAATTAACCTAGTAAACCTACGCTGCACGTCCTCAATAACAAGAATATCCTAAACTAATCTCATCTGCCTGTACGTGATCCATATCCCACTATACATCACTATCACATCTGCTTCCACCACCATGTTCCAGCATGTTCCAGCGTGTTCCAGCATGTTCCAGCATGTTCCAGGCACCCACCATCCATTGTGTAAAAAAAGTTTGCCCACACATCTCTTTTAAACATTGCCTATGATGATCTCTTATGTTCTGCAAAACCGTTAGTTATTCGAAAAGCTCCAACAAGATTGTCAAACACATATTCCCCCCCCCATGAAACCATGTTGACTCAGCCTAATTATCTTGATAATATCTTTAATAATAACTCGAAATATTTTCCCTGTGACAGGTTTGAAGCTAATTAGGCCTTAGGTTCCTGCTTTCTGTCTCCTGTCTTTGATTAGAAGAGTTATATTTGCTATTGCAGATCTAATGGAATCTTATCCAAACCAATGCTTCAAGTAACTTAGTTTGAGTTTAGAGATACAGCGCGGAAACAGGCCCTTCGGCCCACCGAGTCCGCACCGACCAGCGATCCCCGCACAGTTGTACAGGGCCCTAGTGAGACCGCAACTGGAGTACTGTGTGCACTTTTGGTCTCCAAATTTGAGGAAGGATATTCTTGCTATTGAAGGCGTGCAGCGTAGGTTTACTAGGTTAATTCCCGGAATGGCGTGACTGTCATATGTTGAAAGACTGGAGCAGCTAGGCTTGTATACACTGGAGTTTAGAAGGATGAGAGGGGATCTTATCGAAACGTATAAGATTATTAAGGGGTTGGACACGTTAGAGGCAGGAAACATGTTCCCAATGTTGGGGGACTCCAGAACCAGGCGCCACAGTTTAAGAGTAAGGGGTAGGCCATTTAAAACTTTTTCAGTCAGAAAGTTGTAAATCTGTGGAATTCTCTGCCTCAAAAGGCAGTGGAGGCCAATTCTCTGAATGCATTCAAGAGAGAGCTTGATAGAGCTCTTAAGGATAGCGGAGTCATACGGTATGGGGAGAAGGCAGGAACGGGGTACTGAGTGAGAATGATCACCCATGATCACATTGAATGGTGGTGCAGGCTCGAAGGGCAGAATGGCCTCCTCCTGCACCTATTGTCTATTGTCTATTAACATTATCCTACAGACACCGGGGACAATTTGCATTTATACCAAGCTAATTAATCTACAAACCTGTACGTCTTTTGAGTGTGGGAGAAAACCGAAGATCTCGGAAAAAAACCCCACGCAGGTCACGGGGAGAACGTACAAACTCCGTACGGACAGCACCCTTAGTTGGGATCGAACCCGGGCCTCTGGCGCTGTAAGGCAGCAACTCTACCGCTGTGCCACCGTACTCACCAGCTATTTCTTTGAATGAGACAAAGTGCTAGAGTAACCCAGTGGGTCAGGCAGAATCTCTGGAGAAAAAGGAGGGGTGATGTTTTGGGTCGGGACCCTTCTGCTATTTATTTTCGGACTTTAGTTTGAAGTTCAATTGGACATGGAGATATGTCGACCCAGAGCTCAGTACCACTGCCCTGGTGATTTCCCTGAGCTCCGCTCTCCCTTCCAGTTCCTGACATAACCAGTACTTTGATATAACTTGAATTCTCTATCATGAGGTAAAATGCATTATTCAGAATGAGGCCGATCCCAAACTGGAGGAACAGCACCTCATATTTTGCTTGGGCAGCTCACAACCCAAGATTCAAGATTGAACATTCAAGTTCAATATATATTGTCACATGTACCAATTAAGGTAAATTGAAATTTGAATTACCATACAGCCAAACCAAACGCCTTAATCATCCCGAGCTCCCGGTGGCTGAGCACTTCAACTCCCCCTCCCACTCCCAGTCTGACCTTTCTGTCCTGGGCCTCCTCCAGTGCCATAGTGAAGCCCACCGCAAATTGGAGGAACCGCACCTCATATTTCGTTTGAGCAGCTTACAGCCCAGCGGTATGAACATTGACTTCTCCAACTTTAGATGGTTCCTCTGTCCCTCTCTTCCCCTCCACCCTTCCCAGTTCTCCCACCGTCTTCCTGTCTCCACCTATATCCTTTCTTTGTCCCGCCCCCCCGACATCAGTCTGAAGAAGGGTCTTGACCCGAAACGTCGCCCACTCCCTCTCTCCTAGATGCTGCCTGACCCGCTGAGTTACTCCAGATACAGCCATACTAAGTGAAAAGCAACAAGACACACAGCCACATAAAGTAAAATTTAACATAGACATCCACCACAGCAGACTCCACATTCCTCACTGTAATGGAAGACAATAAAGTTCAGTCAACTTCCTCTTTGTCTTTGTTCGAGCAGTATGAATATTGATTTCTCTAGCTTTAAGCAGCACTTACAACCCTTCCCTCCGCCCCTCCCCCACCCTAGTCACTTTACGAGTTTCAAAGTCGTCTTGTGTAAGAAGGAACTGCAGATGCTGGTTTAAACCGAAGATAGACACAAAAAGCTGGAGTTAACTCAGTGGGATGGGCAGCAACTCCAGAGAGGCGGAATGGGTGACATCTTCGACGAGAGTTTAGCAACATGCTCTCCCCCTCTGTGATTTCTCCTGCCCTCCTACTCTATGACCACATTATAGTTCCTCTGTCCTTCTCTTCCCCTCCTCCTTCCCAGATCTCCCTCTATCTTCCTGTCTCCACCTATATCCATCCTTTGTCCCGTCCCCCTGACATCAGTCTGAAGGAGGGTCTCGACCCGAAACGTCACCCATTCCTTCTCTCTCTCGAGATGCTGCCTGACCTGCTGAGTTACTCCAGCATTTTGTGAATAAATTCTTCAGACAAAGTCGTCTTGTTGAGGAAAGATTGAAAAGACGTATAAAATTTTCAAAGGACCAGATGCAGGAAAAATATTCCCAATGTTGGGGGAGTTCACAACCAGGGGCCACACAGTCTAAGAATAAAGGGGAGGCCATTTAAAACTGAGGTGAGAAGCAACTTTTTCACCCAGAGAGTGGTGAATTTGTGGAATTCTCTGCCGCAGAGGGCATGGAGGCCAAATTACTGGATGGATTTAAGGGAGAGTTAGATAAAGCTCTGGGGGCTAGTGGAATCAAAGGGTATGGGGAGAAGTTAGGCACAGGTTACTGATTGTGGATGATCAGCCATGATCACAATGAATGGTAGTGCTGGCTCGAAGGGCCGAATGGCCTCCTCCTGCACCTATTTTCTATGTTTCTATGAGTTCCATTGTCTCATTGGAATTTAGAAGGATGAGGGGGGATCTTATTGAAACATATAAGATAATTAGGGGATTGGACACATTAGAGGCAGATAACATGTTCCCAATGTTGGGGGAGTCCAGAACAAGGGGCCACAGTTTGAGAATAAGGGGTAGGCCATTTAGAACGGAGATGAGGAAGAACTTTTTCAGTCAGAGGGTGGTGAAGGTGTGGAATTCTCTGCCTCAGAAGGCAGTGGAGGCCAGTTCGTTGGATGCTTTCAAGAGAGAGCTGGATAGAGCTCTTAAGGATAGCGGAGTGAGGGGGTATGGGGAGAAGGCAGGAACGGGGTACTGATTGATAGTGATCAGCCATGATCGCATTGAATGGCGGTGCTGGCTCGAAGGGCTGAATGGCCTACTCCTGCACCTATTGTCTATTGTCTATTGTCTATTGTCTAACTCGTGCTCACCCAGCACACAGGTGACAATGGCCTGTTTCATTTATCATCCATACTTTTTTTTGCATATCTTTCATTCTTTTGTTCTATATCTCTCCACATCACCATCGATATCTCACGTTTCCCGTTACGCTGACCCTTGGTCTGAAGAAGGGTCTCGTCTCGAAACGTCACCTGTTCCTTTTCTCCAGAAATGCTGTCTGACCCGCTGAGTTACCACAGCATTTTGCGTCCATCTTCGGTTTAAGCCAGCATCTGCACTTCCTTCCTACACATGAGTCTGTCAGCGATTGACTAAGAAAGACCATGGGGAATTTTTCTTTGAATACACGGAATTCTTATTCATTAAGAATGTTTAATCAGACAAGCTGTTGAACACAAATTTAATTGACAATAGACAATAGGTGCAGGAGTAGGCCATTCGGCCCTTCGAGCCAGCACCGCCATTCAATGTGATCATGGCTGATCATTCTCAATCAGTACCCCGTTCCTGCCTTCTCCCCATACCCCCTGACTCCGCTATCCTTAAGAGCTCTATCTAGCTCTCTCTTGAAAGCATCCAGAGAATTGGCCTCCACTGCCTTCTGAGGCAGTGAATTCCACAGATTTACAACTCTCTGACTGACAAAGTTTTTCCTAATTTCCGTTCCAAAAATGGCCTACCCCTTATTCTTAAACTGTGGCCCCTGGTCCTGGACTCCCCCAACATTGGGAACATGTTTCCTGCCTCTAACGTGTCCAACCCCTCATCCTCCTGTGCTCCCAGGAATGGAGTCCCAGCCTGCTCAACCTCTCCCCCTTTGCTCTGACCTGCAACCTCTGGCAACATCCTCATCAGTCTTGAACCCGGGTACTTCAAAACGTTGTGCGAGTCCTTGCTCGGGTAGTGCATTCCAAACCCCAGCCCCTGTCTGGGTGAGCAATAGACAATAGACAATAGACAATAGACAATAGACAATAGGTGCAGGAGTAGGCCATTCAGCCCTTCGAGCCAGCACCGACATTCAATGCGATCATGGCTGATCACTCTCAATCAGTACCCCGTTCCTGCCTTCTCCCCATACCCCCTCACTCCGCTATCCTTAAGAGCTCTATCCAGCTCTCTCTTGAAAGCATCCAACGAACTGGCCTCCACTGCCTTCTGAGGCAGAGAATTCCACACCTTCACCACTCTCTGACTGAAAAAGTTCTTCCTCATCTCCGTTCTAAATAGCCTACCCCTTATTCTTAAACTGTGGCCTCTTGTTCTGGACTCCCCCAACATTGGGAACATGTTTCCTGCCTCTAATGTTTCCAATCCCCTAATTATCTTATATGTTTCAATAAGATCCCCCCTCATCCTTCTAAATTCCAGTGTATACAAGCCCAATCGCTCCAGCCTTTCAACATACGACAGTCCCGCCATTCCGGGAATTAACCTAGTGAACCTACGCTGCACGCCCTCAATAGCAAGAATATCCTTCCTCAAATTTGGAGACCAAAACTGCACACAGTACTCCAGGTGCGGTCTCACCAGGGCCCGGTACAACTGTAGAAGGACCTCTTTGCTCCTATACTCAACTCCTCTTGTTATGAAGGCCAATCTTCCTTGAAACCCTGCTAAATCTCTTACCTCTTTTTGTTGAGGGATGCAGCACTGAAACAGACCCTTCCGCCCACACATTAGCACTAGCCACACACACTAGGGATAATTTTACATTTATACCAAGACAATTAACCTCCAAACATGTACGTCTTTGGACGTGTGGGCGGAAACCCAAAGATCTCTGAGAAAACCCATGGGGAGAACGTATAAAGTCAGGATCGAACCTGGAACACGGGCCTCTGGCGCTGTAAGGCAGCAACTCTACCGCTGCGCCACCATGCAATAACCCTTACTTTAAACATGTGTATGCTAGATAAAGACACCACTGCCCTGGGTAAACGTTTGCTACTGCCTGCCATATCTATACCTACCTCCTGCAGTTGTACAGGGCCCTAGTGAGACCGCACCTGGAGTATTGTGTGCAGTTTTGATCTCCACATTTGAGGAAGGACATTTTTGCTATTGAGGGCATGCAGCGTAGGTTCACGAGGTTAATTCCCGGAATGGCGGGATTGTCGTATGTCGAAAGACTGGAGCTGGAATTTAGAAGGATGAGAGGAGATCTTATTGAAACATATAAGATTATTAAGGGATTGGACACGCTAGAGGCAGGAAACATGTTCCCAATGTTGGGGGAGTCCCGAACCAGGGGCCACAGTTTAAGAACAAGGGGTAGGCCATTTAGATAGGAGATGAGGAAAACCGTTTTCACTTGTGAAGCCGTGGAACTCTCTGCTTCAGAAGGCAGTGGAGGCCAATTCCCTGGATGCTTTCAAAAGAGAGTTAGATAGAGCTCTTAATGATATTGGAGTCAGGGGTATGGGGAAGAAGGCATGAACGGGGTACTGATTGTGGATGATCAGCCATGATCACGGTGAATGGTGGTTCTGGCTTGAAGGGCCGAATGGCCTCCTCCTGCACCTATTGTCTATTGTTTATTGACGTTGTGTGACTTTACCAGATCTTTTTCTCCTACACTAACGCTAAAGTTTGGCCTGACTTTGCAATGACCTCTAGAAATTTCTCGTGCTGTGCCGTGTGTGTGATCATGTTTTATTTTGGAGTTGAATTCTTCAGCATCGTGGTCTTGCCTGTCTATTGTCGATGGGACTAGATATAAAACCTGCTGCACCCATTGTTATATTTTGTCCCCCCATTCTCGCGCTTTCTCCCGACAGTGACTCCTTCATCCGAAGTGTAGTTCATTGATCTGGTAGCTGCCCTCACAAGGGGCCGGCTGACACTTAAACGAGGGAAACATCACGCTTGTGATCACAGGATCAGGCCCGGAGGAAGTAGGTGGTGGGAAGTGGTACAAGAGACCCTTGCTGTCTTCAGCACAGATCTCCACCCTGCCTGACAGTCCCTTCTGGTGCCGTGAACCTAACGTACTGTCCTTCTGTAACGAGCCATTCAATTCTGGCTTTGTGCGGCCTGGTGGGTAACAGGAATTTGAGGGCTCCAGGCTCTGCTTCTCCCGGGCAGGTCTCTTCAGAAAGGGTTGGAGAGGCCTTAGGGTTACCAACAATACAGTAGAATACAATGCAATGTCTTTATTGTCATTGTACAACGAGATTAAGAATGGCACTTCTATATCGATGCTATAAAATAAATAAAATAAATCACGGGGAAAACGAAAACAGCAAAGGACCATGGGGGCATCTGTCTATTGTCTATTGTCTATTCCAAAGACGTGCAGGTTTGCAGGTAAAATTGGCTTTTGTTATAAAGGTAAAAATTGTCCCCAGTGTGTGTCGGGTGGTGTTAATAGAAACGTAGAAAACATAGAAAATAAGTGCAGGAGGAGGCCATTTGGCCCTTCGAGCCAGCACCGCCATTCATTGTGATCATGGCTGATCATCCACAATCAGCAACCCGTGCCTGCCTTTACCCCCATGTCCCTTGATTCCATTAACCCCTAGAGCTCTATCCAACTTGCTGTCCGGTGATCGGCACGGACTCGGTGGGCCGAAGGGCCTGCTTCCGTGCCGTATCTCTAAACTAAAAGCAATTTGCTTTAAAACTCCTTTCCCAAGGCCATTTGGCTCACGAACAGGGGGGAAAAAAGAAACCCCAAAAATTGTTCCTTTAATTGCTGTTCACCCATCATTAAGGTGGCCGAGGTCCATGCTCGACTTTTATTAACTGGTTTAATCCAAGGAGTGTAAGGCTGGGCAGGGATGGATCATTTTGATGATTAAGGGTGTGTGATTATCGAACCAAACATCTTTGGTACTTAAACTTGTGAGCAAAGCAATTTATGCTTGCATTGATTAATTCCGCAAAAAGAGCTGCTTAAACCAGGGTTATACAGGTAGGTGAGAATGTATACATTATGGCACCAGCTTGCTGCTGAAACATTATTGGTTTTCTCTGTGTAATTTTAGTTTTCAACCAAGTGTCGTAGTACCTGAGTTGAAAAATAACTGGACCAAAGAGATTTGGTATCCTTGTATCAGCTGCAGAGGTGGTTTAGGATTCTGGGACTACAGTACTGGAATAGCCTCATCTTTCCAGTAGACATGCATGTTTAATAAACCCTTCGATTTTCTACTTGTCAGGGGCAATGTCAAGATAAAAAATAATCTCACGTAAAACAACAAGACGGAGAGATTCTTTAGTTCTCACAAGTCCAGGCAGCACGGTGGCGCAACGGTAGAGTTGCTGCCTTACAGCGAATGCAGCGCCGGATACTCAGGTTCGATCCTGACTACGGGCGCCGTCTGTACGGAGTTTGTACGTTCTCCCCGTGACCTGCGTGGGTTTTCTCCGAGATCTTCGGTTTCCTCCCACACTCCAAAGACGTACAGGTTTGTAGGTTAATTGGCTGGGCAAATGTAAAAATTGTTCCTAGTGGGTGTAGGATAGTGTTAGTGTGCGGGGATCGCTGGTCGGTGCGGACTCGGTGGGCCGAAGGGCCTGTTTCCGCGCTGTATCTCTAAATCTAAAAATCTAAAAAATTCTGTTTGCCCCCAGAACTGTCGCCAGAGTTGTTAATCCACGGTACTGTTTAGTTTTATTTTTGTTTTTAGACATACAGCGCGGAAACAGGCCCTTCGGCCCACCGAGTCCGCACCGACCAGCGATCACCCCGCACATTATCGCACTATGGTGTACAGTTTTGGTCTCCAAATTTGAGGAAGGACATTCTTGCTTTTGAGGGCGTGCAGCGTAGGTTCACCAGGTTAATTCCCGGGATGGCGGGACTGTCGTACGTTGAAAGACTGGAGCGACTGGGCTTGTATACTCTAGAATTTAGAAGGATGAGAGGGGATCTCATTGAAACATATAAGATTATCAAGGGATTGGACACGCTAGAGGCAGGAAACATGTTCCCGATGTTGGGGGAGTCCCGAACCAGAGGCCACAGTTTAAGAATAAGGGGTGGGCCATTTAGAACGGAGATGAGGAAAAACTTTTTCACTCAGAGAGTTGTGAAGCTGTGGAACTCTCTGCCTCAGAAGGCAGTGGAGGCCAATTCTCTGGATGCTTTCAAGAGAGAGTTAGATAGAGATCTGACTGCTCGAACCTAGATTTGTGCCTCCATCTCCTTGACTAAAGCCTCACGATCCCTTGACCGAGGCTTGGGCAGAGTGGATGTGGAGAGGGTGTTTCCACTAGTGGGAGTGTCTAGGACTAGAGGTCATAGCCACAGGATTAAAGGACGTTCCTTTCGGAAGATGAGAAGGAATTTCTTCAGTTAGAGGTTGGTGAATCTGTGGAATTATTTGCCACAGAAGGCTGTGGAGGCCAAGTCCATGGATATGTTTAAGGCAGAGATAGATAGATTCTTGATTAGTATGGGTGTCAGAGGTTATGGGGAGAAGGCAGGAGAATGGGGTTAGGAGGGAGAGATAGATCAGCCACGATTGAATGGCAGAGTAGACCTGATGGGCCGAATGGCCTAATCCTGCTCCTGTCACTTATGACCTCATGATCCTGATTACGGCCTTGCAGCGCCGGTGACCCAGGTTCGATCCCGACTACGGCTGCTTGTCTGCACGGAGTTTGTACGTTCTCCCCGTGACCTGCAAGGCTTTTCTCCGAGATCATCAGTTTTCTCCCACACTCAAAAGACGTACGGGTTTTGCAGGGTTAATTGGCTTGGTATAAATGTAAAAATTGTACCTAGTGTGTGTAGAATTTTTAGATTTTAGAGATACAGCGTGGAAACAGGCCCTTCGACCCACCGAGTCTGCGCCTCCCAGCGATCCCCGCACTTTAACACTATCCTACACACACTAGGGACAATTTTTACATTTGCCCAGTCAATTAACCTACAAACCTGTACGTCTTTGGAGTGTGGGAGGAAACCGAAGATCTCGGAGAAAACCCACGCAGGTCACGGGGCGAACGTACAAACTCCGTACAGACGGCGCCCGTAGTCAGGATCGAATCTGAGTCTCAGGCGCTGCATTCGCTGTAAGGCAGCAACTCTACCACTGCGCCACCGTGCCGCCGTAGGATAGTGCTGGTGCGCGGGGATCGCTGGTCTGCCCGGACTCGGTGGGCCGAAGGGCCTGTTTCCGCGCCGTATCTCTAAACTGAACTAAACCTTTGGCCTCCATTCGATTATCCCCCACTCCTCTGAACTCGAGGCATATTTATGTGACATTCCACACAGTTTATCTCACACAACCCTGGTGTTAACACGAAAGGAGTCATTGCTTTAATTGACGATGAAAGAATTGATTTCTTTGTGTGATTTTAAATGGCAGCCTACGCTCATATATTGTGAACCAAATTGTCAAAGTTCCAGAAGCATCCACTACCGATCCATGCACAGGATATCTGCATTAGTTCTCACGTAATAAATATCTGCACGGAGGAAAGTTTGATTGATTAGCACACGTTGCGATTCCCAGAAGCACATTTGGGGCGGCGTGGTGGTGCAACAGTAGAGTTGCTGCTTTACAGCGCTTACAGCGCGCGCTACCTGGGTTCGATCCCGACTACGGGTGCTGCTGTCTGTGCGGATTTTGTACGTTCTCCCCGTGACCTGCCTGGGTTTTCCCCCCGAGTCCTTCGTTTTCTTCCCACGCTCCAAAGACGTACGAGTTTGTTGGTTAATTGGCTTGGCATAAAAATGTGAAATTGTCCCTGGTGTAGTGTTTAGATTTTTAGATTTAGAAATACAGCGCAGAAACAGGCCCTTCGGCCCACCGGGTCCGCGCCGCCCTGTGATCCCCGCACACTAACACTATCCCACACCCACTAGGGACAATTTTTACATTTGCCCAGCCAATTAACCTACAAACCTGCACGTCTTTGGAGTGTGGGAGGAAACCGAAGGTCTCGGAGAAAACCCACGCAGGTCACGGGGAGAACGTACAAACTCCGTACAGTACAGCACCCGTAGTCAGGATCGAACCTGAGTCTCCGTGCTGCAATCGCTGTAAGGCAGCAACTCTACCGCTGTGCCACCGTGTTAGTAGGATAGTGCTAATGTGTGGGGATCGCAGACTCGGGGGGGCCGAAGGGCCTGTTTCCATGCTGTGCCTCTGAAGCTAAACTGAACTCCAGCAGGCAAGTGATTATAGACAATAGACAATAGACGATAGGTGCAGGAGGAGGCGATTCGGCCCTTCGAGCCAGCACCGCCATCCAATGTGATCATGGCTGATCATTCTCAATCAGTACCCCGTTCCTGCCTTCTCCCCATACCCCCTGACTCCGCTATCCTTAAGAGCTCTATCTGGCTCTCTCTTGAATGCATTCAGAGAATTGGCCTCCACTGCCTTCTGAGGCAGAGAATTCCACAGATTCACAACTCTCTGACTGAAAAATTATTAACTGGCGAGTTATGCCGGCCTGGTTATCATGGTTATTTTCCTTTCCTTCCTTGCAGGCCTTCGTGGGAAACTTGAATGCTGATACTGTCGCGCACCACAAGTTGCAGAACTCCATCAAAGCCAGGTTCCTTCGTTTTATGCCCCTGGACTGGAATCCGAACGGAAGAATCGGAATGCGTGTCGAACTTTACGGCTGTTCTTACAGTGAGTAGAAAGCTTCCAACATCAAATGGCTGGTGCAAGCACACTTTAGTCCAGTTTAGTTTACTGTCACGTGTACCGAGGTACAGTGAAAAGCTTTTGCTGCGTGCTAACCAGTCAGCAGAAAGACAACGCAGGATTACATTCGAGCCATTCACAGTGTATGGATCAATGATAGCCTCGGGCATATGGTGCCCGCGTGACCCGTCCTCAACCCCCAGTGCCATCCCAAACGTCCCGCAAGGATTGGACGTGTTAGAGGCAGGAAACATGTTCCCAATGTTGGGGGGAGTCCAGAACCAGGGGCCACAGTTTAAGAATAAGGGGTAGGCCATTTAGAGCGGAGATGAGGAAAAAAAAATTCCAGTCAGAGAGTTGTAAATCTGTGGAATTCTCTGCCTCAGAAGGCAATGGAGGCCAATTCTCTGGATGCTTTCAAGAGAGAGCTAGATAGAGCTCTTAAGGATAGCGGAGTCAGGGGGGAACTGATTGAGAATGATCAGCCATGATCACATTGAATGGTGGTGCTGGCTCAAAGGGCCAAATGGCCTACTCCTGCACCAATTGTCTATTGTCATAGGTCCACTGCCTGGCGCAAAAGATATATAATTTTTCCCTGGTTCACATGCGCGGAAACAGGCCCTTCGGCCCACCGAGTCCGGGATCCCCATTGGCACTATTCTGCACACTTTTTTCACATTTCAGTCTGAAGAAGGGTCTCGACCCGCAACGTCATCCATTCCTTCTCTCCTGAGATGCTGCCTGACCCGCTGAGTTACTCCAGCGTTTTGTGATACCTTCGATTTGTACCAGCATCTGCAGTTTATTTTCCTGTATATAATTTCTCCCTGCCGCTCGACAAGCATCTGATAAACGTAGGCTGGGACATAATCTTAACAAAGCGTAATAGAAAGGAGGTTGTTTATATCATCGCTGACAGAATCAAATATGTTCTTCAGTGAAGGTCGCGGGGAAAAAAATCAACTCATCCTCCTTATCAGTCGTAGTGCCGTTAACAAGGTTACCGAGGTACAGGGACCTGGGATAAACTTCTTGCACGTGAGATAATGATCACAGCTCAACAGTGGCCCGAGGGTGATAATCTCTCGATGTGCAAAAAAAACAAAACAAAGATTAAGCCCGGCCAGAAACTACTTTTACCTCACCTCCTGGTCAGTACTTACCGAACTGGTCTTCAAATCTCTCGTTGCCCTCTCCCCCTGACTCTCAGTCTGACGAAGGGTCTCGACCCGAAACGTCACCCATTCCTTCTCTCCTGAGATGCTGCCCGACCCGCTGAGTTACTACGGCTTTTTGTGTCTATCTTCAGTTTAAACCAGCATCTGCGGTTCCGTCCTACAAACTACGCCTGGATAGAGTGGATGTGGGGAGGATGTTTCCACTGGTGGGAGAGTCTTGGACCAGAGGCCATGGCTTCAGAATAAAAGGACGTACCTTTAGAAAGGAATATCTTTCTTCAGCGGGTGATGAATCTGTGGAATTCATTGCCACAGAAGGCGGTGCATGCTAAGTCAATGCATATTTTTAAGGTGGAGATTGATAGATTCTGGATTAGAAAGGGTGTCAAGGGTTATGGAGAGAAGGCAGGAAAATGGGATTAGGAGGGAGAGATCAGCCATTTGTGTCTGTGATGTTTTCTTGATTAGTACGGGTGTCAGGGGTTATGGGGGGAAGGCAGGAGAATGGGGTTGAGAAGGATAGATCGATCAGCCATCATTCAATGGCAGAGTAGACTTGATGGGCTGAATGGCCTAATTCCGTTCCTACAACTTATGTTCTTTAGAACTTATTTGCGAAGAAAGGAGACATAATAGTGCACAAGGACACCAGACCTTGGTGTCCTTGTACACCAGTCACTGAAAGTAAGCATGCAGGTACAGCAGGCAGTGAAGAAACCTAATGGCAAGTTGGCCTTCATAACGAGGGGATTTGAGTATAGGAGGAAAGAGATCCTTCTGCAGTTTGTACTGGTGAGACCACATCTGGAGTATTGTGTGCAGTTTTGGTCTGCTAATTTGAGGAAGGACGTCCTTGCTATTGAGGCAGTGCAGCATAGGTTCACAAGGTTAATCCCTGGAATGGATGGACTGTCATATGAGGAAAGATTGGAAAGACTAGGCTTGTATTCACTGGAGCTTAGAAGGATGAGAGGGGATCTTATAGAGACGTATAAATTTTTAAAGGACCGGACAAGCTAGATGCAGGAAAAATGTTCCCAATGTTGGGGGAGTCCAGAACCAGGGGCTACAGTCTAAGAATAAAGGGGTGGCCATTTAAAACAGGTGAGAATTTGTGAATTTCTCTGCCACAGAAGGCAGTGGAGGCCAATTCACTGGATGAATTTAAAAGAGAGTTAGATAGAGCTCTAGGGGCTAGTGGAATCAAGGGATATGGGGAGAAGGCAGGCACTGTTTACTGACTGTGGATGATCAGCCATGATCATATTGAATGGTGGTGCTGGCTCGAAAGGCCAAATGGCCTCCACCTGCACCTATTTTCTATGTTTCTATGTTTCTAATATAAGAATCAGGACTAGACCATAGATCCTAATGTGTCTGTTCTGAAACTCACGTATATCAAGTTGAACTGATTGTGAGATAGTAACAAAGAACTGCCGAGGCTGGTTAATACACAAAAGGACACAATAGACAATAGACAATAGGTGCAGGAGGAGGCCATTCGGCCCTTCGAGCCAGCACCTCCATTCAATGTGATCATGGCTGATCATTCTCAATCAGTACCTCGTTCCTGCCTTCTCCCCATACCCCCTGATTCCGCTATCCTTAAGAGCTCTATCCAGCTCTCTCTTGAATGCATTCAGAGAATTGGCCTCCACTGCCTTCTGAGGCAGAGAATTCCACAGATTCACAACTCTGACTGAAATCTCAGTTCTAAATGGCCTACCCCTTATTTTTAAACTGTGGCCCCTTGTTCTGGACTCCCCCAACATTGGGAACATGTATCCTGCCTCTAACGTGTCCAACCCCTAAATAATCTTATACGTTTCGATAAGATCTCCTCTCATCCTTCTAAATTCCAGTGTATACAAGCCCAGTCGCTCCAGTCTTTCAACATAGGACAGTCCCGCCATTCCGGGAATTAACCTAATAAACCTACGCTGCACACCCTCAATAGCAACACATCTTTAACTAACTAGCTCAGAATATGTCGGGTCGATGTAGTGTCTCTTGCCCAGTGCAGGTGAATCGAGGACCAGAGGGAAGGGGAAAAGATTTAACAGGAATCTTTTAGTAGTAACCTTTTCACACAGAGGGTGGTGGGTGCATGGAACAAGCTGCCAGAGGAGGTAGTTGAGGCTGGGACTATCCCAATGTTTAAGAAGCAATTAGACAGGTACATGGGTAGGACAGGTTTGGAGGGATATGGGCCAAACGCAGGCAGGTGGGACTAGTGCAACTGGGACATGTTTGCTGGTGTGGGCAAGTTGGGCGGAAGGGCCTGTTTCCACACTGCATCACTCTATGACTAGCTCAGTCTATCTTTAATTGGATTTTGCTGGACTGTATCTTGCATGAAATGTTATCCCCTTTATCATGTATCCGTCCACTGTGCACGGCTCAATTGTAATCATGCGTTGTCTTTCCTCTGACTGGTTAGCACGCAACCAAACTTTTCACTGTCCCTCGGCACACGTGGCAATAACCTATACTCGACTAAAGTGCTGGGGTATCTCAACTAAACTAAAGTGCGGGAGGGTCTGAAGAAGGTTGGCGATTTGAAACATCGTCCACTCCCTTCTTCCAGAGATGGCGCCTGACCCGCTGAGTTACTCCAGCATGTTGTGTGTGCCTGCTGGAGTAACGCAGGGGGTCAGGCAGCATCATTGGAGAAGATGGACAGGTGACATTTTAGGTCGGGTCGCTTCTTCAGCCTCATTACCCGTCTTCGCCCGCCCCGAACCGCGGGGCTTGGGTCGGCCCGCCGCGGACCTTTCACCGTCCGGCGTGGCCTGGGATAGGCCGCGGGATTTTCTCCGCCCGGCGGGGGCTTCAATGTCGGGACCCACGACCGCCCCGACGTGGCAACTTCAACAGCCTGACCACGGGAGAACACGGCAGGGGAAGAGAAAAAGTAATTCTGGCCTTCCATCACGGTGAGGAGGGACTGGAGGAGACTCACTGTGATGGATGTTTCTTTTGTTTGGTGTTAGTTTTTATGATTGTATGTGTTATTGCATTTTTATTGAGTATTCTTATTGGTCTTATTGTTGAACTGTGGGTAATGTTTCATTTCACTACACATTTATGTGTATGTGACAAATAAACGACTATTGACTATTGATGGTCTCGACCTGAAATGTCACTTATCCACGTTCTCCAGAGATGCTGCCTGTCTCGCTGAGTTACGCCGGCACTCAATTTTCGTTTTTGGACATGGACTCTGGTTTTGTGTATCTTGCCAGTGTATCTCATGGAGTCAACGCTGGTTGTATCTCTCCAATGCTTTGAAGAACCTGCCGTAGGTATTCCAAATCTCAGACGTCTAGTTTAGAGATGCAACGTGTCCACTGTGTCCACGCCGACCAGCAATCCCCAAACACTAACGCTATCCTACACACATTAGGGACAATTCACAATTTTACCGAAGGCAATCAGCCTACAAACCTGAAGTCTGACGAAGGGACTCGACCCGAAGCGTCACCCATTCCTTATCCCCTGAGATGCTGCCTGGCCCGTTGAGTTACTCCAGCATCTCGTGTCTCCCTTAGATCTTATCGAAACGTATAAGATTATTAAGGGGTTGGACACGTTAGAGGCAGGAAACATGTTCCCAATGTTGGGGGAGTCCAGAACAAGGGGCCACCGTTTAAGAATAAGGGGTAGGCCATTTAGAACTGAGATGAGGAAAACATTTTCCAGTCAGAGAGTTGTGAATCTGTGGAATTCTCTGCCTCAGAAGGCAGTGGAGGCCAATTCTCTGAATGCATTCAAGAGAGAGCTAGATAGAGCTCTTAAGGATAGAGGAGTCAGGGGGTACAGGGAGAAGGGGTACTGATTGAGAATGATCAGCCATGATCACGTTGAATGGCGGTGCTGGTTCGAAGGGCCGAATGGCCTCCTCCAGCACCTATTGTCTATTGTCTATTGTCTAACTTGGATTTGAATCACAGCATCTGCAGTTATTTTCCTGCACAGCCTGTACGTCTTAGGAGTGCGGGATTGAAACCGGAGATTCCCGGAGAAAACCCACGCAGGTCACGGGGAGAACGTACAAACTCCGTACGGACAGCACCCCTAGTCAGGATCGGGGCCAACTCTCCGGCGCTGGGTGGCAGCAACTCTACCGCTGCGCCACCGTGCTGGTCACGGAGCTGGGCAGAGATCATATCCCAGAGGACCAGGATTGGAAGATTTCACTTTAATCTTACACGATAACTAATGGCCCCCTGATTTATCTTGCCTCCTGTCATTTCAATAATACATTTCATGTTTTATTCATTGCCTGCTCTGTTTCACAGACAGGACTAATCTTTATCATCCTGCTTTGCTCCATTGTAAACTAGGCAATTCCTACTCTCAGACCCTCTCAGTAATTGTCTCACATTCTGTTACAAATGCCTTCTGCTTCGGTGAGAAGGTCTTTTAGATGTATCGACCCCCCCCACCCTCCCCTTTTGTACTCTCTGTCTCTTAATTAGTGTTCCCCATCTTCATTAGCAAGTCCCCGATAGGATTCATGTTCGTTAGCACATTCTCGCTAGATTTAATGTAGGTCCTCTCGTCCCTGGTTATCTGTCTGTTTCAAACAGAGCTGGGCAATTTTAATTAACGGCCTGACCATCACTGTGCTTCGGGCGGTCACGGTGGTGCAGCGGTAGAGTTGCTGCCTTGCAGCGAATGCAGCGCCGGAGACCCGGGTTCGATCCCGACTACGGGTGCTGTCTGTACGGAGTTTGCACGTTCTCCCCGTGACCTGCGTGGGTTATCTCTCTCCGAGATCTTCGGTTTCCTCCCACACTCCAAAGACGTACAGGTTTGTTGGTTAATTGGCTGGGTAAATGTTTTTAAAAAAATGTCCCCAGTGGGTGTAGGATAGTGTTAATGTGCGGGGATCGCTGGTCGGCGCGGACCCGTTGGGCCGAAGGGCCTGTTTCCGCGCTGTATCTCTGAACTAAGCCTGCAAATGTTACAGTGGTGTGGAAATTCTGCATTTATTTAGTCCAAGGAAATTTGAGGGCAGGGTGGAAGTTAGTGGTAAAGTTAATGACAGTCGACAAGTTTTGCACGGGAGATCGACACGAGACTATGGAGTGGCCCAACAGTGTTGGCAGCATCTCTGGAGAAAAGGACTAGGTGGCGTTTTGGGTGGAGACCCTTCCTCAGACCGAGAGTCAGGGGAAAGGGAGATGAGAGATATCGACAGTGATATCATAGAAACATAGAAACATAGAAAATAGGTGCAGGAGTAGGCCATTCGGCCCTTCGAGCCTGCACCGCCATTCAATATGATCATGGCTGATCATCCAACTCAGTATCCCGTACCTGCCTTCTCTCCATACCCCCTGATCCCTTTAGCCACAAGGGCCACATCTAACTCCCTCTTAAATATAGCCAATGAACTGGCCTCAACTACCTTCTGTGGCAGAGAATTCCACAGATTCACCACTCTCTGTGTGAAAAAAAACTTTCTCATCTCAGTCCTAAAAGACTTCCCCCTTATCCTTAAACTGTGACCCCTTGTTCTGGACTTCCCCAACATCGGGAACAATCTTCCTACATCTAGCCTGTCCAACCCCTTAACAATTTTGTAAGTTTCTATAAGATCCCCTCTCAATCTTCTAAATTCCAGCGAGTACAAGCCGAGTCTATCCAGTCTTTCTTCATATGAAAGTCCTGCCATCCCAGGGATCAATCTGGTGAACCTTCTCTGTGCTCCCTCTATGGCAAGAATGTCTTTCCTCAGATTAGGAGACCAAAACTATATCGAGGGATATCGAACAAGCTAGACCAAGTGGACCCGTTGGTCCCAAAGCTCTCCTGCATTGGTGCAGCACCCTCTCCTCCTCTCCCTCCCCCCCTCTCTCTCCCCCCTTTCCATCTCCCTCCCCCTCCACCTCCCTCCTCCCCCTCCCCTCCTTCCCCTCCCCCTCCACTCCATCCCCTCAACCCCCCTTATCCTCCCCCTCCCTCCCTCCCTCCCTCCCTCCCTCCCTCCCTCCCTCCCTCCCTCCCTCCCTCCCTCCCTCCCTCCCTCCCTCCCTCCCTCCCTCCCTCCCTCCCTCCCTAGGAGTTAAACTTTAAAATGTGAATAACTTTAAAAACATAACACCGATTTCAATGAAGCGTCTTCCATTAGCATCAAAGGTACGACGGTGAGTAAGGTGGGCCTAAAATTGTGGCTGTAGTTCAGGAACAAACAAACAATCGAACGATAGTTTTAGTATATAGAAGATGAATGAAAGTTATGCAAGAAAAGTAACGATGATAAAAGAAACAGGCCATTGTTAGCTGCGGGCTAGGTGAAAACGAGTTACAGACAATGAGACTCCACAAGACAACTTTGAAACTGGTACGACTTGGGTGGGGGAGGGATGGAGAGAGAGGGGGTGGAAGACAGAGAAGTTAGAGAAACTAAGTGTCTCTCAGACATGAAAGAATCCCATCGGCATGGAGAAATTACCGTGCATCGTTGTCCCAGGTTGCCTCTCCCTCCCCTCGAACGTACAGTCTACTTGTAGCACTTTACTTCAAATGCACCCGAAATATTGCCTGTTCTGAATCAGTCAGAAGAAGGGTCTCGACCCGAGACGTCACCCATTCCTTTTCTCCCGAGATGCTGTCTGACTCGCTGTGTTACTCCAGCTTTTTGTGTCTGCCCGCCCTGTATGTAGGTATAGACAGACTCCTTCACCCTAAGTGCGTGAAGGAGAGATATAGGAGGTCCTTCCTTCCCGCTGCTGTGAGACTGCACAACCAGCACTGCTCCCAGCAGACCAGTCAACAGTAACAGTTAAGGAATACAATTTAACCTTGTCTTTACTTTTATTTATAATGAATGCTCTCTTGCTATCCACTTTGCTGCTGTAACACTGTGAATTTCCCCGGTGTGGGACGAATAAAGGAATATATTATTGAAATTTAGAGATACAGCGCAGAAACAGGCCCTTCGGCCCATCGGGTCCGCGCCGCCCAGCGATCCCCACACATTAACACTATCCTACACCCACTAGGGACAATTTTTACATTTGCCCAGCCAATTAACCTACATACCTGCACGTCTTTGGTGTTACGATTATTATTGTAGGCTACCGTTGGGGGGATTTTTAAAATATATTCCCTTCTGGTACATCTTCATGGATCAACTTTGCTTTCCCAATTTCCTTTCCTAATTTCACTTTGCGTATCTTTTGCTTTGTGCCGTGTGGAGCCCGTGATATCTGTCCTCCGCTTTCTTTTCTTCTTTCATCACGCTCTCTCCATCTCTTGGGTCAGAGTGAGATTGCGGCCTTTGATCTCGTTGCTCATTAAGTTAGAGTGCCATGCCTCGGCAGCCGTCTGGCGAAGTCACCTTTGGACGCCAGTGATCTTTGGATGGCAGCACGGTGGCGCAGCGGTAGAGTTGCCGCCTTACAGCGAATGCAGCGCCGGAGACTCAGGTTCGATCCTGTCTACGGGCGCCGTCTGTACGGAGTTTGCACGTTCTCCCCGTGACCTGCGTGAGTTTTTTTCCCGAGATCTTCGGTTTCCTCCCACACTCCAAAGACGTACAGGTTTGTAGGTTAATTGGCTGGGCAAATGTAAAAATTGTCCCTAGTGGGTAGTGTTAGTGTGCGGGGATCGCTTGGTCGGCGCGGACCCGGTGGGCCTGTTTCAGCGCTGTATCTCGAAATCAAAAAAAAAACAACCGTTTTGAGATACAGCGCGGAAACAGGCCCTTTCGGCCCGCCGGTTCCGCGCCTCTGTAAATCGTCCCTAGCGTGTACGGAGTGAATGGGGGGCGGTGGGATAATCTGGAACTAGTGTGAAAGGATCATTGATAGCGTAAGAAAATAACTGCAGATGCTGGTACAAATCGAAGGTATTTATTTCACAAAATGCTGGAGTAACTCAGCAGGTCAGGCAGCATCTCAGGAGAGAAGGAATGGGTGACGTTTCGGGTCGAGACCCTTCTTCAGACTGATGTCAGGGGGGCGGGACAAAAGAAGGATATAGGTGGAGACAGGAAGATAGAGGGAAAACTGGGAAGGGGGAGGGGAAGAGAGGGACAGAGGAACTATCTAAAGTTGGAGAAGTTAATGTTCATACCGTTGGGCTGCAAGCTGCCCAAGCGAAATATGAGGTGCTGTTCCTCCAATTTACGGTGGGCCGCACTATGGCACTGGAGGAGGCCCATGACAGAAAGGTCAGACTGGGAGTGGGAGGGGGAGTTGAAGTGCTCAGCCACCGGGAGATCAGGTTGGTTAAAGCGGTCTGAGCAAAGGTGTTGAGCAAAACGATCGGCGAGCCTGCGTTTGGATCATTGATAGTTGTCATTGACTCGGCGGGCCGAGATACAGCGCGGAAACAGGCTCTATTGGCCCATCGGGTCCGCGCCGACCAGCGATTCGCGCACATTGACACTATGCTATACCCACCGCGGACAATTTACATTTACCAAGCCAATTAACCTACAAACCTGCATGTCTTTGGAGTGTGGAAGGAAACTGAAGATCTCGGAGAAACCCCACGAAGGTCACGGGGAGAACGTGCAAACTCCGTACAGATAGCACCCGCAGTCGGGATCGAACCCGGGTATCCAGCGCTGCATTCGCTGTAAGGCAGCAACTCTACCGCTGCGCCACCGTGCCAAACACATCTTGTCAGAGAGCCTGCTGAACATCTGCATCTTAGTCCATGCTTGCTTGCCCAACATGATCGTGGACTGAAGAACGGTTCCCGACCCTAAACATCACCTATCCGTGTTCTCTACTATATTCAGTCTGAAGGAGGGTCAGAACCCAAAACATTGCCTGTAAATTCCCTCCACAAATGCTGCCCGACCCACTGAGTTACTCCAGCACTCTGTGTGGTTTTTTTTTGGCCTGCCCTTCCTCTCTTCCATCTTTCTTCCCCCCCCCCCCTTTCCCCGAGCACCACAATCAGTCTGAAGCAGGGCCCCGACCTGAAACATTGTCTGCCCATATTCTCCAGAGATGTCGCCTGACCCGCTGAGTTACTCCAGCACTCTGTGTCTTTTTACGTAAACCAGCATCTGCAGGTCCTTGTGTCCACACTGAGCAGCGCAGTGCAACATTGATACTCAGGCAGACACAGAATGCTGGAGTAACTCAGCGGGTCAGGCAGCGTCTCAGGAGAGAAGGAATGGGTGACGTTTCGGGTCGAGACCCTTCGAAGATTGTCTGGCGGAGTAGACTCGATGGGCTGAATGGCCTAATTCTGCTCCAATCACTTACGACCTTATGCTCTTATGCGCTTTTATACACTTTAGTCACTTAGACGCAGTCTAAGAATAAATGGGAGGCCATTTGATTTAAAGCTGAGGTGAGAAGAAACTTTTTCACCCAGAGAGTTGTGAATTTGTGGAATTCTCTGCCACAGAGGGCAGTGGAGGCCAATTCACTGGATGAATTTAAAAGGGAGTTAGATAGAGCTCTAGGGGCTAGTGGTATCAAGGGATGTGGGGAGAAGGCCGGCAAGGGTTACTGATTGTAGATGATCAGCCATGATCACAATGAACGGCGGTGCTGGCTCGAAGGGCCAAATGGCCTCCTCCTGCACCTATTTTCTATGTTTCTATGTTTCTCTAGTCCGCCTTAACCAACCTGATCTCCCGGTGGCTCAGCACTTCAACTCCCCCTCCCACTGGCCTCCTCCTGCACCTATTTTCTATGTTTCTATGTTTCTCTCGTCCGCCTTAACCAACCTGATCTCCCGGTGGCTCAGCACTTCAACTCCCCCTCCCACTGGCCTCCTCCTGCACCTATTTTCTATGTTTCTATGTTTCCATGAGACCTGGTCACATCCTGGTAAATCTTCCCCACACCCTTTCAAGCCTCTGCGGTTCCTCATCTCGACTTCACTTCTCATGCCTTCTCACGAAAAACCAGACAAGCTCCGAGCTCAGATCCAAGCGTCTCCACTGAATGCCGATCTCCCTGCTATGGGGCTCTGAACAAATTCCTTTTGAAGCTCCTATCAGACACCATCAAATGAAAAAAGCTTTTCATCAGATCTTAATTCACTTGCTTTCTCCTTGTCGGGGCAGAATATTATTAATACATTTCACTCATGATTTCTCTTTGGGCTGTCAACGTCTGACTCCCTTCTTTCATGCTGCCGCCCCGCAGAGGGTTGCTTCCTGCAATCTGTTTTAAGATGCAGGAGGACGATTGTAAGAAATCTTTATCAAATCAATCTACCACAAGTCGGCTTTGGGTGAGCTGGCCAGAAGAATGATTACTATTCAAACACTGATAACTTTCGCAGGATAAATGGATTGGTTTAGTTTGGAGAGAAGGCGCGGAAACAAGTCCTTCAGCCCAACGAAGGTATCACAGAACGCTGGAGTAACTCAGCGGGTCGGGCAGCATCTCTCGAGAGAAGGAATGGGTGACGTTTCCGGGTCGAGACCCTTCTTCAGAACGATGAGGCATGATGATGCCCATCAGTCTGAAGAAGGGTCTCGACCCCGAAACGTCACCCATTCCTTCTCTCCATTGGTGCTGCCTGACCCGCTAAGTTACTCGAGATAGACAATAGACAATAGGTGCAGGAGGAGACCATTTGGCCCTTCGAGCCAGCACCTCCATTCAATGTGGTCATGGCTGATCATTCTCAATCAGTACCCCGTTCCTGCCTTCTCCCCATACCCCCTGACTCCGCTATCCTTAAGAGCTTTATCTAGCTCTCTCTTGAATGCATTCAGAGAATTGACCTCCACTGCCTTCTGAGGCAGAGAATTCCACAGATTCACAACTCTCTGACATGTTCCCAATGTTGGGGGAGTCCAGAACAAGGGGCCACAGTTTAAGAATAAGGGGTATGCCATTTAGAACTGAGATGAGGAAAGTTGTGAATCTGTGGAATTCTCTGCCTCAGAAGGCAGTGGAGGCCAATTCTCTGAATGCATTCAAGAGAGAGCTAGATAGAGCTCTTAAGGATAGCGGAGTCAGGGGGTATGGGGAGAAGGCAGGAACGGGGTACTGATTGAGAATGATCACATGGAATGGCGGTGCTGGCTCGAAGGGCCAAATGGCCTCCTCCTGCACCTATTGTCTATTGTCATGGGCTTGAAACTAGACTCAGACTGGACAAGGATAGTTTAGTTTAGTTTAACTATCCTATAAGTTGTCACGTGTACAGAGGTACAGTGAAAAGTTTTTATTGCTTGCTAACCAGTCAGCAGAAAGACAATACATGATTACAATCGAGCCATTTACAGTGTACAGATACATGATAAGGGAATGACGTGTAGCGCAAGGTAAAGCCAGCAAAGTCCTATCAAGGATATTCCGAGGGTCACCAAAGAGGTAGATAGTAGTTCAGCACTGCTCTCTGGTTGTGGTAGGATGATTCAGTTGCCTGATAACACTTGGGGGAAAAAAATGGAATCTGATTCCTGAATCTGGAGGTGCACATTTTCACACTTCTGTACCTTTTGCCCGATGGGAGAGGGGAGAAGAGGGAGTGGCCAGGGTGCGACTGGTCCTTGATGATGCTGCTGGCCTTGCCGAGGCAGTGTGAGGTGTAAATGGAGTCAATGGAAGGGAGGTCGTTGTGTGTGTGTATGACGGTCTGGGCTGCGTCCACAATTCGCTGCAATTTCTGGCGGTCTTGGACGGAGCTGTTCCCAAACCAAGCGGTGATGCCTGCCGATAGAAGTCCAGGAGCAAAGAGGTCCTTCTGCAGTTGTACTGGGCCCTAGTGAGACCGCACCTGCAGTACTGTGTGCGGTTTTGGTCTCCAAATTTGAGGAAGGATATTCTTGCTATTGAGGGCGTGCAGCGTAGGTTCACTAGGTTAATTCCCGGAATGGCGGGACTGTCATATGTTGAAAGACTGGAGCGACTAGGCTTGTATACACTGGAATTTAGATGGATGAGAGGGGATCTTATCGAAACGTATAAGATTATTAAGGGGTTGGAAACGTTAGAGGCAGGAAACATGTTCCCAATGTTGGGGGAGTCCAGAACCAGGGGCCGCAGTTTAAGAATAAGGGGTAGGCCATTTCGAACGGAGATGAGGAAAAACTTTTTCAGTCAGAGAGTTGTGAATCTGTGGAATTCTCTGCCTCAGAAGGCAGTGGAGGCCAATTCTCTGAATGCATTCAAGAGAGAGCAGGATAGAGCTCTTAAAGATAGCGGAGTCAGGGGGTATGGGGAGAAGGCAGGAACGGGGTACTGATTGAGAATGATCAGCCATGACCACATTGAATGGCGGTGCTGGCTCGAAGGGCCGAATGGCATACTCTATTGTCTATTGTCTATTGATAAAATTCCTTCCACGGTGGATCTGTAGAAGTTGGTGAGAGTTGTGGGGGGGTCGGGGGGGAGGGTGGCATGACACGCCGAACTTTTTAAGCCTTCTAAGGAAGTCGAGGATACCAGGTTGTCTTCCCTTCAGAATGCTAGTGCATCAGTTGGTGCCTCTCAGGCTGAAAAGAGTGATGCATAACCTGATACAATGTGCAGTTGATTGAACAATTATTTCACATTTCATAAGGGGAAAGCCATTTCTACACAGTCAGAGAACATCAGCTGTCACCATTCCTACAGCCCATGGGAGATTTAAATGTAAATTATGATCTATGAGAAGCAAATCTAATTGCAGGCTTTTCTGCAGCTATTAGTAATAAATCTCTTGTCTTTGTTATCTGACAATTAGCATCTCACCTCTCCCCCGATCTTCAATCATTGCGACATCATAGTTTTAATATGTTCGAAACTTTAGCACTCTTAAGTATCCATTACGGGTTATAATTTGTTACACCAATAAAATCTTGGGACGGGGACCCGTCTAGTTCGTTTCTCAGGCCATTCTCGCTGGTCAGGCCGCGATTTGGAATACTTTGAGCAATTTTGGCCACCAGATCTGAGGGAGGATGTGCCGGCTCTGGAGAGGGTTCCAGAGGAGGTTTACAGGAATGATCCCAGGAACGAGGAGGTTAACATATGATGAGCGTTTGACAGCACTGGGCCTGCACTCGCTGGAGTTTAGAAGAATGAGGGGGGACCTCATTGAAACGTACAGAATAGTGAAAGGTTTGGATAGAGTGGATGTGGAGAGGATGTTTCCACTAGTGGGAGAGTCTAGGACTACAGGTCAGAGCCTCAGAATGAAAGGACTTTCTTATAGGAAGGAGATGAGGAGAAATTTATTTCATCAGAGAGCGGTGAATCCTTGGGATTCTTTGCCACAGAAGGCTGTGGAGGCCAAGTTAGTGAATATATTTAAGGCCGAGATAGATAGATTCTTGATTTGTACAGGTGTCAGAGGTTATGGGGAGATGGCAGGAGATTGGGGTTAGGAGGGAGAGATAGATCAGCCATGATTGAATAGCGGAGTAGACTTGATGGGCCGAATGGCCTAATTCTACTCCTATTACTTATGACCTCATGATCTCCAATACAGATGATAGACGGACCATGTTTCAGGATGGATGGCTTCTTAATGTTGGAGTAGGGCGGGAGAAAGATTGTAAAGGGAGGTGGAGAGGAACAAAGCTGATGTGGGCGGCACGGTGGCACAACGGTAGAGTTGCTGCCTTACAGCGCCAGAGACCCGGGTTCGGTCCGGGCTATGGGTGCTTGTCTGCATGGAGTTTGTACGTTCGCCCCGTAACCCAAGTGGGTTTTTTCCGAGAAATTTGGTTTCCTCCCACACTCCAAAGTTTGTAGGCTCATTGGCTTGGTATAAATGTAAAAATCGTCCTGAGTGTAGGATAGTTTTTACTGTGCGGGGATAATGTCGCTGGTCAGTGCAGAATATTCCATAGGAGCAGAATTGGGCCATTCGGCCCATCAAGTCTACTCCGTCATTGAATCATGGCTGATCTATCTTTTTCCCTCAACACCATTCTCCTGCCTTAGATTTTTTTTTTAGAGATACAGCGCAGAAACAGGCCCTTCGGCCCACCGGGTCCGTGCCGCCCAGCGATCCCCGCACACTAACATTATCCTACACCCACTAGGGACAATTTTTACATTTGCCCAGCCAATTAACCTACATACCTGTACGTCTTTGGAGTGTGGGAGGAAAACGAAGATCTCGGAGAAAACCCACGCAGGTCACGGGGAGAACGTACAAACTCCGTACAGACGGCGCCCGTAGTCAGGATCGAACCTGAGTCTCCGGTGCTGCATTCACTGTAAAGCAGCAACTCTACTGCTGCGCCACCGTGCCGCCTTCTCCCCATAACCCCTGACACCCTTACTAATCAAGAGTCTATCAATCTCCGCTATAAAAATATCCATTGACCTGGCCCCCACGGCCTTCTGTGGCAATGAATTCCACTAGTCCATCAGAAACAACATCCATTCTCCCTCTAGGTATCACAAAACGCTGGAGTTACTCAGCAAGTCAGGCAGCTTCTCTGCAGAGAAGGAATGGGTGACGTTTCGGGTCGAGACCCTTCTTCAGGCTGATCCATTCGTCCTCTGTATCATTTCCTGATTCTATTTCCATCTCTTCTTCATTGCTCATGTTACCACCAACGAGACAGACTGAACTCATAATAGACTTCATTCTTCCGTCACCACCATTTTCCATGCTCACACCTACCCTCATTCATGGCTTTGCCACCTCTCAGGCAAATGTTTCAATTTTCTTCTGCCATCTTGTAAGTTCACAAGTTATAGGAGCGGAAATCGGGCCATTCGGCCCATCAGCTTTACTCCGCTATTCGATCATGGCTGATCTATCTTTCCTTCTCAACCCCATTCTCCTGCCTTCTCCTCATAACCCCTGACATAGCAAAGACGAGCTGGAAACCAGGGGATTGGGTAACCTTTAAAGAACAACAGAAGGTAACTAAAAAAAGCAATACGGGGAGAAAAGATGAGGTACGAAGGTAAGCTAGCCAAGAATATAAAGGAGGATAGTAAAAGCTTCTTTAGGTATGTGAAGAGGGAAAGATTAGTTAAGACAAATGTGGGTCCCTTGAAGACAGAAGTAGGTGAATGTGGAACAAGGAAATGGCAGAAGAGTTGAACAGGTACTTTGGTTCTGTCTTCACTAAGGAAGACACAAACAATCTCCCAGAAGTACTAGGAGACAGAGGATCTAGGGTGACGGAGGAACTGAAAGAAATTCATATTAGTCAAGAAATGGTTTTGGGTAGACTGATGGGACTGAAGGCTGATAAATTCCCAGGGCCTGATGGTCTGCATCCCAGGGTACTCAAGGAGGTGGGTCTAGAAATTGTGGACGCATTGGTGGTCATTTTCCGATGTTCTATATTCTGGATCAGTTCCTGTGGATTGGAGGGTAGCTAATGTTATCCCACTTTTTAAGAAAGGAGGGAGAGAGAAAACAGGGAATTATAGAACAGTCAGCCTGACATCAGTGGTGGGGAAGATGCTGGAGTCAATTATTAAAGATGTAATAGTGGAGCATTTGGATAGCAGTAACAGGATCGTTCCGAGTCAGCATTGATTAATGAAGGGGAAATCATGCTTGACTAATCTTGAATTTTTTGAGAATGTAACTAGTAAAATGGATAAGGGAGAGCCAGAGGAGGTAGTGTATCTGGACTTTCAGAAAGCCTTTGATAAGGTCCCACACAGGAGATTAGTGTGCAAAATTAGAGCACATGGTATTGGGGGTAGGATACTGACATGGATAGAAAATTGGTTGGCAGACAGGAAACAAAGAGTAGGAATTAACGAGTCCCTTTCAGAATGGCAGGCAGTGACTAGTGGGGTGCCGCAAGGCTCGGTGCTGGGACCGCAGCTATTTACAATATACATTAATGACTCACAGTAGATGAAGGAATTAAAAGTAACATTAGCAAATTTGCAGATGGCACAAAGTTGGGCGGGAGGGTGAACTGTGAGGAGGATGCTATGAGGATGCAGGGTGACTTGGGTAGGTTGGGTGAGTGGGCAGATGCATGGCAGATGCAGTTTAATGTGGATAAATGTCAGGTTATCCACTTTGGAGGCAAGAACAAGGAAGCAGATTATTATCTGAATGGTGTCAGATTAGGAAAAGGGGAAGTGCAACGAGATCTGGGTGTCCTTGTGCATCAGTCACTGAAAGTGAGCATACAGGTACATCAGGCAGTGAAGAAAGCAAATAGCATGTTGGCCTTCATAACGAGAGGATTTGCGTACAGGAGCAAAGAGGTCCTTCTGCAGTTGTACAGGGCCCTGGTGAGACCGCACCTGGAGTATTGTGTGCAGTTTTGGTCTCCTGATTTGAGGAAGGACATTCTTGCTATTGAGGGAGTGCAGCGTAGGTTCACAAGGTTAATTCCCGAGATGGCGGGACTGTCGTATGATGAAAGACTGGAGCGACTGGGCTTGTATTCACTGGAATTTAGAAGGATGAGAGGGGACCTTATAGAAACATAAAATTATTAAGGGGTTGGACAAGCTAGATGCAGGAAACATGTTCCCGATGTTGAGGGAGTCCAGAACCAGGGGCCACAGTTTAAGAATAAGGGGTAGGCCATTTAGAACTGAGATGACGAAAAACTTTTTCACCCAGAGAGTTGTGAATTTGTGAAATTCTCTGCCTCAGAAGGCAGTGGAGGCCGATTCACTGGATGCATTCAAAAGAGAGTTAGATAGAGCTCTTAGGGCTGGCGGAATCAAGGGGTATGGGGAGAGGGCAGGAACGGGGTACTGATTGTGGATGATCTGCCATGATCACTTTGAATGGCGGGGCTTGCTCGAAGGGCCCAATGGCCAATTCCTGCACCTATTTTCTATGTTTCTATGTTTCGATTTTCTATGTTTCTATGACATCCGTACTAATCAAGAATCTATCAATCTCCACCTTAAAAATATCAAATGACTTGGCCTCCTAATTGGCAACGAATTACACAGACTCACCACCCACCTGCTAAAGCAATTCCTCCTCATCGCCTATCTATCCTCCATGTTCAAGTCAAGTTAAGTTTATTGTCACATAGTAGATACATAGCAACAGCGTAGACAACGCGCAAACATGTAAATCTATATGCTAAAACTCTCGTTTGTTTGAACTACAGCCAATACGGTACACGATAGCGTGGCCATTTTAGGCCCACCTTACTCACAGCCATCCGTTTGGTGCTAATGGAAGAAGTTTCATTGAAATCGGTGTTATATTTTTAAAGATATTCACATTGTAAAGTTTAAATCTATCTCCTAGGGAGGGAGGGGAAGGGGGGCTGAGGGGGATGGAGTGGGGGGGGGAGGGGAAGGGAAGAGGGGGGGGAAAGGGAGGAGGGGGAGGGGAGGAGGGAGGGGCGAGAGGGGGGAGGGGGACGTGAGGGGGAGTGGGGGAGGAGAGGGTGCTGCACAATGCAGGAGAGATTTAGGCCCAACGGGTCCACTTGGTCTAGTTATACATAAAAGGCACACAAATTCTCCAAGATAGGGAAAATAAAATAAAATAAAATATTGCATAAAAACATGGCATTAATGCGAAACACCATTGGGGGAAAAAAAAACCTCCATGGTAATGCAAAAGGTCTAGGAACATGTCCCTTCCAAATGTTGGCGATCTGCACCCCATTGTCCTCTGACTCTGAAGACAGGGGCACAACGAGTGCTATTCATCTGTGAACACCTTGGAACGTTTTGCCACACTAAAAGGGCCGTATAAATGCAAGCACACCTCATTACTGTTGGATCATTAATCCAGAAACCTGGACCGTTAATCCATGAGATTTTAATTGAGATCGCAGTAAAACTCAAGAGTTTTAAAGTTATTCTATAACGATCTACAAATCAAAAGTTGGTGTTGGCATTAAAAAGGAATGTCAAGTCAAGTCAAGTCAATTTTATTTGTATAGCACATTTAAAAACAACCCACGTTGACCAAAGTGCTGTACATCTGATTAGGTATTAATGGAAAAAAATGAAACATACAGTAGCACGCAAACAGTTCACAGCGCCTCCTCAATGAGCCTCAAACGCTAGGGAGTAGAAATAGGTTTTGAGCCTGGACTTAAAGGAGTCGATGGAGGGGGCAGTTCTGATGGGGAGAGGGATGCTGTTCCACAGTCTAGGAACTGAATGGGTGGCGTTTCGGCCTGACCCGTGTTTCCACTGGCGGGAGAGTCCGGGACCAAAGGCATTTCTATAAGATCCCCTGTTTCCGTAAGACTCCCCCCTCATCCCTCTAAATTCCAGTGAATGTAAGCCCAGTCGATCCACTCTTTCGTCGTATGTCAGTCCGGGAAATGAACCTGGTAAATCTACGCTGCACTCCCTCAAGTGCAAGAACGTCCTTCCTCACGAACAACAGTGCAGCTTCTGACAGCGCGTGGCTTTTCTCAATGCTGCAGCCAGGCGTACAGTGTGTAAGATAGACACAAAAGGCCTGGATAGAGTGGACGTGGAAGGGACGTTTCCACTGGTGGGAGAGTCTAGCACCACAGCCTCAGAATGAAAGGACGTTCCTTCAGGAATGAGATGAGGAGGAACGTCTTTAGTCAGAGGGTGGTAACATAGAAACATAGAAAATAGGTGCAGGAGTAGGCCATTCGGACCTTCGAGCCTGCACCGCCATTCAATATGATCATGGCTGATCATCCAGCTCAGTAACCTGTACCTGCCTTCTCTCCATACCCCCCTGATCCCTTTAGTCACAAGGGCCACATCTAACTCCCTCTTAAATATAGCCAATGAACTGGCCTCAACTACCTTCTGTGGCAGAGAATTCCACAGATTCACCACTCTCTGTGTGAAGAAATGTTTTCTCATCTCGGTCCTAAAAGACTTCCCCCTTACCCTTAAGCTGTGACCCCTGGTTCTGGACTTCCCCAACATCGGGAACAATCTTCCCGCATCTAGCCTCTCCAACCCCTTAAGAATTTTATTTGTTTCTATAAGATCCCCCCTCAGTCTTCTAAATTCCAGCGAGTATAAGCCTAGTCTATCCAGTCTTTCTTCATATGAAAGTCCTGCCATCCCAGGGATCAATCTGGTGAACCTTCTCTGTACTCCCTCTAAGGCTAGAATGTCTTTCCTCAGATTAGGTGAATCTATGGAATTCGTTGCCACAGAAGGCTGTGGAGGCCAAGTCAGTGGATATTTTTAAGGCAGAGGTCGATGGATTATTGATTAGATGTCAGGGGTTACGGGGAGAAGGCAGGAGAACGGGGTTAGGAGGGAGAGCTAGACCAGCCATGATTGAATGGTGGAGTAGACGTGATGGGCCGAATGGCCTAATTCTGCTCCTATCGCTTATGAGGTTATTGTGAAATTATGTCGCAAAGTCTCTGGAATGACTTCTCTCCCGAGATGCCGCCTGTCCCGCTGATTTCCTCCTCCATTTTGTCTGGAGATGACGTCGTGGTGCGTTCTCATCTCCTGTGGCAGTCCAGTGAGACGTGTCAAGTGGTTCCCCCAGAGCCAGTTAACACCTTGGCACCTCCGATGTTACCCCCGCTGTGGACTCGACCCCATCTTTTGATTAGAGCGTTTCAAGTTGTGGAAAAATCGCAACACCCGTAACAAATGAGCTATTAAAAAAAAATGGCGTCTCATGGACAGGGCCTCAGCTGGAAGACCCACAAGGTGGAACAAGGATTGAAGGGGACTGATGGCTTTTGTTATTGATTTTAATGAAAAAAGTCAGTCAGGTGAATAATAACTTCATTTATTGTTGGTATTTCGTTACATCTTCATTTAGCCGCTGAATCTATCGTGACAGAGTAATTACCCATTCCTCTTGTTAGTACTGAGCGTGATTAGTGAGCCTGTCAAGATACTGTAGCAGAACACTTCATTCATTTAATAATTCCTCTGCCCCCTTGATGCTGGCTTTTGGTCTTTGTGCTGTTGACAGCTACTTTCTGCCGCGCCGCTCTTCGCCAATCAAGTTTGAAATTGAGGCATTCTCTTCTTTCATTTTAAATATAAAACCTCTGCTAAATTCGAAGAGATAATTATATTTAATTACTATAAGAGCTAGATGGAGCTGTTAAGGATAGCGGAGTCAGGGGGGTATGGGGAGAAGGCAGGAACGGGATACGGATTGAGAACGGTCAGCCATGATCGCATTGAATGGCGGTGCTGGCTCGAAGGGCCGAATGGCCTACTCCTGCACCTATTGTCTATTGTCTATATCACGAAGACATCAAAAGCCCTTTGAGCGCGGGTCTGTGAGTCATCCAATTTGAGTTAGTACTGTCAAGGCAACATCAAAGGAGCCTTCATGATGGAGAAAGGTGGCATGGGAGGATTATCTTTGTGCCTTGTATATTAAAAAAATGTGTGTGTAAAAAAAAAATTCAAACCTATCTCAGAAATGCTCCACATGGCTTAGCAGAAATAATTTCCCCCCTGTTCTAAGGTGAGGATAAAGGTATAAGAGTTGGAGACAGTGTTTTGAAGGAAGGGCGTTCACTTGCGAAGCTCTTCAGAAGAACTCCTAATCAACACACCATGCGATTCAGTCACTAATATTTGCATGGATGATCACGGCAACCATTTTGTCTTGTCTCTCTGGCAACCGAGTGATGGGATGCCCACTGGTGACATTTTTATATTGAGGAGGACATTTTCTTTAGTCAGAAGGCGGTGAATCTGTGAAATTCATTGCCACAGAAGGCTGTGGAGGCCAATCCAATGGATATTTTTAAGGCAGAGATGGATAGATTCTTGATTGGTACAGGTGTTAGGGGTTATGGGGAGAAGGCAGGAGAATGGGGGTTAGGAGGGCGAGATAGATCAGCCATGATTGAATGGCGGAGTAGACATGATGGGCCGAATGGCCTAATTCTGCTCCTGTCACTTGTGAACTCATGAACCGATGACAGGGATATCTGCCTGTTAATCTTTATGAAAACACATTAATCGATTAAAAGACTATTTATTAGTCTTTGAATAAATAGACTAAATAAACTATTTATTTAGTTTAGTTTAGTAAAGGTTTTCGCTGCTCACATGACAATAAACTAGACTAGTGCGGAGATTCAGCACGGAAACAGGCCCTTCAGCCCACCGAGTCCGCTCCAACCAACGGTCCCCGCATCTTGCTATGGAGGGCGTGCAGCGTAGGTTCACTAGGTTAATTCTCGGAATGGCGGGACTGTCGTATGTTGAAAGGCTGGAGCAATTAGGCTTGTATACACTGGAATTTAGAAGGATGAGGGGGGATCTTATTGAAACATATAAGATAATTAGGAGATTGGACACATTAGAGGCAGGAAACATGTTCCCAATGTTGGGGGAGTCCAGAACAAGGGGCCACCGTTTAAGAATAAGGGGTAGGCCATTTAGAACGGAGATGAGGAAGAACTTTTTCAGTCAGAGAGTGGTGAAGGTGTGGAATTCTCTGCCTCAGAAGGCAGTGGAGGCCAGTTCGTTGGATGCTTTAAAGAGAGAGCTGGATAGAGCTCTTAAGGATAGCGGAGTGAGGGGGTATGGGGAGAAGCCAGGAACGGGGTACTGATTGAGAGTGACCAGCCATGATCGCATTGAATGGCGGTGCTGGCTCGAAGGGCTGAATGGCCTCCTCCTGCACCTATTGTCTATTGTCTATTGTCTATTGACCCTTCAGTCTGAAGGTCCGATACGTCGCCCATTCTTTCTCTCCAGAAATGTTGCCTATCCCGCTGAGTTAATCCACCATTTTGTGTTTATCTCCTTTAAACTTTCTCCCTGCAGTCTTAAAAAAATGCCTTTGAGTCTTTGACATTTCCACTCTTTCTTCGGTTTAAACCAGCATCTGCATTTCCTTCCTACACGAGACCAAGCGCAGGCACGGCGATCGTTTCGCTGAACACCTCCGCTCAGTCTGTCTTAACCTGCCTGATCTCCCGGTGGCTCAGCACTTCAACTCCCCCTCCCATTCCAACCTGACCTTTCTGTCCTGGGCCTCCTCCATTTTCAGAGTGAGGCCCAGCGCAAATTGGAGGAACAGCACCTCATATTTCCCTTGGGTAGTTTACACCCCAGCGGTATCAACATTGAGTTCTCTAACTTCAGATAGTCCCTGCTTTCCCTCTCCGTCCCCTCCCCCTTCCCCCAGTTCTCCCACTAGTCTTCCTGTCTCCAACTACATCCTATCTCTGTCCCGCCCCCTCCCCTGACATCAGCCTGAAGAAGGGTCTCGACCTGAAACGTCACCCATTCCTTCTCCCCTGAGATGCTGCCTGACCCGCTGAGTTACTCCAGCATCGTGGTTTTAACCAGCATCTGCAGTTCTTTTTCCTACAAGCTAAACATTGGTTATGTTTGGGCAGGCAGTGCCTGTAAAATAGCTATCTGCGCGTTCCTATGTCTCCACACGCAGTGACGTTCCCACCAGAAGGATTAATGGTCACAGACAACATGGCTACATGTTTATTGAAAAACAATTTGCAGTAGATTACTGAGCAAGGCTGTGCCTGGAATATATCTTGAGTGCCCAGGATGCAAATGTTAAGATGTGACGATCAGTTTGGAAATAATGCAGGCAACCGGTCACTATGGCAACTCTGTGGTGGCGCCTTATCTTCCGCGACGTTTTCCTCTTCCCCGACGGGGGAATTTCCCACATTTATGTTCCTAAGGGAAAGCTCTCGGAGTAGTTCTTGCTTGGTCATCGGCACAAAATTGCCTCCTGAATGTTTCAGTTTAGTTTAGTGTCGCGTGTACTGAGGTACAGTGAAGAATCTTTGTTGCCTTGCTATCTAGTCAGCAGAAAGCCTGCACATGATTAATGGGAATGGGAAAGACAAGATGGTTTCCACATGTTATCCCCAGGCAGCAGATTCTTGGGCATGACAAACGTACAGGTATGTAGGTTAATTGGCTGGGTAAATGTAAAAAAAATTGTCCCTAGTGGGTGTAGGATAGTGTTAATGTACGGGGATCGCTGGGCGGCACGGACTTGGTGGGCCGAAAAGGCCTGTTTCCGGCTGTATATATATGATATGATATGATATGATATGAAATAGCAAACCGTTGTTTCTCAGCTGTGTGGTACCTCAACTGCACAGAGGCAGAGAGGAGAGCTATTCAGGGGGTAGCCCATAGAGCTCAGAGGACCATCGAAACACAGCTACCAGCCTTGGAGGGCATCTACAACACACAATGCCTCAGAAAAGCCACCAGCATCCACAAAGACTCTTCACACCCCTGCAACAGTCTGTTCGAACTTCTACCATCGGGCAGACGATACAAGGCCTTCTACGCCCGCACCTCCAGACTCAGGAACAGCTTCATCCCCAGGGCCATAGCTGCCATGAACCGGTCCTGCTGAGCCGGATGGTCACATCGCACAGTGAACCGGCACAGATCTACTTGCACTTTATTCTGTTTTTAAAACTGTTCTAATTTGTTTCATTGGGTTGTTTAAATTAATACTGATTAGCTAATTAATTTATTGCATCAAATGGAAGTCGCATTCCCAATCTCGTTGTACCCCTGTACAATGACAATAAAGATATATTGTATTGTATTGTGTTGTTTTCCACTCTAATGCAACAATGCATTAAATTAGAGTGGTGCAGCGGTAGAATTGCTGCCCATTACAGCGCCCAAGAACCAGGTTCGATCCCGACCACGGGTGCTGTCTGTACGGAGTTTGTACGTTCTCCCCGTGACCTGCGTGGGTTTTCTCCGAGATCTTCGGTTTCCTCCCACACTCCAAAGACGCACATGATTGTCGGCTGATTGGCTTTGTATAAATGTAAATTGTCCCTGGTTTGTGTAGGGTAGTGTTCGTGTGCGGGGATCGCCGGTCGGCGAGGATTCGATGGGCCGAAGGGCCTGTTTCCGTGCTGTATCTCCAAAACGAAATCTAAAAGCTCTCTGTGTTGTTCTTGCTTGGTCAACTGCACGAAATTGCCTCCTGAATGTGAAAGGCTAGATGGTTCCTACATATTATTCCCCCAAGGAGCATATTCTTGCGTTTGACAAATTGCATGTTGTTGTTTTCCACTCTAAATTAATGATGCATTTAAAAATTGAAGAAAAACCACAGATTTAATTAACTTGGGATCTGGGGTAAGAAAAAAAAATCACTAGTCTTAGTAGTGGCAATGAAAGTGACCAATTGTTTAAACTTTAGATAGTGTCATGCAGTCATTGGGTGATACAGTGGGGAAACCGGCCCTTCGGCCCAACTTGCCCATACCGGCCAGCAAGTCCCAGCTACGCTAATCCCACCTGCCTGCATTCCGTCCATATCCCTCCAAACCTGTCCGATCCATGTACCTGTCTAACCGTTTCTTAATTGTTGGGATAGTCCTGAATGTTGCGATAGTCAAATTTTAAAGATACAGTGCGGAAACTAGCCCTTTGGCCCACTTATTCCGCACTGACCAGGGATCACCATACACTAGCACTATCCTACATATTAGGGGCTGTTTACAATTTTACCGAAGATAATTAAGCTAGAAACTTCTTTGGAGTGTGGAGGGAAACTTGATTAGTACGGGTATCAGGGGTGAAGGGGAGAAGGCAGGAGAATGGGGTTGAGAGGGGAAAGATAAATCAGCCATGATTGAATGGCGGAGTAGACTTGATGGACTGAATGGCCTAATTCTGCTCCTATGACCGATGAACGTATGAAACTGAAGCTCCCGGGGAAAGCCCAGGCGGTCACAGGGGGGGGGGGGAACGTACAAACTCTGTCTGGACAGCACCAATAGTCAGGATCAAAGCCGTGTCTCTGGTGCCGTAAGGCAGCAACTCTACCGCTGCGCCACCGTATTGGATTTAGACAATAGACAATAGGTGCAGGAGGAGGCCATTCGGTCCATCGAGCCAGCACCACCATTCAATGTGATCAAGACTGATCATTCTCAATCAGTACCCCGTTCCTGCCCTCTCCCCATACCCCCTGACTCCGCTATCCTTAAGAGCTCTATCTAGCTCTCTCTTGAGTGCATTCGGAGAATTGGCCTCCACTGCCTTCTGAGGCAGAGAATTCCACAGATTCACAACTCTCTGAGTGAAAACGTTTTTCCTCATCCCCGTTCTAAATGGCCTACCCCTTATTCTTAAACTATGGTTCTGGACTCCCCCAACATTGGGAACATGTTTCCTGCCTCTAACGTGTCCAACCCCTTAATAATCTTATATGTTTTGATAAGATCCCCTCTCATCCTTCTAAATTCCAGTGTATACAAGCCTAGCCGCTCCAGTCTTTCAACATATGACAGTCCCGCCATTCCGGGAATTAACCTAGTAAACCTACGCTGCACGCCCTCAACAGCAAGAATATCCTTCCTCAAATTTGGAGACCAAAACTGCACACATTACTCCCGGTGCGGTCTCTAGGGCCCTGTAGAGTTGCAGAAGGACCTCTGCTCTTTTACTCAATTTGGTTCAATCATGACAGTCAAAAGAAGAAATCGGCCATCCTCAGTTGATTTGACCAGTGTATGACAGAGGATCCACCTCTTATACCTCCTCTACAAGGCAATCAATTCACGGGGAAAATAGGGATGGGTGATAAATACTGGCCATGCCAACGATATCCAGACCCTGGGAAATGATTTTTGTTTTTAAATGCACCATTTTATTCTCCAGTTGAATATTGAAAGGCGAATCTTTTAAAAAAATGATGGTGGCTCGATGGGTTTAAGAAGATTTGAGCCATAGACTCCTTCAGTGATAAAGAAAACCATTAGGCCCATATTGTAGACACTGGCTTTATGAAGTAACCAACCATTTTGTCTCAGGCTATTGCCATTTAGTCACAAATTGCTAATGGCTTACCTTCTTAATCCTCATACATCATCCACTCAATTATTTTATGAATATTTGTTTTGAATCTGCTTCTAATGTCCTTTCAAGCAATGTATTCCAAAGTAATACCATTAAAATGAATAATAATAACAACCATTATTCATAACAATAAAAATTAATATTAATAACAATACAATTAAAATTAATAATAACGATTATTAATAGCAATAAATATTATTATTAATGACAATAAATAATTCACTGTCAATAATAATAATTATTTCTTTTAATGGTGGTATTAATTTCGTTATTTAATTTGGAATATATAACAATAATAATAATTCCAATGCCAAATCAAGCAGTGTATTCAAAATGAACTAATGAAAGTAATACCATTACAATTAGTAATAGTAATAACAATTATCATCATTTGATTTTATTATCATTATTAATAATAAAAAATATTATTTAATAATGTACATGATTTACATGGTGGCAACCCAGAGTCATAGAGCGATACAGTGTGGAAACAGGCCCTTCGGCCCAACTTGCCCATACTGGCCAACATGTCCCAGCTACACTAGTCCCACCTGCCCGTGTTTAGTCCATATCCCTCCAAACCTGTCCTATCCATGTACCTGTCCAACTGTTTCTTAAGTGCTGGGATAGTCCCTGCCTCAACGACCTCTTCTGGCAGCTTGTTCCACCCACCCACCACCCCCCTCTTGGGTAATGAGGCTGTGAATCGTGATTTTATTCGTTTTAAAATAATTATGGAAAGAGATAGTCAAGTCAAGTCAAGTCAAGTCAATTTTATTTGTATAGCACATTTAAAAACAACCCACGTTGACCAAAGTGCTGTACATTTGATTAGGTTCCAATAGAAAAAAAAATGAAAACATACAGTAGCACGCAAACAGTTCACAGCGCCTCCTCAATGAGCCTCAAACGCTAGGGAGTAGAAATATGTTTTGAGCCTGGACTTAAAGGAGTCGATGGAGGGGGCAGTTCTGATGGGGAGAGGGATGCTGTTCCACAGTCTAGGAGCTGCAACCGCAAAAGCGCGGTCACCCCTGAGTTTAAGCGTAGACCGCGGGATAGTGAAAAGCCCCAAGTCGGCCGATCTGAGGGACCTGGAGTTAGAGAGGGGGGTTAGAAGATTTTTGATGTGGGGGGGGAGTGTCCATTTAGGGCTTTATACGTGAATAGGAGGAGCTTGAAGTTGATTCTGTACCGTACAGGGAGCCAGTGGAGAGAGGCCAGAATCGGGGTGATGTGGTCCCTTTTACGGGTACCCGTCAGGAGTCTCGCTGCGGCGTTTTGGACCAGTTGCAGGCGGGACAGGGAAGATTGGCTGATCCCAGTGTATAGGGAGTTGCAGTAGTCTAGGCGGGAGGAAATGAAAGCGTGAATGATTTTTTCTGTGTCGTCGAATTGGAGGAAAGGTTTGATTTTAGCTATGGTTCGAAGTTGGAAGAAGCTGGCTTTTACCACAGCGTTGACTTGCTTATCAAATTTTAATGCAGAGTCAAATATCATGCCGAGGTTTTTGACATGCAGTTTGACTAGGCAGGCTAGGCTTCCAAGACTAGTCGGGGGGGCCGAATAGGATGACCTCAGACTTGCTCTCATTTAATTGGAGGAAGTTCTGTGCCATCCAACATTTTATGTCCTCAAGGCAGTGTGAGAGGCTGTTTAAATTTGACTGGTTGTTGGGTTTCAGGGGGAGGTAAAGCTGAGTGTCATCGGCATAGCAGTGGAAAGAAATGCCGTGCCTTTGAATGATTTGGCCAAGGGGGAGCATGTATAGAGAGAAGAGAATGGGGCCTAGGATGGAGCCTTGTGGAACTCCGCAGGAGAGGCTATCTGGAGCAGAGGAATAACTGCCTATGTTGATGGCGAAACTCCTATCTTTGAGGTACGAAGCGAACCAGCTCAGGGAAGTGCCATCAATGCCAACCGCGTACCGGAGACGGTCTCATTTCATAACTGAGCTAGGAAAACAACACCTGTGTGGGGTCAGAGTTATTGTTTTATTTCGATGAGATTCTAACAGAAATGTTGGAGATGAAACAAGTTTTGAGATGCAGAAAAAAAAGAGTGTAGAGAGGAGCAGAGCAAGCAAAGAAAGATCGCCAATTGCGTAAAGGGTAGGAGAAATTAAGGAGGGTAGAGTTGCTGCCTCCCAGCGCCAGAGACGCAGGTTCGATCCCGACTACGGGTGTTGTCTGTAATGGAGTTTGTACGTTCTCCCTGTGACCGCGTGGGTTTCCCCTGGGTGCTCCGGTTTCCTCCCAAGTTCCAAAGACGTACAGCTTTGTCGGTTAATTTGGCTTTGGTGCGAATTGTAAATTGTCCCTGCTGCTTAGGGGTAGTGTTAGTGTGGGCCTTGGTGCTTGATGGGCCGAAGGGCCTGTTTCCGTGCTGTATCTCTAAACTAAACTATAGCGGCACGGTGGCGCAGCGGTAGAGTTGCTGCCTTACAGCGAATGCAGCGCCGGAGACTCAGGTTCGATCCCGACTACGGGTGCTGCCTGTACGGAGTTTGTACGTTCTCCCCGTGACCTGCGTGGGTTTTCTCCGAGATCTTCGGTTTCCTCCCGCACTCCAAAGATGTACAGAAATGTCGGTTAATTGGCTGGGCAAATGTAAAAATTGTCCCTAGTGGGTGTAGGATAGTGTTAATGTGCGGGGATCGCTGGGCGGCGTGGACCCGGTGGGCCGAAGGGCCTGTTTCTGTGCTGTATCTCTAAAATCTAAATCTAAAATCTAAATCTAAAATTTAAACTAAACTTAGCACTTCCTCTTACTCCAAATGATGCAAGTCCTTATTGCTGAAAGATTGACACAAAATGCTGGAGTAACTCGGCGACACAGGCGGCATCTCAGGAGAGAAGGAATGGGTGACGTTTTCGGGGTCGATAAACGCCAAGTCCTTGCTGCTATCAGATGTGATAGACCTAGTGTATGGGGGGCTTTATTCACAAAATGCTGGAGTAACTCAGCAGGTCAGGCAGCATCTCAGGAGAGAAGGAATGGGTGACGTTTCGGGTCGAGACCCTTCTTCAGACTGATGTCAGGGGGGCGGGACAAAGGAAGGATAGAGGTGGAGACAGGAAGATAGAGGGAGATCTGGGAAGGAGGAGGGGAAGAGAGGGACAGAGGAACTATCTAAAGTTGGAGAAGTCGATGTTCATACCGCTGGGCTGCAAGCTGCCCAAGCGAAATATGAGGTGCTGTTCCTCCAATTTACGGTGGGCCTCACTATGGCACTGGAGGAGGCCCATGACAGAAAGGTCAGACTGGGAATGAGAGGGGGAGTTGAAGTGCTCAGCCACCGGGAGATCAGTTTGGCCGACGCGGACCGAGCGCAGGTGTGTATTGGGGTGATCACTGGTTAGCATGAACTCGGTGGGCCGAAGGTCCTGTTTCCACCCTGTATCGCTAAACTAAACTAAACTACATTACCCTCTAGGTCAGACACAAAGCAAAGCGTTGCACTTTTGCGTGATGCCATTAATTGGAACAGATCCTCGCACTGCCCAAGGAACAAGCTTGTGAATGAGGCAATCAAGTATAATTTGATACCTGACGGCAGCTTGGATAATTGTGCGTCCTTCTCCACTGTGGTTAGCCGGCTTCAAATCCAACGCCAACTGCCTTGATTAAAGGCTCTTCATCCCAGAACTCAAGGAGTGCAAGCTAAATTAATTTGGACAGTCTCAACTGGATTCTAATGGATGCAATTTTACAGTGGAAAACTGCCCATAATTCAGCCGCAATTCGCTAAACTGACAGGCGCACTTTAAAAGGCCTCAGGATTGGGGATTCTTCACAGTGGCAGCATCTTACATTAGCGAAGTCAATGGTGATAATCTTGAAGAAGGTACCCATCCAAGATTACTGCCCCTTTGTACAGTCAGAGACCCTTTTGACAGCAGCTTAAATGTTCTCAATCACTTCAATAAAAGTAAAAAAGAGTGCCCACCCTCATCAGGAAAAGCTTAAAAGACTTTGGGCGGCACGGTGGCGCAGCGGTAGAGTTGCTGCCTTACAGCGAATGCAGCGCCGGTGTCCCAGGTTCGATCCCGACTACGGGCGCCGTCCGTACGGAGTTTGTACGTTCCCCCCGTGACCTGCGCGGGTTTTCTCCGAGATCTTCGGTTTCCTCCCACACTCCAAAGACGTGCAGGTATGTAGGTTAATTGGCTTGGTACAAATGTGAAAAATGTCGTCCCTGGTGTGTGTAGGATGGTGTTAGTGTGCGGGGATCGCCGGGCGGCGCGGACTCGGTGGGCCGAAGGGCCTGTTTCCGCCCTGTACCTCTAAACTAAAATAAACTAGGCACTCATCTCTGTAGAACAGGGGTGATGTAGTTTAGTTTAATTTAGTTTAGTTTAGAGATTCAGGGTGGAAACAGGACCTTCGGCCCACCGAGTTCACGCTGACCAGCGATCACCCATACGCTAGGTCTATCACGCACACAGCATGGACAATTTACAGAAGCCAATTAGCCACCAAACCTGGAATGTGGGAGGAATGTGGGACGAAATGGGAGCACCCGGAGAAAACCCGTGCGGTCGCAGGGAGAACATGCAATCTCCATACGGACTGTGCCCCGTGGTCAGCATCAAGAAGTCAAGCAATCGTGGCGAATTGTGGACGCAGCCCAGACCATCACACAAACCGACCTCCCTTCCATTGACTCCATTTATACCTCACGCTGCCTCGGCAAGGCCAGCAACATAAAATCAAGGACCAGTCGCACCCCGGTCACTCCCTCTTCTCCCCTCTCCCATCGGGCAAAAGGTGCAGAAGTGTGTAAACGCACACCTCCAGATTCAGGGACTGTTTCTTCCCAGCTGTTATCAGGCAACTGAACCATCCTACCACAACCAGAGAGCAGTGCTGAACTACTATCTAGCTCTTCAATGACCCTTGGACTATTCTTGATCGGACTCTGCTGGCTTTACCTTGCACTAAACATTATTCCCTTATCGTATATCTATACACTGTGGATGGATGGATTGTAATCATGTGTTGCCTTTCCGCTGACTGGTTAGCACGCAACAATAGCTTTTCACTGTACCTCGGTGCACGTCACAATAAACTAAACTGAAACTGAAACTGAAACCTGGGTCTCTGGCGCTGTAAGGCAGCAACTCTGCCGCTGCCACCACTGGAGGTGATCAAATTTAGGAACTGCAGATGTTGGTTGCAAAAAAAAAAGACACAAAGTGCTGGAGTAACTCGGCGGGTCAGGCGGCATCCCTGGAGAACATGGATAGGTGACATTTAGCCGACATGGTGACCCTCCAGTCTGAAGAAGGGTCCCGATCTGAAACGTCACCTATCCACGTTCTCCAGGGATGGGTGAGTTGAGTTAATCCTGCACTTTGTGGTCTTTTTTGTTTAAATTTAGGACTAGGTTTAGTGAGGTATCAAAGTATGGGGTTTCCAATTTGGGGAGATTATAACAGAAAAGATAGGAATTGAGAGAAAGCTTTATGTTCTGTAGAAGGGTCTCGATCTTGCGTATCTTTCATTCATCGTTCCTTATCCTTCTGCATCATCGTCTGTATCTCTCTCATTTCCCAGGTATCACAAAATGCTGGAGTAACTCAGCAGGTCAGGCAGCATCTCAGGAGAGAAGGAATGGGTGACGTTTCGGGTCGAGACCCTTCTTCAGACTGACTTCTTCCCTCTCCCCTGACTCTCAGTCTGAAGAAGGGCCTCGACCCCAAACGTCACCTGTTCCTTTTCTCCAGAGATGCAGCCAGACCCGCTGAGTTACTCCAGCTTTGCGTGTCTATCTTTGGTTTTAACCAGCATCTGAAGAAAGACTGGGTAGACTGGGCTTGTACTCGCTGGAATTTAGAAGACTGAGGGGGGATCTTATTGAAACATATAAAATTCGTAAGGGGTTGGAGAGGCTAGATGCGGGAAGATTGTTCCCGATGTTGGGGAAGTCCAGAACCAGGGGTCACAGCTTAAGGATAAGGGGGAAGTCTTTTAGGACCGAGATGAGAAAACATTTCTTCACACAGAGATTGGTGAATCTGTGGAATTCTCTGCCACAGAAGGTAGTTGAGGCCAGTTCATTGGCTATATTTAAGAGGGAGTTAGATGTGGCCCTTGTGGCTAAAGGGATCAGGGGGTATGGAGAGAAGGCAGGTACGGGATACTGAGTTGGATGATCAGCCATGATAATATTGAATGGCGGTGCAGGCTCGAAGGGCCGAATGGCCTACTCCTGCACCTATTTTCTTTGTTTCTATGTTTCTATCTGCAGTTCCTTCCTACACGCAAGCCTTTTTTTCTTGAACACTTATGATATTGAAAGCCCAGCCTGAGTGGACACAGGAAGCAGACACAATAGTAACTTACTTACACCAGATAATTATTTTCAGGGTCCCGACCCAAAACGTCACCTGTACATGTTCTCCAGCGATGCTGCCTGACCCGCTGAGTTACTCCAGCACTTTGTGTCTTCCCTTGGTGCACCAGCATCTGCAGTTCCCTGCTTCTACCAGTTATTTTAAGGAATCTCGAGGGCTGTAAGGAAGAGGCAGTGCACCAAGGAGAGGGAGCTTGGGGGGTAGCTTACAACCTAACGGTACATTAGCAAATTTGCAGATGATTCAAAGCTGGGTGGAATTGTGAGCTGTGAGGAAGATGCTATGAGGTTGCAGAGTGACTTCGACAGGTTGTGTGAGTGGGCGGATGCACGGCAGATGCAGTTTAATGTGGATAAGTGTGAGGTTGTCCACTTCGGTGGTAAGAATAGGAAGGCAGATTATTATCTGAATGGTGTCAAGTTAGGAAATGGGGACGTACAACGAGATCTGGGTGTCCTAGTGCATCAGTCACTGAAAGGAAGCATGCAGGTACAGCAGGCAGTGAAGAAAGCCAATGGAATGTTGGCCGTCATAACAAGAGGAGTTGAGTATAGGAGCAAAGAGGTCCTTCTGCAGTTGTACAGGGCCCTAGTGAGACCGCACCTAGAGTGCTGTGTGCAATTTTGGTCTCCAAATTTGAGGAAGGATATTCTTGCTATTGAGGGCGTGCAGCCTAGGTTAACTAGGTTAATTCCCTGAATGGCGGGACTGTCATATGTTGAAAGACTGGAGCGGTACACTGTATACACTGGAATTTAGATGGATGAGAAGGGATCTTATCGAAACATATAAGATTATTTAGGGGTTGGACACGTTAGAGGCAGGAAGCATGCCTGGGAAATGAGAGAGATACAGACGATGATGCAGAAGGATAAGGAACGATGAATGAAAGATATGTAAAAAAAGCAACGGGGATTAAGGAAACGTTCCTGTCTCTCAGCCTGAAGAAGGGTCTCGACCGGAAACGTCGCCTATTCCTTTTCTCCAGAGATGCTGTCTGACCCGCTGAGTTACTCCAGCTTTTTGTGTGTGTCTTCAAGATTTAAAAAAAAAGGCTCCTTGTTTTGCCTCTGGCTCTTTACATCTGTGACCAAACAATGTCAAGTATTTATCAGGGAATCAGTAATGCCGTATGGTGTTTGCTCCTTATATCTGAAATGAGATCCTATCCAGAACCACAATCTGAAAGCCACGAGCAAGTGTAGAAAAAAACATTCCCACAGATGGCAGACAGTTGTTGAGTTAACAGATTTTTAACACGAGCAACCCTTGCCCAGCGAGGTGCAAGGATATTTCTTTAATGTTTACTTCTTGAACCTGTTTACAGTGGGCAACTATTCTGAGGACCAGAGGACATAGGTTCAAGGTGAAGGGGAAAAGATTCAATAGGATTCTGAAGGGTAACTTTTTCCACACAAAGGGCGGTGGGTGCAAGGAACGAGCTGCCAGAGGAGGAGAACTAACGGAGGGCTTCGAGACCATCCTTGCGGGGGATGGAAGTGTAGTTTACATTGGCGAAACCAAGCGCAGGCTTGGCGATCGCTTCGCTCAACACCTGCGCTCGGTTCGCATTGGCCAAGCTGATCTCCCGGTGGCCGAGCACTTCAACTCCCCCTCCCATTCCCAGTCTGACCTTTCTGTCATGGGCCTCCTCCAGTGCCATGGTGAGGCCCACCGGAAATTGGAGGAACAGCACCTCATATTTCGCCTGGGCAGCTTGCAGCCCAGCGGTATGAACATCGACTTCTCCAACTTTAGATAGTGTTTTGAGGAGGTTCAACATAATGTCCCTGCCTCTGTGTTTCTTGCCTCTATAAACACTCAGACCTATTAGAAACAGAGAAACATAGAAAATAAGTGCAGGAGTAGGCCATTCGGACCTTCGAGCCTGTACCGCCATTCAATATAAACATGGCAGATCACCCAAGATCAGTACCCTGTTCCTGCTTTCTCCCAAATCCCTTGATTCCATTAGCCCTAAGAGCTACATCTTGAATACATCCAGTAAATTGGGCTCCACTGCCTTCTGCGGCAGAGAATTCCACAGATTCACAACTCTCTGGGTGAAGAAGTTTTTCCTCATCTCAGTACTAAATGGCCTACCCTTATTCTTAAATTGTGACCCCTGGTTCTGGACTCTCCCAACATGGGGAACATTTTTCCTACATCTAGCCTGTCCAATCCCTTAAAAAATATATTTTTCTATAAGATCCCCTCTCATCCTTCTACATTCCAGTGAATAAAAGCCCAGTCGACCCATTCTGGATTAATTATAATGGATCCATTACTAAGCTTCTCTCTCTATTCCCTCATTGGGCCTTGCCTCTTTCAAGGTTTTCTGCACAACCGAAACGCCCCCATTCCTTCTCTCCTGAGATGCTGCCTGACCTGCTGAGTTACTCCAGCATTTTGTGAATAAATACCTTTGACATCCAAGGTGCTCTGTTCAAGTTGCGTTGAGTTGAGTTTTATTGTCATTTGCACAAGTACATTAAGTAGAGTTGCCAACTGTCCCGTATTAGCCGGGACATCCCGTATATTGGGCTGAATTGGTTTGTCCCGTATGGGACCGCCCTTGTCCCGTATTAGGCCCGGGGAGCACTGTAGGCCCGGACACTGTATGCACCGACATTGTAGACCCGGACACTGTGGGCCCGGGGGCTGCTGTAGACCCGGACAGTGTACACAAGAACACAAGAAAATAGGAGCAAGAGTAGGCCAACCGGCCCCTCGAGCCCGCTCCGCCATTCAATACGATCATGGCTGATCCTACCCCAACCCCCGTCCCACTATCGCCCTTCTTCCCACCCAAAAGAACCGTGTGATCTCCTGGGAGAGGCGAAAAAACGGATAAAAACCCAGGCCAATTTGGGAAAAAAATCCGGGAAATTCCTCTCCGACCCCAAGCTAGGCGATTGAAACTTGTCCAGGAGATTACTCAGGTCTTACTATACTAACAATACCTCATGTCCACTTCCCTGCCCGCTCCACGTATCCCCTAATTCCCTTGTATATTAAAAAACAATCTATTTCCTGCTTCCACAGCTCCCTGAGGCAGCGAATTCCACAGACTAACCACCCTCTGAGTGAAGAAGTTTCTCCTCATCTCAGTTTTAAAAGAGCCCCCTCTTATTCTAAGACTATGCCCCCTAGTTCTGGTCTCCCCGATCATCGGAAACATCTTTAGCGCATCCACCCGATCAAGGCCTCTCACGATCTTATACGTTTCAATAGGATCGCCTCTCATTCTTCTGAACTCCAATGAGAAAAGTCCCAACCTACTTAACCTTTCCTCATATGTCAACCCCCTCATCCCTGGAATTAACCGTGGAAACCTTCTCTGCACTGCCTCCACAGCAAGTACATCCTTTCTTAAATATGGACACCAAAACTGCACACAGTATTCCAAATGCGGTCTTACCAATACTGTATACAGCCGCAGCAAAACCTCCCTACTTTTATACTCTATCCCCCTGGCAATAAAGGCTAAGACTCCATTGGCCTTCCTAATCACTTGCTGCACCTGCATACTAACTTTTTGTGATTCCTGTACTAGCACCCCCAGGTCCCTTTGCGTTGTATTACCACGCAGCTCCTCCCCATTTAGAAAATAACTTGCTTTACGATTTTTTTTCTCCAAAATGCATAACTTCACATTTATCAGTATTAAATTTCATCTGCCAAGTCGCTGCCCACTCTCCTGGCTTATCTATATCCTTTTGCAGGCTTTTTCTATCCTCCTCACTCCCTGCTTTTCCTCCGATTTTTGTGTCATCTGCGAACTTGGATATATTACACTTGGTCCCCTGCTCTAAGTCATTTATATAAATTGTAAACAGCTGGGGTCCCAGCACCGACCCCTGCGGAACCCCACTAGTCACCGATTGCCATCCCGAGTATGATCCATTTATCCCAACTCTCTGCTTCCTGTTTGAAAGCCAATCTTCTACCCATGCTAATATATTACCCCTAATCCCATGATTTTTTATCTTAAGTAATAGTCTTTTATGTGGCACCTTATCAAAAGCCTTTTGGAAGTCCAAGTTAACCACATCCCGTAGGCCCGGAGGCCAGGGCTCCGCCTACCGGAGGTTGCATAGCAACCCGCCTTCCGGCCCGGGCGGCCGTCGTTGGTGGAGCGGGACATTCCAGACACCTACCCTGTTGAAAAAACACTTGCCTCGTAAATCTTTTTTAAACCTTTAAACTGAAAGTTATGCCCTCGGGTATTTGACATTACCACCCTGGAAGGAAAGAAATCTCTAACACTCTGCCCTATCTGTACCACTGATAATTTTGTACACATCTATCAGGTTGCCCCTCAGCCCCTGATAGTCGAGAGATAGAGTGCTCATTTTCTGGATAGTAAATGTGCAGGAAAGAACTGCAGATGCTGGAGTAAATCGAAGACAGGCACAAAATGCTGGAGTAACTCAGCGGGACAGGCAGGATCTCTGGAGAGAAGGAATGGGTGACGTTTCGGGTCGAGGCCCTTCACCAGACCTGATGTCAGGGGAGTGGGCGGTATAGAGATAAAATGTAGTCGGAGACAGTAAGACTAGTGGGAGAACTGACAAGGAGGAGGGCATGGAGAGAGAGGGAAAGCAAGGGTTAATTGACGTTAGAGAAGTCAATGTTCACGCCGCTGGGGTGCAAACTACGCAAGCGAAATACGAGGTGCTGTTCCTCCAATTTGTGCTGGGCCTCACTCTGACAACGGAGGAGGACACCCAGGACAGAAAGGTCAGTGTGGGAATGGGAGGGGGAATTTAAAATGCTGAGCAACCTGGAGATCAGGTAGGTTTACACTGGAATTTAGAGGGATGAGAGGGGATCTTATCGAAACATATAAGATTATTAAGGGGTTGGACACGTTAGAGGCAGGAAACATGTTCCCAATGTTGGGGGAGTCCAGAACCAGGGGCCACAGTTTAAGAGTAAGGGATAGGCCATTTAGAACGGAGATGAGGAAAAAAAAATTCAGTCAGAGAGTTGTAAATCTGTGGAATTCTCTGCCTCAGAAGGCAATGGAGGCCAATTCTGCGAATGCATTCAAGAGAGAGCAAGATAGAGCTCTTAAGGATAGCGGAGTCAGGGGGTATGGGGAGAATATATAGTATAAGAAAATAACTGCAGGTGCTGGTACAAATCGAAGGTATTTATTCACAAAATGCTAGAGTAACTCAGCAGGTCAGGCAGCATCTCGGGAGAAACATAGAAACATAGAAACATAGAAAATAGGTGCAGGAGTAGGCCATTCGGCCCTTCGAGCCTGCACCACCATTCAATATGATCATGGCTGATCATTCAGCTCAGTAGCCTGTACCTGCCTTCTCTCCATACCCCCTGATCCCTTTAGCAAAAAGGGCCACATCTAACTCCCTCTTAAATATAGCCAATGAACTGGCCTCAACTACCTTCTGTGGCAGAGAATTCCACAGACTCACCACTCTCTGTGTGAAGAAATGTTTTCTCATCTCGGTCCTAAAAGACTTCCCCCTTATCCTTAAGCTGTGACCCCTGGTTCTGGACTCCCCCAACATCGGGAACAATTTTCCCGCATCTAGCCTCTCCAACCCATTAAGAATTTTATATGTTTCTATAAGATCCCCCCTCAGTCTTCTAAATTCCAGCGAGTACAAGCCCAGTCTATCTAGTCTTTCCTCATATGTAAGTCCCGCCATCCCAGGGATCAATCTGGTGAACCTTCTCTGTACTCCCTCTAAGGCAAGAACGTCTTTCCTCAGGTTAGGAGACCAAAACTGCACACAATACTCCAGGTACGGTCTCACCAAGGGCCTGTACAACTGCAGCAGAACCTCCCTGCTCCTAAACTCAAATCCTCTTGCTATGAATGCCAACATACCATTCGCTTTCTTCGCTGCCTGCTGCACCTGCATGCTTGCTTTCAATGACTGGTGCACCATGACACCCAGGTCACGTTGCATCTCCCCTTCTCCCAATCAGTCACCATTCAGGTAATACTCTGCTTTCCTGTTCTTGCCGCCAAAGTGGATAACCTCACATTTATCCACATTATATTGCATCTGCCATGCATTTGCCAACTCGCCTAATCTATCCAAGTCACTCTGCAGCCTCCTAGCATCCTCCTCGCAGCTAACACTGCCACCCAGCTTCGTGTCATCCGCAAACTTAGAGATGTTGCATTCAATTCCCTCGTCCAAATCATTAATATACACTGTAAATAACTGGGGTCCCAGCACTGAGCCTTGCGGTACCCCACTAGTCACTGCCTGCCATTCCGAAAAGGACCCGTTTATTCCTACTCTTTGCTTCCTGTCCGCCAACCAATTTTCTATCCACCTCAACACTGAACCCTCAATACCGTGTGCTTTAAGTTTGTACACCAATCTCCTATGTGGGACCTTGTCGAAGGCCTTCTGAAAGTCCAGATATAACACATCGACTGGTTCTCCCTTATCCACTCTACTAGTTACATCCTCGAAAAATTCTATAAGATTCGTCAGACATGATTTGCCTTTGGTAAATCCATGCTGACTTTGTCCGATGATTTCACCACTTTCCAAATGTAATGCTATCACATCTTTAATAACTGACTCTAGCATTTTCCCCACTACCGATGTTAGGCTAACTGGTCTATAATTCCCCGTTTTCTCTCTCCCTCCCTTTTTAAAAAGTGGGAGAGAAGGAATGGGTGACGTTTCGGGTCGAGACCCTTCTTCAGACTGATGGGGAGAAGGCAGGAACGGGGTACTGATTGAGAATGATCAGCCATGATCACATTGAATGGTGGTGTTGGCTTGAAGGGCTGAATGGCCTACAATTGTATATTGTCTATTGTCTATTTAGGCGGATTGAGCAGAGCGATCTCCGAGCCTGCGCTTGTTCTCTGGATATTAAAGATGGGCAATAGATTTTGACCATGCTGGTTACGCACAGACCCTGAAAATGAATATATAAAAGAATAAGTTGGACCGTCACAGTTGCTTGCAGTCCCTCGGGGCGAGCTCCACCATTCAATAAGATCAATGGCTGATTAATCTAACACTTGACTTTCTGAACATTTTTAAAAAATCTTCCTCAGTCTGGAACGTATTTAATGAATCAGAGTCCACAGCTTCCTCGAGAAGTAATTCCACATATTACTTTTCAGTTGTTAATTTGGTGGGATTTGGCCACCGACGGCTCGGCAAGGAGGGGCAGCGGGTAATGATGCTGCCTCGTGACGCCAGAGTCACCCGGTTCGATTTGAGGAAGGATATTCTTGCTATTGAGGGCGTGCAGCGTAGGTTTACTAGGTTAATTCCTGGAATGGCGGGACGATCATATGTTGAAAGACTGGAGCGACTAGGCTTGTATACACTGGAATTTAGAAGGATGAGAGGAGATCTTATCGAATCGTATAAGATTATTAAGGGGTTAGACACGTTAGAGGCAGGAAACATGTTCCCAATGTTGGGGGAGTCCAGAACAAGGGGCCACAGTTTAAGAATAAGGGGTAGGCCATTTAGAACTGAGATGAGGAAAAACTTTTTCAGTCAGAGAGTTGTGAATCTATGGAATTCTCTGCCTCAGAAGGCAGTGGAGGCCAATTCTCTGAATGCATTCAAGAGAGAGCTGGATAGAGCTCTTAAACATAGCGGAGTCAGGGGGTATGGGGAGAAGGCAGGAACGGGGTACTGATTGAGAATGATCAGCCATGATCACATTGAATGGCGGTGCTGGCTCGAAGGGCTGAATGGCCTCCTCCTGCACCTATTGTCTATTGTCTATTGAGTTTCCTACGGGTTTCCTTGCACATCCCAAAGGCGGCAACATTCTGTAAAATTGCCCTAAATGTCCAAGGGGGGGTGGATGGGAAAATGGGGTCACATGGAACTAGCTCGATGGCCAGCATGGAATTGGTGGGCTGAAGGGCCTGTTTCAAAGCTACATTTCTAAACCAAACTAAATTAAACCAAACTAAACTAATCTGCATGAGTCTCAAACAGCCCTTAAGGAAGACACAATCCTTTTAGAGATACAGTTCCTTCTCTCTGCATCATCTTAAATAGGATACACCTCGTGCCCCCTTCTTCTATCAAAGGAGATGCCTCTTCAGCATCAATGCTGTTGCGCCCCCAAGATCTCTACTAAGATCGTTGCATTTTTCTGCACGGTGGCGCAGCGGTGGTGTTCCTGCCTCGCAGCGCCAGATACCCGGGTTCGATCCTGACCACGGGTGCTGCCTGTAAGGAGTTTGTACGTTCTCCCCGTGACCTGCGTGGGTCTTCTCCGGGTTCCTCCCACACTCCAAAGACGTAAAGACAGGTTTTGTGGGTGAACTGGCGTGGTAGAAGTGTGAATTGTCCCGAGTGTGCGTGCGGAATGGTCTGTTGGAGTGCGGACAGGGACGGCTGGTCGGCATGGACCCGGTGGGCCGAAGGGCCTTTTTCCGTGCTGTGCCTCGAAACTAAGCACTGGAAATAAGCTGGACTAGAAACGGTGACCGCCTGGGTTTTCTTTTGCAGGGTCTGATGTGGCTGACTTCGACGGGAGGAGTTCCATGTTCTACAGGTTCAACCAGAAGAGCGTGACCACGGTGAAGGACGCCATCTTCCTGAAGTTCAAGACGATGAGAAGCGACGGTGTGGTACTGCACGGCCAGGGGCCGCAAGGAGACCACGTCACTCTGGAGCTGAGGAAAGGCAAGCTCTCGCTGGAGGTCCACTTAGGTATGGCGTCTCCCTCGCTCCTGTCTACAGCAAAAATAGATAGATACTGTGTGGAAACAGGCCCAACTTGCCCAAACCAGCCAACATGCCCCATCCACACTAGTCCCACCTGCCTATGTTTGCCCCATATCCCTCTAAACTTGTCCTATCCATGTACCTGTCTAAATGTTTCTTAAACGTTGGGATAAGTCCCTGCCTCAACTACCTCATAGAGTCTTACAGCGTGATAACAGGCCCTATGGCCCAACTTGCCCACACCAGCCAACATTAGTCCTACCTGCCTACGTTTGGCCCATATCCCTCTAAACCTGTCCTATCCATGTACCTGTCTGAATATTTGATAAACGTTGGGATAGTCCCTGCCTCAACTACCTCATAGAGTCTTACAGTGTGATAACAGGCCCAATGGCCCAACTTGCCCACACCAGCCAACATGTCCCATCTACACTAGTCCCACCTGCCTACCTTTGGCCCATATCCCTCTAAATCTCTCCTATCCATGTACCTATCTAAATGTTTCTTAAACGTTGGGATAAGTCCCTGCCTCAACTACCTCATAGAGATATACAGCGTGGAAACAGGCCCAATGGCCCAACTTGCCCACACCGGCCAACATGTCTCAGCTACACTTGTCCCACCTGCCTGCGTTTGGCCCATATCCCTCTAAACCTGTCCTATTCATGTACCTGTCTGAATATTTGTTAAACGTTGGGATAAGTCCCTGCCTCAACTACCTCATATACGTCATACAGCGTGGAAACAGGTCCTATGGCCAAACTTGGCCACATCGGCCAACATGCCCCATCTACACTAGTCCCACCTGCCTGCATTTGGCCCATATCCCTCTAAACCTGTCCTATCCATGTACCTGTCTGAATATTTGTTAAACGTTGGGATAGTCCCTGCCTCAACTACCTCATAGAGTCTTGCAGCATGGAAACAGGTCCTATGGCCAAACTTGGCCACACCGGCCAACATGCCCCATCTACACTGGTCCCACCTACCTGCGTTTGGCCCATATCCCTCTAAATCTCTCCTATCCATGTACCATCTACCCATAAACGTTTCCACGCTGTGTCTATAAAGTAAACGAGACTAAACAGAGAAATCAGTTAAAATCCCACTGCAAATGATAAGAAATTGAAATTCAATTAAATCTGGATATTTGTGATCATGAAATCAAGGTGGCACAGTGGCATAGTTGGTAGTGTTGCTGCCTTACATGGCCAGAGACCCGGGTTAGATCCTGACTACGGGTGCAGTCTCTACGGAGTTGTTCCTGTGACCTGCGGGGGTCTTCCCCAGGTGCTCTGGTTTCCTCCCTCGGCTCATCGAGTCCACACCGACCAATTAACCTGCAAACCTGTAAGTCTTTGGAATGTGACACAAAATGCTGGAGTAACTCAGCGGGTCGGGCAGCATCTCTGGAGAGAAGGAATGGGTGACGTTTCGGGTCGAGACCCTTCTTCAGACTGGTTAGGGATAAGGCATACGAGAGATATCGACGGTGATGTGGAGAGATAAAGAACAATGAATGAAAGATATGCAAAATAGTAACGATGATGAAGGAAACAGGCGATTGTAAGCTGTTTGTAGGGCGAAAATAAGAAGCTAGTGCGAATTGGGTGGGGGAGGGATAGAGAGAGAGAGGGAATGCCGGGGCTACCTGAAGTGAGAGAAATCATGACTCATACCACTGGGCTGTAAGCTGCCCAAGCGAAATCTGAGATGCTGTTCCTCCAATTTGCGTTTAGTCTTTGGAGTGTGTTAGGTAACCGAGCACCCGGAGAAAACCTAGGCAGGGCTTGAGGTAAACGTTCAGACAAGCATCCGTAGTCAGGATCGAACCTGGGTCTTTGGCAACTCTAACGCTAGACTCTCCCACTGGTGGAAATATCCTCTCCACATCCACTCTATCCAAGCCTTTCACTATTCTGTGCGTTTCAATGAGGTCCCCCCTCATTCTTCTAAACTCCAGCGAGTACAGGCCCAGTGCCGACAAACGCTCAAAACTCGAACCTATTGAGTTTTTAATTTTTATTTAAGATTTCAGACTAGTTAATGCGCAACAAAAGCTTTTCACTGTACCCCGGTACACATTACAATTAAACTAATCTATTTCTATATTTAAAATCCATGTATTACAATAGATAATTAGGGGATTGGACACATTAGAGGCAGGAAACATGTTCCCAATGTTGGGGGAGTCCAGAACAAGGGGCCACAGTTTAAGAATAAGGGGTAGGCCATTTAGAACGGAGATGAGGAAGAACTTTTTCAGTCAGAGAGTGGTGAAGGTGTGGAATTCTCTGCCTCAGAAGGCAGTGGAGGCCAGTTCGTTGGATGCTTTCAAGAGAGAGCTGGATAGAGCTCTTAAGGATAGCGGAGTGAGGGGGTATGGGGAGAAGGCAGGAACGGGGTACTGATTGAGAGTGATCAGCCATGATCGCATTGAATGGCGGTGCTGGCTCGAAGGGCTGAATGGCCTACTCCTGCACCTATTGTCTATTGTCTATAATAAACAATAGACAATAGGTGCAGGAGTTGGCCATTTGGCCCTTTGAGCCAGCACCGCCATTCAATGTGATCATGGCTGATCATTCTCAATCAGTACCCCGTTCCTGCCTTCTCCCTATACCCCCTGACTCTGCTATCCTTAAGGGCTCTATCTAGCTCTCTCCTGAATGCATTCAGAGAATTGGCCTCCACTGCCTTCTGAGGCAGAGAATTCCACAGATTTACAACTCTGTGACTGAAAAGGTTTTTCCTCATCTCCGTTCTAAATGGCCTACCCCTTATTTTTAAACTATGGCCCCTGGTTCTCGACTCCCCCAACATTGGTAACATGTTTCCTGCCTCTAACGTGTCCAATCCCTTAATAATCTTATACGTATTCTCTTTATCATGTATCTGTACATTTTGGATGGCACGACTGTAATCATGTATAGTCTTTCAGCTGACTAGTTAGCACACAACAAATGCTTTTCACTGTACCTCGGTACACGTGACAACAAACTTATATTGAAACTCATAAACTCAGATTTTCAGCATCTGAAGACTGAAACAAAAAAAATTAGCAAACCTGGTAGCTGAAGATCGTAGTGTTCAATTAAAGTTGAGCGAAGATTCCTTATTGCTGGAGTATTTTGGGATAATGATCATGTTAAGCAAATTATAATCCAGAGATATTAGTTCAAATCTCTCCTCAACAGCTGAGAAATGCAAATCCAATTAAATCTGGTTATTAGTGGTCATGAAACTACTGAGAAGTTGTAAAAACAAATCAGATTTATTTATAGCCTTTATGTAGGAAATGGTCCATTCTTTATCCTGGTCTGGTAATTGTTTGACTCCAGAGCTTCTGAAAGCAGTGCTGGGATGTAATATTCTTTAGTTTATTTTGGTTTAGAGATACAGTGCAGAAACAGGCCCTTAGGCCCACCAAGTCCGCACCGATCAGCGATCCTTGTACATTAATCCTGCACACGCTGGGGACAATCTTTTACATTTACACCAAGCCAATTAACCAACAAACCTGTACGTCTTTGGAGTGTGGGAGGAAACCGAAGATCTCGGAGAAAACCCACGCAGGTCTGGGGGAAAACGTCCAAACTCCGTACATAGAGCACCCGTAGTCGGGATTGAACCCGAGTCTCTGGCGTTGCAAGCGCTGTAAGGCAGCAACTCTACCGCTGCGCCACCGTGACCGCCCTTCAAGGAAGAATTTTCACAATTATCATTGCTTGCCTTTTAAATGTATGTACAGTATTGCAGTGGACAGGGACATGGATAGGAAAGTTTTAGAGGGAGATAGGGCCAAACATGGGCAAATGGGACCACCTTGGATGGGGCATCTTAGACAATAGACAATAGGTGCAGGAGTAGGCCATTCGGCCCTTCGAGCCAGCAATGTGATCATGGCTGATCATTCTCAATCAGTACCCCGTTCCTGCCTTCTCCCCATACCCCCTGACTCCGCTATCCTTAAGAGCTCTATCTAGCTCTCTCTTGAATGTATTCAGAGAATTGGCCTCTACTGCCATCTGAGGCAGAGAATTCCACAGATTCACAACTCTCTGACTGAAAAAGTTTTTCCTCATCTCAGTTCTAAATGGCCTACCCCTTATTCTTAAACTGTGGCCCCTGGTTCTGGACTCCCCCAACATTGGGAACATGTTTCCTGCCTCTAACGTGTCCAACCCCTTAATAATCTTATACGTTTCGATAAGATCCCCTCTCATCTCATCTTGGTCGGCTTGGATGAATTGGGCCAAAGGGCCTGTTTCTGTATTCTATCAGTTTATGACTCTACAATGCCACAATAAGCTGGAGTAACTCAGCAGGTCAGACAGCATCTCTGGAGAAAAGGAATAGATGATGTTTATTCCTTTTCTCCAGAGATGCTGTCTGACCCGCTGAGTTACTCCAGCTTTTTGTGTCTATTTTTGGTTTAAACCAGCATCTGCAGTCCCTTCCTACACTTTATGACTCTTATCATCTTGTGGGACCAAGCTACAACCACAACTGTGCTTCACATCACAATATCAGATCCCACTGCTCAAAATGCCAACTTGCCCTGTTGCATCAGCAATCTCTCTATCGTTTCTAATTTTCATTCCAGGAATAGACACAAAAAGCTGGAGTAACTCAGTGGGACAGGCGGCATCTCTGGAGAGAAGGAATGGGTGACGTTTCGGGTCGAGGCCCTTTTTCAGCCATTCGGTGCAGGGATTCTAGTAGCATAGTTCGGAATTTCCAGAGGGAGACATTCATAAAGTGAATTTTAGCATCATGTCTAATGTCTGAAGAAGGGTCCATCTACCCACATCATCCAGAGATCCAGTGAACGTCATCCATCCATGTTCTTCAGAGTTGCCAGAGTGGAATTCATTCCCACAGATGGCTGTGGAGGCCAAGCCAATGGATATTTTTTAAGGGAGAGATTGATAGATTCTCAATTAGCAAGGGTGTCAGGGGTTATGGAGAGAAGGCAGGAGAATGGGGTTGAGAGGGAAAAATAGATCAGCCAGGATTGAATGGTGGAGTAGACTTGATGGGTCGAATGGCCTAATTCTGCTCCTACAACCTATGAACTCCTGCTGCCTGACCCGTTGAGTTACTCCAGCACTTTGTGCTTTTTTTTAATGCCTAAGCAGTCTTAAATGGCCAACTTTCACATATGCACATTGTGTTGCTTTTCGTCGTTATGATATGAACTTCGGCAAGTTGGGCTGAAGGCTTATGACTTACGCTGCGTGACTCTATGACTCTGAAGTATTTGATCACAGGAATGCACAGGAAATCTGAAACTAAAGCAGAAGATGTGAGAAAATCCAAATTCTACGGACTACCACAGTCTCACCCTATGTTCTCACCCAGCATGGGCAAGTCGGGCCGAAGGGCCTGTCCCATGCTGTATGACTCTATGACTACTTGTAATTGTTATTGCAAACTACAATATGATCTGCAATATCATATTGCACTTTGGAAATCAAACGGGAAATGGAGTTTTGGTCTCCTAATTTGAGGAAGGACGTCCTTGCTATTGAGGCAGTGCAGTGTAGGTTCACGAGGTTAATCCCTGGGATGGCGGGACTGTCACATGAGGAAAGATTGGAAAGACTGGGCTTGTATTCACTGCAGTTTAGGATGAGAGTGGATCTTATAGAGACGTACAAAATTATAAAAGGACTGGACAAGCTAGATGCAGGAAAAATGTTCCCAATGTTGTGAGAGTCCAGAACCAGGGGCCACAGTCTTAGAATAAAGGGGAGGTCATTTAAAACTGAGGTGAGAAGTAACTCTTTCACCCAGAGAGTTGTGAATTTGTGGAATTCTCTGCCACAGAGGGCAGTGGAGGCCAATTCACTGGATTAATTTAAAAGAGAGATACATAGAGCTCTAGGGGCTAGTGGAATCAAGGGATATGGGGAGAAGGCAGGCACAGGTTACTGATTGTGGATCCTCCTGCACCTATTTCCTATGTTTCTTTGTATCAAATGCAGACAGAGGAGGATAGTTTAACCTGGCCTCATGGTTCGGCACAGACATTGTGGGCCGAAGGGCCTGTTCCTTTGTTGCACCGTTCAAAGTTCTATGTTCTATGATTTGCTTCCAGATCCCATTTACTGTACTTCCCTACAGCCATCAGGCTATTAAACACAACCTCCAAATAAGCTCTGAACTACATTGACTTGGGGGCATTGGTTTTGTCTATTTGCACTATTGTTGTTTTTTCTTTGTGTGTGTGCATGTGTGTTTATGTATGTGTGTGTGTGTGTGTGTGTGTATATATATGTGTGTGTGTGTGTGTGTGTATGTATGTGCATGTATGTGTGTGTGTGTATATATGCATGAGTGTGTGTATATGTGTGTGTATATATACTGTGTATGTGCGTGTGTATATATATGCGCGAGTATGTGTATATATATGTGTGTGTGTGTGTGTGCACAGAAACATAGGAAATAGGTGCAGGAGTAGGCCATTCGGCCCTTCGATCCAGCGCCGCCATTCTATATGATCATGGCTGATCACCCAGAATCAGTACCCCGTTCCTGCTTTCTCCCCATATCCCTTGATTCTGTTAGCACTAAGAGTTAAATCTTTAACTATATATATATGTGTGTGTGTACGCATGTATATATGTGTGTGTATGTATATTTGTATATTTATTTATATGTGTGTGTATATATGCGTGTGCATGTGTATATATGATCACATTGAATGGCGGTGCTGGCTCGAAGGGCCGAATGGCCTACTCCTGCACCTATTGTCTATTGTCTATTGTCTATGTGTGTGTGTGTGTATGTATGGGTGTGTGTGTGTATGTGTGTATATATGTGCGTGTGTACATGTATGTATGTGTGTGTGTATTTGTATATATATGTGTATGTATATATGTGTGTGTATATGTGTGCGTGTATATTTGTGTATGTATATATATGTGTGTGTGTGTGTACATATATTGATATATATATATCAAGTCAAGTCAAGTCAAGTTTATTTGTCACATACACATACACGATGTGCAGTGAAATGAAAGTGGCAATGCCTGCGGATTGTGCAAAAAAAAGTTACAATTACAGCATATAAATTAAAATGAATACCGAAAAGAAAATTTAGTCCCTGGAGTTATAATAGTTCACAGTCCTGATGGCCTGTGGGAAGAAACTCCATCTCATCCTCTCCATTTTCACAGCGTGACAGCGGAGGCGTTTGCCTGACCGTAGCAGCTGGAACAGTCCGTTGCTGGGGTGGCAGGGGTCCCTCATAATCTTGCTTGCTCTCGATCTGCACCTCCTGATGTATAGGTCCTGCAGGGGGGCAAGTGTAGTTCCCATAATGCGTTCCGCCCAACGCACTACTCTCTGCAGGGCCTTCCTGTCCTGGGCAGAGCTGTTCCCAAAGCAGACCGTGATGTTGCCGGACAGTATGCTCTCTACAGCCCCAGAGTAGAAGCACTGAAGGATCCTCAGAGACACTCTGAATTTCCTCTGCTGTCTAAGGTGGTAAAGGCGCTGCCTTGCCTTACCCACCAGTGCGGCAATGCGCGTTGTCCATGTCAGATCCTCTTTGATGTGGACTCCCAGGTATTTAAAGCTGCTCAAACTATCCACAGTAGACCCATTTATCTCCAGTGGCATGTACGTCCTTGGATGTTTAGCCCTTCTAAAGTCCACAATCAGCTCCTTAGTTTTAGTGACATTCAAGAGGAGGCTATTGTCCTGACACCAGAGTGCCAGATCAGCCACCTCCTCCCGGTAGGCCTTCTCCTCGTTGTCGGAGATCAGGCCCACCACCACAGTGTCATCAGTAAACTTGATGATGGAGTTTGAGCTGAACCTGGCCACACAGTTATGTGTGTACAGGGAGTACAGTAGGGGGCTAAGGACGCAGCCCTGGGGGGATCCTATGTTCAGGGTGAGGGAGCTAGATGTGTGTTCCCCCATCCTGACCACATATATATATATATATATATATATACATATATATATATAATGTGGATGTGTGCATATGTATATATAAACACACTGAACTTTTTTTCTCGTTTATTATATTTTAATTTCGTATGTCAACTGCAATTGGAGGCCAAATCACTAGATGAATTTAAGAGAGAGTTAGATAGAGCTCTGGGGGCTAGTGGAATCAAGGGATATGGGGAGAAGGCAGGCACGGGTTACTGATTGTGGATGATCAGCCATGATCACAATGAATCAAAACGTATAAGATTATTAAGGGGTTGGACACGTTAGAGGCAGGAAACATGTTCCTAATGTTGGGGGAGTCCAGAACAAGGGGCCACAGTTTAAGAATAAGGGGTAGGCCATTTAGAACTGAGATGAGGAAAAACTTTTTCAGTCAGAGAGTTGTGAATCTGTGGAATTCTCTGCCTCAGAAGGCAGTGGAGGCCAATTCTCTGAATGCATTCAAGAGAGAGCTAGATAGAGCTCTTAAGGATAGCGGAGTCAGGGGGTATGGGGAGAAGGCAGGAATGGGGTACTGATTGAGAATGATCAGCTATGATCACATTGAATGGCGGTGCTGGTTCGAAGGTCTGAATGGCCTCCTCCTGCACCTATTGTCTATTGTCTATTGACAACAATCAAAAGTGGCAATTGGTGCTTCAGAGTACCATAGTTGACGCTTTGCTGCAAATGTTGCCAGTTCCGTAGGACTACCCAGGGTGGACAACGAGGACATAAAGCAGCCCCCACCCAGTTTCTAATATTGTTTACAGTGTACTATGTTTACAGATTCTGTTGTGCTGCTGCAAGTGAGAATGTCATGGTTCTATCTGGGACATGTGACAATGGAACACTCTTGACCCTTGACTCTGCCTCACCCTCTCTTCCCCAGGTGGCCGGCCCCTGCAGGCTGTCAGTGACCGCTCCTCTGCCACGCTGGGCAGTCTGCTCGATGACCAACACTGGCACTACGTGGCAGTCGAACGCAATAAGAAGCAAGTGAACTTCACGGTGGACGCGGACACACAGCAGTTTCAGACTAAAGGGGACTCTGAATCCCTGGATCTCGATTACGAGGTAAACAGTCCTTTAGTTAATGGGTCTGTGTTGGTTTTCTTTTCCCATCCCTCCCCCCCCCCTCTCCCCGCTCCCTCGCCCCTCCACCTTTTTGTTTTTCATTTTCTTTTCTTTCCCACCCCCTCCCCACTCCCTCCAGACTGAAGAAGGGTCTCGACCCGAAAGGTCATCCATTCCTTCTCTCCAGAGATGCTGCCTGACCCGCTGAGTTACTCTGGCATTTTGTGTCTGCCTTTACTTAATGGTATCGATTAAAAAAAACACAGTGGAAAAAGAAAAAGGTTTGCTGTTGAACGCTTGACGTCTGTTGGATTTGTGCCACGATTAAAGGTGAGCACAAGAGGGTAGGGTTGCCAACGACCTCACTCCCAAATAAGGGACAAGGTGATGTCACCGCCCCGCGCCCCGCGCCCCGCGCCCCACGTGACCTCACCCATCCAGCGGCCACGTGCTCCCGCTCCACCAATGGCGGCGGCCCGGGCCGGGTGGCGGGTTGCTTAGCAACCTCCGTTAGGCAGTGCCCAGGGCCTCCAGACCTACACTGTCCGGGCCTACAGCGGCCCCCAGGCCTACAGTGTCCGGACCTGCACTGCCCGGGCCTGCACTGTCCGGATCTACACTGTCCGGACCTACACTATCTGGACCTACAGTGGCCCCCGGGCCTACAGTGTCCGGATCTACACTGTCCGGGCCTGCACTGTCCGGGCCTGCACTGTCCAGGCCTACAGCGTCCGGGCCTACAGCGCCCGGGCCTACAGCGCCCGGGCCTACAGCGCCCGGGCCTACAGCGCCCGGGCCTACAGCGCCCGGGCCTACAGCGTCCGGGTCTACAGCGACCGGGCCTACAGCATCTGGGCCTACAGCGTCCGGGCCTACAGCACACCCCCGGGCCTAATACGGGACAAGGGCGGTCCCGTACGGGACAAACAAATTTAGCCCAAAATACAGGATGTCCCGGCTAATAAGCGATAGTTGGCAACCCGAGAGGAGAGGTATAATGGCTACAGTACAGAACAAGTGCGCATTGTTAGGAAGCTTAAAAGAACGAAATATGGGACTTTGAGGAGAGCGGAAGGATCATCAGTCACAAGGAAGCCTACTGCTTCTTAATAGGTGAACGGTGCCTTCCTAGTCTCTCAACATATCTCTCAATGTCTCCTCTCACCAGAAGACCATCGAATTGTCTGCTGAACTGTCTGTTTCGATTACTTTAATGGCCTTGTGTAGTAACTTCATCCAATGGGTTTATTACTCATTGTGTGAGAAAAGATTCCAATTGACATTTTGTCTGATTCCTTGGAGCCAATTATGCTCAGCTCCCCTGCCTCGTGGCTCAGAGAATCGAGCTCTGTTGGTATCTGGGGCTGTAATGTAGATAATTTGGTCATTGCTTACGCTGCACAAACCTGCCTCCCTATTTCTTACCTTCCTGTGCAGATTGCATCTCAGGAGTTCAGGTGAACACGCACAAGGAAAGGTTTAGAAGAATACCAGACCAAGTGGACCCTTTGTGCCCAAACCTCTCCTGCATTGGTGCAGCACCCTCTCCTCCCCCTCCCCGCCCCCTCCCCTCGCTTCCCCTCCCCCCACCCCTCAACTCCCCCCTCCCCTCACTCCTCCCCTCCCCCTCCTCCTCCCCCCCTCCCCTCCCCCTCCTTGCCTCCCCTCCCCTCTCCCAATTCCCTCCCCCTTCCCCCTTCCCTCCACTCCATCCCCCACAACCCCCGTCATCCTCCTTCCCCCCCCTCACTCCCACCCCCATCCCACCACCTACCTACCTACCTCCCTCCCTCCCTCCCTCCCTCCCTCCCTCCCTCCCTCCCTCCCTCCCTCCCTCCCTAGGAGATAGATTTAAACTTTAAAATATGAAAACCTTAAAAATATAACACCGATTTCAATGAAACTTCTTCCATTAGCACCAAAGGGACGACGGTGAGTAAGGTGGGCCTACAATTGTCGCGCTATCGTGTACCAATTTGGCTGTAGTTCAGGAACAAACAAACAAACAAACAAGAGTTTTAGTATATAGATGTGTCGGAAGGAACTGCAGGTGCAGGTTCGCACCGAAGATAGACACAAAATGCTGGAGTAACTCAGCGGGGCAGGCAGCATCTCTGGAGAGAAGGAATGGGAGACATGTTGAGTTGAGACCCTTCTTTAGACTGAGAGTCAGGGGAGAGGGAAGGTAGAGATATGAAAAGATGCAAAGAACAAACGAATGAAAGGAATGCAAAAAAAGAGCAAATCAAAACCAGCAAAGATGATCAAGGAAAGGTGGAGTCCACAATGGTCCATTGTTGTCTGTGGGATAGACATCTCTCCTGAGGTGCTACCTGTCCAGCTGAGTTTCTCCAGCATTTTGTCTCACGCTGAGTTACTCCAGCATTTTGTGTCACGCTGAGTTACTCCAGCATTTTGTGTCACCTACTACATCCTATCTTTGTCCCGCCCCCTCCCCTGACATCAGTCTGAAGAAGGGTCTCGACCGGAAACATTCCTTCTCTCCAGAGATGCTGCCTGACCCGCCGAGTTACTCCAGCATTTTGTGTGTACTTTCGATTTAAACCAGCATCTGCAGTTCTTTCCTACCCAAATCACCCTGACCACACTCGCATTTCACTCCTAGCATCTCCCCTGAGATGCTGCCTGACCCGCTGAGTTACTCCAGCGTTTTGTGTCTACCTTCGAGTTAAACCAGCATCTGCAGTTATTTTCCTACACAACTAAACTAAACTGAACTAATCAGTTGGGAGTTAAAAACATTCCCTTGACAACATTTTGAAAAGCAGTGGTGTCATGGCCAATATTCCTTTCTCTCGCAAGATCAGAAAAAGAGTTTAATTTAGTTTAGAGATGCATCGTGGAAACAGGCCCTTCGGCCCATCGAGTCCGCGCCGACCGGCGATCCCCGCACACTAACAGTATCTCTGCACACTAACAATGTTGGGGGAGCTCAGAACCAGGAGCCACGGTTTAAGAATAAGGGGTAGGACGGAGATGAGGAAAAACTCTTTCAGTCAGAGAGTTGTAAATCTGTGGAATTCTCTGCCTCAGAAGGCAGTGGGGGCCAATTCTCTGAATGCATTCAAGAGAGAGCGAGATAGAGCTCTTAGGGATAGCGGAGTCAGGGGGTATGGGGAGAAGGCAGGAACGGGGTACTGATTGAGAAAGATCAGCCATGATCACATTGAATGGTGGTGCTGGCTCGAAGGGCCGAATGGCCTCCTCCTGCACCTATTGTCTATTGTCTATAGTATCCTGCACACACTGGGGAGAATTTACAATTATACCAAGCCAATTTGCCCACAAACCTGGACGTCTTTGGAGTGTGGGAGGAAACCGGAGCAAACGGAGAAAACCCACGCAGGTCACGGGGAGAACGTACAAACTCCATACAGACAGCACCCGTAGTCGGGATCGAACCCGGGACTCTGAAGCTGTGAGGCAGCAACTCTACCGCTGCGCCACCTTCTTTGTCCTTGAATTGTGGGAGTTGTCATCGTCCTTAAATCAGCCACAACTTTTCTGGTTTGAGTGTCAAAATATATATATATATTTTTTTTTAGATGCACCAAGTGGTGCTGATTGAGAATGATCAGCCATGATCACATTGAATGGCGGTGCTGGCTCGAAGGGCCGAATGGCCTCCTCCTCCACCTATTGTCTATTGTCTATAAGTGGGCCACAAAGTGGGCTCCATATAAATTAAAGACTTCCTATTTTTTGTTTGCACACCAATGAGGCAGTTGAAAATTTAGTGCAACTCTGATTAATAATGGCCGTTTTTTATGTCTGCCTGGGACAATCCATTAACACATTCAGCAGGCTGTAAAGAATTCTCATTACTCTCCAGATGCCTCTTTGATCACTCTCAAGCTGGGACAGGAGGTGTCGGTTTTGTCCATGCAAGTGAACAAATCACCCATTTTGTTTTCTTGTCTCTTGATGCTAAAGACTGATGTATATATGTATGTAGATACGTTTCAGATTTAAATTGTTGTGTTTATTTATTTTTTTAAGTGTGGTGGAGTTTTATCACCCAAACAGCTGTTATTCCATCTGGCCAGTACCATGTCTCAGTTGAGCTGATGCTTATTATCTCAACAGTCGTAGTGCTGATCTGCAAATTTGAGAATAGTTTCCCTACCACGCTTGAAAGTATTCATGTATGGCTTATCTGACCTGTTTGGATAGTCTTCAAAACAAAGCTGTTCAATGAACCTCGCTCGGTACATGTGGCATTCATAGCGAGGGGCTTTGAGTATAGGAGCAGGGAGGTTCTGCTGCAGTTGTACAGGGCATTGGCGAGACCACACCTGGAGTATTGCGTACAGTCTTGGTCTCCTAATCTGAAGAAAGACATTCTTGCCATAGAGGGAGTACAGAGAAGGTTCACCAGATTGATTCCTGGGATGGCAGGACTTTCATATGAAGAAAGACTGGATAGACTCGGCTTGTACTCGCTGGAATTTAGAAGATTGAGGGGGGATCTTATAGAAACTTACAAAATTCTTAAGGGGTTGGACAGGCTAGATGCAGGAAGATTGTTCCTGATGTTGGGAAAGTCCAGAACAAGGGGTCACAGTTTAAGGATAAGGGGGAAGTCTTTTAGGACCGAGATGAGAAAGTTTTTTTTCACACAGAGAGTGGTGAATCTGTGGAATTCTCTGCCACAGAAGGTAGTTGAGGCCAGTTCATTGGCTATATTTAAGAGGGAGTTAGATGTGGCCCTTGTGGCTAAAGGGATCAGGGGGTATGGAGAGAAGGCAGGTACGGGATACTGAGTTGGATGATCAGCCATGATCATATTGAATGGCGGTGCAGGCTCGAAGGGTCGAATGGCCTACTCCTGCACCTATTTTCTATGTTTCTATAATAAACCGAAGCCTGAGTAAAATCACAAGTTAAAACCGTAGAGACGTCACGGTGGCGCAGCGGTAGAGTTGCTGCCTTACAGCGCCAGGAACCCAGGTTGCATTCCGTTTACGGGATCTGTCTGTACGGAGTCTGTGCTTTCTCCCTGTGACTGCCGGGTGGTTACGGTGGCGCAGCGGTAGAGCGCCTTACCGCGAATACAGCGACAGGAGACCCGGGTTCGATCCCGACTATGGGCGATGTCTGTCCGGAGTTTGTACGTTCTCCCCGTGACTTGCGTGGGTTTTCTCCGAGATCTTCGGTTTCCTCCCACACTCCAAAGACTTACGGGTTTGTAGATTAATTGGGTTGGTATAAATGTAAAAATTGTCCCTAGTGTGTGTAGGACCGTGTTGATAAAACAGGGATCGCTGGTCGGCGCGGACCCAGTGGGCCGAAAGGCCTGTTTCCGCGCTGTATCTCTAAACTACACTAAAGACCATGTGGGTTTTCTCTAGGACCTCCAGTTTCCTCCCTCATTCTAAAAACGTGCAGGCACGTCGGTTAATTGACTTCTGTAAAAATAAATTGTCCCTTGTGCGTCAGATAGAACAAGTGTGGGCCGAAAGGCTTGTTTCCATGATGCATCTCTAAAACTAAACTAGTGTACTAGTTGGTTGATGCAGACTCGATGGGCCGAAGGGCCTGTTTCCACACTGTATCTCTAAACTAAACTAGTGTACGGGTAATCGTTGGTCGATGCAGACTCGGTGGGCCGAAGGGCCTGTTTCAACGCTGTCAAGAGGCTTTTAGATTAGTTTAGTTTAGAGATATTGTGTGGAAACAGGCCCTTCGGCCCACTGGGTCCGCACCGACCAGCGATCCCCGCACATTAATACTACCCTACACCCACTAGGGACAATTTTTACAATTTACCAAGCCAATTAATGTACAAACCTGTACGGCATTGGAGTGTGGGAGGAAACCAAAGACCTCGGAGAGAAAACCCACGTGGGTCACGGGGAGAACGTACAAACTCCGTACAGACAGCACCCGTTGTCGGGATCGAACCCGGGTCTCCGGCGCTGCATTCGCTGTGAGGCAGCAACTCTACCGCTGCGCCACCGTGACCGCCCTTCTCTAAGCTAAAATTAAACTAAGCTAATTGGACACATTAGAGGCAGGAAACATGTTCCCAATGTTGGGGGAGTCCAGAACAAGGGGCCACAGTTTAAGAATAAGGGGTAGGCCATTTAGAACTGAGATGAGGAAGAACTTTTTCAGTCAGAGAGTGGTGAAGGTGTGGAATTCTCTGCCTCAGAAGGCAGTGGAGGCCAGTTCGTTGGATGCTTTCAAGAGAGAGCTGGATAGAGCTCTTAAGGATAGCGGAGTGAGGGGGTATGGGGAGAAGGCAGGAAAGGGGTACTGATTGAGAGTGATCAGCCATGATCGCATTGAATGGCGATGCTGGCTCGAAGGGCTGAATGGCCTACTCCTGCACCTATTGTCTATTGTCTATTGTCTATTGTCTAAACTAAAAAGGAGGATTGTAGCCTGCTCATTACATTTCTGAACTAATATGAGATCCAGAATTGTAACAGGTGATGCTGTGTTTAAGAATAGATTCTGTGCACAATCTTCATGATCTACGAGAGATCAGGGAAAAGGGATTCTCCAAAGATCAGCACATAAACAGACAGCTCTTCAGAAAAAGAGAGTTAGTGCTCTCTATTTTCAAGTTTGTTTAATGCAAGTGGCACTGATCAATACCTAATTATAATCATTGACCCACCAGCACAGTGGCGTAGGTGGTAGAGCTAATGCCTCATAGTTCCAGAACAAGGGGTCACAGTTTGAGGATAAGGGGGAAGTCTTTTAGGACCGAGATGAGAAAGTTTTTTTTCCACACAGAGAGTGGTGAATCTGTGGAATTCTCTACCACAGAGGGTAGTTGAGGCCAGTTCATTGGCTATATTTAAGAGGGAGTTGGATGTGGCCCTTGTGGCTAAAGGGATCAGGGGGTATGGAGAGAAGGCAGGTACGGGATACTGAGTTGGATGATCAGCCATGATCATATTGAATGGCGGTGCAGGCTCGAAGGGCCGAATTGCCTACACCTGCACCTATTTTCTATGAGACCCAGGTTCAATCCTGACCACGGGGGCTTGTCTGTACGGAGTTTGCACGTTCTCCCCGTGACCTACGTGGGTTTTCCCGAAAATCTTCGGTTTCCTCTCACGCTCCAAAGACGTACGGGTTTGTCAAGTCAAGTCAAGTCAATTTTATTTGTATAGCACATTTAAAAACAACCCACGTTGACCAAAGTGCTGTACATCTGATTAGGTACTAAGGAAAAAATGAAACATACAGTAGCACGCAAACATAACTGCACATACAAAACAGTTCACAGCGCCTCCTCAATGAGCCTCAAACGCTAGGGAGTAGAAATAGGTTTTGAGCCTGAACTTAAAGGAGTCGATGGAGGGGGCAGTTCTGATGGGGAGAGGGATGCTGTTCCACAGTCTAGGAGCTGCAACCGCAAAAGCGCGGTCACCCCTGAGCTTAAGCCTAGACCGCGGGATAGTCAGTAGCCCCAAGTCAGCCGACCTGAGGGACCTGGAGTTAGAGAGGTGGGTTAGAAGATTTTTGATGTAGGGGGGGGAATGTCCATTTAGGGCTTTATATGTGAATAGGAGGAGCTTGAAGTTGATTCTGTACCGTACAGGGAGCCAGTGGAGAGAGGCCAGAATCGGCGTGATGTGGTTAATTGGCTTGGTATAAACGTAAAAAGTTGTCCCTAGTGTGTGTAGGCTTGTGTTAATGCGTGGGGATCGCTGGTCGGTGCGTACTCGGTGGGCCGAAGGGCCTGTTTCCGCGCTGTACCTCTAAACTAAACTAAAAACTAAACTAATCAGTATGTTAAAAGAATGTGTCAAGTTCTGTACATACATCTATGCATCTTTCTGTGCAGTATAACATGCTTTGTAGATTTAATGTCAGGTGGACTCTATAATATTTCATGGAAGGTCAAGGAGTAATATAATAACTGGATTCTGGATATAGGCCTGGATAGAGTGGATGTGGAGAGGATGTTTCCACTAGTGGGAGAGTCTAGGACCATAAGATCATGTGATTGGAGTAAAATTAGGTCATTCGGCCCATCAAGTCCACTCCACCATTCAATCTCCCAATGGCTGATCTATCTCTCCCTCCTAACCCCATTTTCCTTGCCTTCTCGTCGTAACCTCTGACACCTGTACTAATCAATAATCTATCTCTGCCTTAAATGTATCCACTGACTTTGCCTGCACAGCCTTCGGTGGCAAAGAATTCTACAGATTCACCACCCTCTGACTAAAGAAATTCCTCCTCATCTCCTTCCTAAAAGAACATACTTTAATTCTGAGGCTATAACCTCCGGTCCTAGACTCTCCCACTAGTGGAAACACCCTCTCCACATCCACTCTATCCAAGCCTTTCATTATTCTGTACCTTTCAATTAGGTCCCCCCTCATTCTTCTAAACTCCAGCGAATATAGGCCCAGTGCCGTCAAACCAGAAGTCACAGCTTCAGATTTAAAGGATGTTCTCTGTTTCTGGAGAAAATGAGGAGAGAATTTCATTGGCCAGAGGGTGGTGAATCTGTGGAATTCTTTGCCACAGAAGCTTGTTGAAAGACTGGAGCGACTAGGCTTGTATACACTGGAATTTAGAAGGATGAGAGGGGATCTTATCGAAACATATAAGATTATTAAGGGGTTGGACACGTTAGAGGCAGGAAACATGTTCCCAATGTTGGGGGAGTCCAGAACCAGGGGCCACAGTTTAAGAATAAGGGGTAGGCCATTTAGAACGGAGATGAGGAAAAACAATTTCAGTCAGAGAGTTGTAAATCTGTGGAATTCTCTGCCTCAGAAGGCAGTGGAGGCCAATTCTCTGAATGCATTCAAGAGAGAGTTAGATAGAGCTCTTAAGGATAGCGGAGTCAGGGGGTATGGAGAGAGGGTGCTGATTGTGGATGATCAGCCATGATCACGGTGAATGGCGGTGCTGGCACCTATTGTCTTTTGAATTCCACTTTTCAAAGCCCTTTTAATCTGAGGAAGTATGCCTGAGGTTCTGGTTGCGGATGAAGAAGGGTCTCGACCCGAAACGTCACCCATTCCTTCTCTCCAGAGATGCTGCCTGACCCGCTGAGTTACTCCAGCATTTGGTGATACCTTTGATTCGTACCAGCATCTGCAGTTATCCTCCTATGCGACTTAGTTTGTACACTGCAGTTAATTTGCACGCAGCAAGCTCCAACAAACACCAAGGCAATAATGACCCAGTTCATCTGTTTTCCAGCTGACAATGGAAGATCTGTATTTCCCAAGAGCTAAATCATTATGTTGATGCATTTAGATGCATCAGGTGGGAGTTACAATTTCCAGGCTGGAACCCATCGGCGTATCAGGTGGGGAGCTGAGGTAGATGTTCGAATTGATTGACGATCCAAATTAATTTTGTTTAATTTTGGACGTCCCTGCAGGGAAAGGAAGGGAAGGAACCTCAGTAGAATTTAATGCCCAGGTGCACAAAAATCCCTTAGATGTGCAGAATGAACCAAGATTCAGGTGCTCGTTTCTCATTGCTCAGCAATATTAATTCCACGTTGTAGGAAGGAACTGCAGATGCTGGTTTAAACCCAAGATAGAACACAAAATGCTGGAGTAACTCTGCAGGACAGGGCAGCGTCTCTGGAAAGAAGGAACGGGTGACGTTTCGGGTCGAGACCCTTCTTCAGAGGGCTGTAAACCAGCACCTGCAGTTCCTTCCTACACATAAGGAACACACAAGGACATTCTTGCTATTGAGGGCGTGCAGCGCAGGTTTACTAGGTTAATTCCCGGAATGGCGGGACTGTCCTATGTTGAAAGACTGGAGCGACTAGGCTTGTATACACTGGAATTTAGAAGGATGAGAGGGGATCTTATCGAAACATAAGATTATTAAGGGGTTGGACACGTTAGAGGCAGGAAACATGTTCCCAATGTTGGGGGAGTCCAGAACCAGGGGCCACAGTTTAAGAATAAGGGGTAGGCCATTTAGAACGGAGATGAGGAAAAACGTTTTCAGTCAGAGAGTTGTAAATCTGTGGAATTCACTGCCTCAGAAGGCAGTGGAGGCCAATTCTCCGAATGCTTTCAAGAGAGAGCTAGATAGAGCTCTTAAAGATAGCGGAGTCAGGGGGTATGGGGAGAAGGCAGGAACGGGGTACTGATTGAGAATGATCAGCCATGATCACATTGAATGGCGGTGCTGGCTCGAAGGGCCGAATGGCCTCCTCCTGCACCTATTGTCTATTGTCTATTGTCTATTGTCTATTAAACCCTCACTTTACGACCAATCTCCTGGGTATATTTTCTGAAAGATTCTCCGTGGCTATATTTTTGTGTTTCTCTTACCAAATCACAGCGGGCCAGTTTGGACCAACAAGTCTCGTCAGACCAAATCTATTTAGTGACTTTTGAACTGTGGTTTCTTCGTAAACTGTTCACATGTTCTATCTTTATTTTACTGTCTGCTTATCTCTCTATCGTCAAATCTATCTATCAATCTTGATTCCCCCCCCCTCCGTCTCCCTCTCCCTCTCCCTCTCCCTCTCCCTCTCCCTCTCCCTCTCCCTCTCCCTCTCCCTCTCCCTCTCCCTCTCCCTCTCCCTCTCCCTCTCCCTCTCCCTCTCCCTCTCCCTCTCCCTCTCCCTCTCCCTCTCCCTCTCCCTCTCCCTCTCCCTCTCCCTCTCCCTCTCCCTCTCCCTCTCCCTCTCCCTCTCCCTCTCCCTCTCCCTCTCCCTCTCCCTCTCCCTCTCCCTCTCCCTCTCCTCCCCTCTCCCTCTCCCTCTCCCTCTCCCTCTCCCTCTCCCTCTCCCTCTCCCTCTCCCTCTCCCTCTCCCTCTCCCTCTCCCTCTCCCTCTCCCTCTCCCTCTCCCTCTCCCTGTCTCCCTCTCCCTCTCCCTCTCCCCTCCCTCTCCCCCTCCCCCTCCCCCTCTCCCTCTCCCTCTCCCTCTCCCCCTCCCCCTCTCCCTCTCTCTCCCCCCTCCCTCTCCCTCCCCCTCCCCTCCCCCTCTCCCTCTCCCTCCCTGTCTCCCTCCCCTCCTCTCCCCTTTCCCCACCTCTCCCCTCTCTCTACCCCCCTCTCCGTCTTTGTTATCTATCCATATCTCTTTCCCTGTATCAATTTATCTCTCGAATAGAATGAAGAAAATAGGAAGCCTTTACAATGTTAGATGCAATGGAGTAGGGGCAGATTGTTGTGGAGCATGATCCTGGGTGAGAGGCCAGCTTTGTTGTAAACTCCAGGTCCATTAATAGATGCTTCATCCAGAGAAATCCATCTCTTCGGCAGCAGCCGACCACATCAGAATTCCAACTGGCTCTCCGCCGGTTAATCTTGTCGCTCTCGTGCTTGAAGTTGCCGTGAAAGTCCATTGTTCATCCAGGAAACCGGGAAGCAACATTTATCAGAGGTTCAGCCACTTCATCATAAAGAATGCATGCAATGAATAACTTGCAAAGCTGGAGAGCACAAAACCCAGCTGTTGGAAAAAAATCGAAACAGCACAAAAAGTTCATAATTCATATGTGATGAGGAGCATAGAAACATAGAAAAAAGGAGTAGGCCATTTGGCCCTTCGAGCCAACACTGCCATTCGATATGTGCAGGAAAGTAACTGCAGATGCTGGCACAAGTCGAAGGTATCACAAAATGCTGGAGTAACTCAGCGGGTCAGGCAGCATCTTGGAGAGAAGGAATGGGCGACGTTTCGGGTCGAGACCCTGGTTCAGTCACCCATTCCTTCTCTCCAAGATGCTGCCTGACCCGCTGAGTTACTCCAGCATTTTGTGATACCAGGCATTCAATATAAGAAAATAACTGCAGATACTGGTACAAATCGAAGGTATTTATTCACAAAATGCTGGAGTAACTCAGCAGGTCAGGCAGCATCTCAGGAGAGAAGGCTTCCTTCTCTCCTGAGATGCTGCCTGACCTGCTGAGTTACCCCAGCATTTTGTGATACCCGCCATTCAATATGATTATCATCTAAAATCAGATCCCCGTTCCTGCTTTTTCCCCACATCCCTTGATTCCTTTAGCCCTAAGAGCTAAATCTAACTCTCTCTTGAAAACATCCAGTGAATTGGCCTCCACTGCCTTCTGTGGCAGAGAATTCCACAGATTCACAACTCTCTGGGTGAAGAAGTTTTTCCTCATCTCAGTCCTAAATGGTCTACCCCTTATTCTTAAACTGAGTTCTGGACTCCCCCAATATCGGGAACATTTTTCCTGCATCTAGCCTGTCCAATCCTTAGTGAAGACAGAATCAAAGTACTCGTTTAACTGTTCTGCCATTTTTTTTGTTTCCCATTATAAATTCACCTGTCTCTGAGGCATGAGGCAGGAGCTGGCCAAAATTGATTGGAAGGAGGCCCTAGCAGGGAAAACGGTAGAACAGCAATGGCAGGTATTCCTGGGAATAATGCAGAGGTTGCAGGATCAATTTATTCCAAAGAGGTGGAAAGACTCTAAGGGGAGTAAGAGACACCTGTGGCTGACAAGGGAAGTCAGGGACAGCATAAAAATTAAGGAGAGGAAGTATAACATAGCAAAGAAGAGTGGGAAGACAGAGGATTGGGACTCTTTTAAAGAGCAACAAAAGTTAACTAAAAAGGCAATACGGGGAGAAAAGATGAGGTACGAGGGTAAACTAGCCAATAATATAAAGGAGGATAGCAAAAGTTTTTTTAGGTACGTGAAGAGGAAAAAAATAGTCAAGGCAAATGTGGGTCCCTTGAAGACAGAAGCAGGGGAATTTATTATGGGGAACAAAGAAATGGCAGACGAGTTAAACCGTTACTTTGGATCTGTCTTCACTGAGGAAGATACACACAATCTCCCAAATGTTCTAGGGGCCGGAGAACCTAGGGTGATGGAGGAACTGAAGGAAATCCACATTAGGCAGGAAATGGTTTTGGGTAGACTGATGGGACTGAAGGCTGATAAATCCCCAGGGCCTGATGGTCTGCATCCCAGAGTACTTAAGGAGGTGGCTCTAGAAATAGTGGAAGCATTGGAGATCATTTTTCAATGTTCTATAGATTCAGGATCAGTTCCTGTGGATTGGAGGATAGCAAATGTTATCCCACTTTTTAAGAAAGGAGGGAGAGAGAAAACGGGTAATTATAGACCAGTTAGTCTGACATCAGTGGTGGGGAAGATGCTGGAGTCAATTATAAAAGACGAAATTGCTGAGCATTTGGATAGCAGTAACGGGATCATTCCGAGTCAGCATGGATTTACGAAGGGGAAATCATGCTTGACAAATCTACTGGAATTTTTTGAGGATGTAACTAGGAAAATTGACAAGGGAGAGTCAGTGGATGTGGTGTACCTCGACTTTCAGAAAGCCTTCGACAAGGTCCCACATAGGAGATTAGTGGGCAAAATTAGGGCACATGGTATTGGGGGTAGGGTACTGACATGGATAGAAAATTGGTTGACAGACAGAAAGCAAAGAGTGGGGATAAATGGGTCCCTTTCGGAATGGCAGGCAGTGACCAGTGGGGTACCGCAAGGTTCGGTGCTGGGACCCCAGCTATTTACGATATACATTAATGACTTAGACGAAGGGATTAAAAGTACCATTAGCAAATTTGCAGATGATACTAAGTTGGGGGGTAGTGTGAATTGTGAGGAAGATGCAATAAGGCTGCAGGGTGACTTGGACAGGTTGTGTGAGTGGGCGGATACATGGCAGATGCAGTTTAATGTAGATAAGTGTGAGGTTATTCACTTTGGAAGTAAGAATGGAAAGGCAGATTATTATCTGAATGGTGTCAAGTTAGGAGGAGGGGGAGTTCAACGAGATCTGGGTGTCCTAGTGCATCAGTCAATGAAAGGAAGCATGCAGGTACAGCAGGCAGTGAAGAAAGCCAATGGAATGTTGGCCTTCGTAACAAGAGGAGTTGAGTATAGGAGCAAAGAGGTCCTTCTACAGTTGTACCGGGCCCTGGTGAGACTGCACCTGGAGTACTGTGTGCAGTTTTGGTCTCCAAATTTGAGGAAGGATATTCTTGCTATGGAGGGCGTGCAGCGTAGGTTCACTAGGTTAATTCCCGGAATGGCGGGACTGTCGTATGTTGAAAGGCTGGAGCGATTGGGCTTGTATACACTGGAATTTAGAAGGATGAGGGGGGATCTTATTGAAACATATAAGATAATTAGGGGATTGGACACATTAGAGGCAGATAACATGTTCCCAATGTTGGGGGAGTCCAGAACAAGGGGCCACAGTTTAAGAATAAGGGGTAGGCCATTTAGAACGGAGATGAGGAAGAACTTTTTCAGTCAGAGGGTGGTGAAGGTGTGGAATTCTCTGCCTCAGAAGGCAGTGGAGGCCAGTTCGTTGGATGCTTTCAAGAGAGAGCTGGATAGAGCTCTTAAGGATAGCGGAGTGAGGGGGTATGGGGAGAAGGCAGGAACGGGGTACTGATTGAGAGTGATCAGCCATGATCGCATTGAATGGCGGTGCTGGCTCGAAGGGCTGAATGGCCTACTCCTGCACCTATTGTCTATTGTCTATTGTCTATTGTAAGGGACTTACATTTGTCTTCACTAATCTTTTCCTTTTTACATATCTAAAGAAGCTTTTAGAGTCAGTTTTTATATTGCTGGCAAGCTTTCTTTCATGCTTTTTTTTCCCCCCTTTTAATTAGCCTCTGTTGAGTTCTGAATTTCTCCCAGTCCTCTTTGCTACTTCCTCAGGCCAATTTATATGCCTCTTCCTTGGATTTAACAATAGACAATAGACAATAGACAATAGGTGCAGGAGGAGGCCATTCGGCCCTTCGAGCCAGCACCGCCATTCAATGTGATCATGGCTGATCATTCTCAATCAGTACCTCGTTCCTGCCTTCTCCCCATACCCCCTGACTCTGCTATCCTTAAGAGCTCTATCCAGCTCTCTCTTGAATGCATTCAGAGAATTGGCCTCCACTGCCTTCTGAGGCAGAGAATTCCACAGATTCACAACTCTGACTGAAAATGTTTTTCCTCATCTCATTTCTAAATGGCCTACCCCTTATTCTTAAACTGTGGCCCCTTGTTCTGGACTCCCCCAACATTGGGAACATGTTTCCTGCCTCTAACGTGTACAACCCCTTAATAATCTTATACGTTTCGATAAGATCTCCTCTCATCCTTCTAAATTCCAGTTTATACAAGCCTAGTCGCTCCAGTCTTTCAACATGACACTATCCCTGATTTCCCTCGTTAGCCACCGTTGTGAGGCCTTCCCCATTTTATTTTTTCGCCAGACAGGGATGATCAATTTTTGACTTTCATTGGCACAACTTTGGTTCTCATGTTGATAAACAGCAATAAAAGTTTCCAAAGGTGATGGAAAGACTGGAGGAAAGGTGCTGAGAGCTCTCTTATATCTGCATTAAGGAGGCAATTAAACACACCTGAGCAATTACAAACACCTGTGAAGCCATGTGTCCCAAACATTATGGTGCCCTGAAATGGGGGGGACTGTGTATAAACACAGCTGTAATTTCTACATGGTGAAACCAAAATGTGTAAAAATACCCTTTAATAAAATCTGACAATGTGCACTTTAACCACATGTGATTTCTTTCTGTTACAAATCTCAAATTGTGGAGTACAGAGGCAAATAAATAAATGATGGGTCTTTGTCACAAACATTATGGAGGGCACTTTTCCTTGACTCTCAGTCTGAAGAAGGGCCTTGGCCCAAAACGTCACATATTCCTTTTCTCCAGAGATACTGCCTGACCCGCTGAGTTACTCCAGCTTTTTTGTGTCTGTCTCCGATCAAACATCGTTGCACAAGCACCTTGGTTTCGCAAAGTGTGAGGGGGTCGCCTGGCTTCGGTTTGAATTCCAGGATTAATAAGTGAAGTGAGACGCAATTTGCAGACAGTGGTCATTGATTTTCTGATGAGATCTGTCTTCATTTAACTGCCATTATGAAGACAATGTGGGCTGGCAATGCAGTCACCAGACTCACCAGACTCCATTAGTGTCATTAATCCCACTCATATGCTATCAATCCAGCTCTCACCACGCTGAGTCAGAGCTGAGATTAGTTTGGTTCAGTGTACAGATACAGTGCGGAAATAGGCCCTTCGGCCCACCGGGTCCGCGGCGACCAGCGATCCATGCTCATTAACACTATCGTACACACGCACTAGAGAGAATTTTCAGTCTTGTTCAGTCAGAGAGTTGTGAATCTGTGGAATTCTCTGCCTCAGAAGGCAGTGGAGGCCAATTCTCTGAATGCATTCAAGAGAGAGCCACGCCTACACACTAGGGACAATTTTACAATTTTTACCAAAACTAATTAACCTACAAATGTATACGTTCTCTGAATGCATTCAAGAGAGAGCTAGATAGAGCTCTTAAGGATAGCAGAGTCAGGGGGTATGGGGAGAAGGCAGGAACGGGGTACTGATTGAGAATGATCAGCCATGATCACATTGAATGGCGGTGCTGGCTCGAAGGGCCGAATGGCCTCCTCCTGCACCTATTGTCTATTGTCTAATTTACATTTATGCCAAGCCAATTAACCAACAAACCTGCACATCTTTGGAGTGTGGGAGGTAACAGAAGATCTCGGAGAAAACCCAAGCAGGTCAGGGTGAGAACGTACAAACTCCGTACTGACAGGACCCGTAGTCGGGATCGAACCCGGGTCTCCGGCGCTGCAAGTACTGTAAGCCGGCAACTCTACCGCCGCGCCACCGTGACCGCCCAGAGGGACCATTAACACCTGACGTCGTTCTTTTTAACGTTGTTGGCTTGAGAGTTGGAGGAAGTTTGAAGAAGGGTCTCGACCTGAAATCTCGCCTGTTCCTTTTCTCCAGAGATGCTGTCTGACCCGCTGAGTTACTCCAACTTCTTGTGTCTATCTCCAGTTTAAACCAGCATCCGCTGTCCACTTCGTACACATATTCAAAGAACGTACCGATTGCAGACTGTGCTGCTGATGAAGAAAAGGTGATACAAGTAGATAGACGCAAAATGCTGGAGTAACTCAGCGGGACAGGCAGCAACTCTGGAGAGAAGGGATGGGTGACATTTTGGGTCGAGACCCTTCATCAGCAGAGGTAGAGATAGGAACAGAGTGGTAGCGACTCGATGGGAGTGGGAGAGAAAGTGCGAGAGGGCAGCACGGTAGCACAGCGGTAGAGTTGCTGCCTTGCCCTGACTACGGGTGCTGTGACTGCGTGACTGCGTGGGTTTTCTCCGGGTGCTCCAGTTTCCTCCCACATTCTAAAGATGTACAATAGACAATAGACAGTAGGTGCAGGAGTAGGCAATTCGGCCCTTCGAGCCAGCACCACCATTCAATGTGATCATGGCTGATCATTCTCAATCAGTACCCCGTTCCTGCCTTCTCCCCATACCCCCTGACTCCGCTATCCTTAAGAGCTTTATCTAGGCCTCTCTTGAATGCATTCAGAGAACGTACAGATTTGTAGGTTAAGTAGTTTTGGTAAACATTGTAAAATTGTCCCTAGTGTGTAGGCGTGGACTTAGTGGGCCAAAGGGCCTGTTTCTGCGCTGTATATCCAAAGTAAAGTAAATAGAGAAGGGGAGAGAGAGAGAGTGTGAGAGAAAGACATCCTTGTAATTGAGGCAGTGCAGCGTAGGTTCACGAGATTGATCCCTGGGATGGCGGGACTGTCATATGAGGAAATATTGAAAAGACTAGGCTTGTATTCACTGGAGTTTAGAAGGATGAGAGGGGACAACCACAACCAGCAAGCAGTCCTGAACTACTGTCCACCTCATTGGTGAACCTTGGACTATCCTTGATTGGACTTTGCTGGCTTTACCTTGCACTAAACGCTATTCCTTTATCATGTATCTGTGCACTGTAAATGGCTCGATTGTAATCATGTATTGTCTTTCTGCTGGCTGGTTGGCATGCGCCAAAAGATTTTCACTGTACCTCTGCACACGTGACAGTAAACTAAACTGATGTACAGACATTTTCTGGTTCCTATCAAAGATACTAGAGGAGCAAGACAGACCACTCGACCCTAAAAACCGTAGTATGTCACGGCGCCATTTTAGTAGGCAGAAACTTGCAGAAACATTAAAAAGAAAAATAACAAAAATCTGTGAATTGATAGATGAGATATATTCTGCATTTTAATGGTATCATCGCACGTACTGTTCCCCCAAAACAATGATTACACTGTGAGAGGCATAGCGAATGGCGGGTTTTGCCTACTAAAATGGCGGACGTCACGCTCCTTTGCGTGCTACACTTCAGTATAGGCGATTCCGACGGAGTGGTTCATCTTGCTCCTCTAATATCTTTGGTTTCTATTAGTATGTTCAGGGACCGTAGTATCCAGGAACCTCTAGTGCGCCCACAGGAGATTAAAACTGCACTGATTCCTTCCTCCTGGTTGATGAGCCACAATGAGTGAGTGGGAACTAGAAAGAATGAGTCAGCACTCTCCCAAGGTTGTGTTGGATGGAACTGCAGATGCTGGTTTATACCGAAGACAGACATCTCAAATGCTGGAGTAACTCAGCGGGACAGGCAGCATCTCCCTGAGAGAAGGAATGGAAGAAGGAACCCTTCTTCAGACTGGGTCTCGACTCGAAACGTCACCCATCCCTTCTCTCCAGAGATGCTGCCTGTCCCGCTGAGCTACTCCAGCATTTCGTGTCGCTCTCCTCTCCTCTGAGGCTCAGACAGGTTCAGGCTCAGACGTGGCACCATTTCATCTCCCTCTTACACTGACTGCTCCCTAACAGCGCCAGAGACCCAGGTTCGATCCTGACTATGGGAGTTGTCTGTGCGGAGTTTGTGCGTTCTCCCCGTGACCGCATGGGCTTTTCCCAGGTGCTCCGGTTTCCTCCCACACTACAAACGACGTGCAGGTTTGTAGGTTAATTGTCTTTGATAAAGATTGTAAACTGCCCCTGGTGTGTGCAGGGTAATGTTAGTGAGCTGGATTCGCTGGTTGGCACGGGGCCGGTCGGCTGAAGGGCCTTTTTCCGCTCTGTATCTCTAATTAAAAAAACACATTTGACTATTTTGACATAGCTTTACTAAGATGATTAACTGGGGCAAGATCTGTAGGCAGGTGAAGAATATGAGAGCAGGTGAGGCACAGGTTGGTAGGCTAATTGGCTTCGGTAAAAATGGTAAATTGCCCCTAGTGTGTGTGGGATAGTGCTAGAGTACGGAGATCGCTGGTCGGCGCGGACCCAGTGGGCCGAAGGGCCCGTTTCTCTAAACTAAACTAAACTAGCACGGTGGCGCAGCGGTAGAGTTGCTGCCTTACAGCGAATGCAGCGCCGGAGACCCGGGTTCCATCCCGACCACGGGTACTTGTCTGTACGGAGTTTGTACGTTCTCCCCGTGACCTGCGTGGGCTTTCTCCGAGATATTCGGTCTCCTCCCACACTCCAAAGACGTGCAGGTTTGTAGGTTAATTGGCTTGGTAAATGCAAAAGATGTCCCTAGTGGGTGTAGGATAGTGTTAGTGTGCGGGGAGCGCTTGGTCGGTGCAGACCCGGTGGGCCGAAGGGCCTGTTTCCGCGCTGTATCTCAAAACTAAACCAAACAGTTTAATTAGCAAACCGAAATGACAGCCAGACAGCAGAACATCCTCCATCTGCAGAATGACGTCTGCTGTATTTAAACAAGACCATTTTCTTGCTACGGTATCATTATCTCTTCTCAATAGATTGATTTACCTCTTAGAGAGATTTTGAAGTTGTAAGCATCCCTTCAAGGACTTACAGCTTCTGCTCTGTTGCTGGGTGCCTGCCGAAGGTGTTTGTATCTATTTATTCAGACAGCTGTTTCGCATTTGCTTTAAACTACTTACACGGCTGCTAAATTGGTTTAACAGCAGAATTTGAGGTGAACGTCAATAAGTCTCTTTGGCGGTGATATGTGGAGGCAAGGAACTGCAGATGCTGGCTCGCCCCCAAAGGGAGACACTAAGTGCTGGAGTAACCAAGTGCTGGGGTGGGCCAGGCAGCATCTCCGGAGAAATAGGATGGTGTCACTGAAGCCAATGGAATGTTGGCCTTCATAACAAGAGGAGTTGAGTATAGGAGCAAAGAGGTCCTTCTACAGTTGTACAGGGCCCTGGTGAGACCGCACCTGGAGTACTGTGTGCAGTTTTGGTCTCCAAATTTGATGAAGGATATTCTTGCTATGGAGGGCATGCAGCGTAGGTTCAGTAGGTTAATTCCCGGAATGGCGGGACTGTCGTATGTTGAAAGGCTGGAGCGATTGGGCTTGTATACACTGGAATTTAGAAGGATGAGGGGGGATCTTATTGAAACATATAAGATAATTAGGGGATTGGACACATTAGAGGCAGGAAACATGTTCCCAATGTTGGGGGAGTCCAGAACAAGGGGCCACAGTTCAAGAATAAGGGGTAGGCCATTTAGAACGGAGATGAGGAAGAACTTTTTCAGTCAGAGAGTGGTGAAGGTGTGGAATTCTCTGCCTCAGAAGGCAGTGGAGGCCAGTTCGTTGGATGCTTTCAAGAGAGAGCTGGATAGAGCTCTTAAGGATAGCGGAGTGAGGGGATATGGGGAGAAGGCAGGAACGGGGTACTGATTGAGAGTGATCAGCCATGATCGCATTGAATGGCGGTGCTGGCTCGAAGGGCTGAATGGCCTACTCCTGCACCTATTGTCTGTTGTCTATTGTCTAAGAAGGGTCCCAACGCAAAATGTCACCCATCCTTTTTCTCCATCTTTCCTGGAACAGGGTGACCAAAACTGAGAACAATACTAACTCAGTCTGAAGAAGGGTCTCGACCCATTCCTTCCCTCCAGAGATGCTGCCTGACCCGCCGAGTTACTCCAGCATTTTGTGATACCTTTGATTTGTACCAGCATCTGCAGTTATTTTCCTACGATACTAACTGAACACAATACTAACCAAACACACAAACCTGGCCTCACCAACGTCTTTGTACAGATGTAACATGGCCGCCCCAAATTCTATACTCAACACCCTGACTAATGAAGATAGACGCAAAAAAATGCTGGAGTAACTCAGCGTGGACAGGCAGCGTCTCTGGAGAGAAGGGATGGGTGACGTTTCGGGTCGAGACCCTTCTTCTGACTTATGAAGGCCAACGTGCCAAAAACCTTCTTGACCACCTTATCTTCAGCAACTTCAGCAACAGACTGGTTCCACCAAGAAGCAGCACAAAACGCCACAGGAGATCTTTCTTCCTTGTGGCTATCAGACTGTGCAACTCCTCCCCCTTCTGTCGTGGGATAGACAGAGTCTGACTCCCCTCCCAACTCCCCCAAACACCCCCCCCCCCCCAATCCTTTCCACTCATCATTTTAATTTCATGTTTCATGTATTTTGTGTTTTTATGACTGTTGGCAGATCAATTTCCATCCTGGGATAAATAAAGTTCTATCGTATTGTATCTACTTGCGACACCACTGATTTGAAGCACGTGCAAGCTAACACACAAAAAGCTGGAGTAACTCAGCGGGCCAGGCAGCATCCCAGGAGAGAAGGGATGGGTGACAGGAGTTGCAGTTGTACAGGGCCCTAGTGAGACCACACCTGGAGTACTGTGTGCAGTTTTGGTCTCCAAATTTGAGGAAGGATATTCTTGCTATTGAGGGCGTGCAGCGTAGGTTTACTAGGTTAATTCCCGGAATGGCGGGACTATCATATGTTGAAAGACTGGAGTGACTAGGCTTGTGCACACTGGAATTTAGAAGGATGAGAGGAGATCTTATCGAAACGTATAAGATTATTAAGGGGTTGGACACGTTAGAGGCAGGAAACATGTTCCCAATGTTGGGGGAGTCCAGAACAAGGGGCCACAGTTTAAGAATAAGGGGTAGGCCATTTAGAACAGAGATGAGGAAGAACTTTTTCAGTCAGAGGGTGGTGAAGGTGTGGAATTCTCTGCCTCAGAAGGCAGTGGAGGCCAGTTCTCTGAATGCATTCAAGAGCGAGCTAGATAGAGCTCTTAAGGATAGCAGAGTCATGGGGTATGGGGAGAAGGCATGAACGGGGTACTGATTGAGAATGATCAGCCATGATCACATTGAATGGCGATGCTGGCTCGAAGGGCCGAATGGCCTCCTCCTGCACCTATTGTCTATTATCTATTGTGACGTTTCGGGTCGGGACCCTTCCTCTTCAGTCCGAAGAAGGGTCTCGATCCGAAACGTCACCCATTCCTTCTCTCCTGAGGTGCTGCCTGGCCCGCTGAGTTACTCCAGCATTTTGTGAATAAATACCTTCGATTTCTACCAGCACCTGCAGTTATTTTCCTACTCATCTTGAACCACGTGCAAAGTCATTCCCAGTGGTTGCTGACACATGGATGTATCAAGGGTGTACGTTGTAGTTGTTGATGGGGACGTTACTAATTATGGTTCATTGTCGGCGGGTATCTTCATCGGCGTAATGATGTGTGTCTTTCCCTTGCAGCTGAGCATTGGGGGGATTCAAATTCCGGGCAAACCCACGCCACCCCAGAGGAAGAACTTCCACGGCTGCATTGAAAACCTCCATTACAACGGAGTGAATATTATTGACCTGGCCAAGCGGCAGAAGCCTCAGATACACATTGTGGTAAGAACTTAGAGACAAAGTTAACCGTGAGGGATGAGGGCGAGATGGAATTAGTGGTTGAAGTGCGAGGATGGATTTGTGACCCGCTGCGTCAGCGTGAATGACTCTGCCGAACGCCTCAACCTAACAACGAAGGCCTGGTGCCTGGGCCGAAGATTTACGGAAGGCGAGCGGGCGGGCACAATTAATCGGGCGGCACAGTGGTGGAGCGGGTCGAGTGGCTGCCCCCACATCACCCGGGTTCAAAGCACGACTTCTGGTGCCACTAAATGCTGGAGTAACTCAGCGGGTCAGGCAGCATCTCAGGAGAGAAGGAATGTTGAGTATAGGAGGTCCTTCTGCAGTTGTACAGGGCCCTAGTGAGACCGCACCTGGAGTACTGTGTGCAGTTTTGGTCTCCAAATTTGAGGAAGGACATTCTTGCGATTGAGGGCGTGCAGCGTAGGTTTACTAGGTTAATTCCCGGAATGGAGGGACTGTCATATGTTGCAAGACTGGAGCGACTAGGCTTGTATACACTGGAATTTAAAAGGATGAGAGGAGATCTTATCGAAACGTATCAGATTATTAAGGGGTTGGACACGTTAGAGGCAGGAAACATGTTCCCAATGTTGGGGGAGTCCAGAACCAGGGGCCACAGTTTAAGAATAAGGGGTAGGCCATTTAGAACGGAGATGAGGAAAAATAATTTCAGTCAGAGAGTTGTGAATCTGTGGAATTCTCTGCCTCGTAAGACAGTGGAGGCCAATTCTCTGAATGCATTCAAGAGAGAGCTAGATAGAGCTCTTAAGGATAGCTCTATGGGTCAGGGGGTGTGGGGAGAAGGCAGGAATGAGGTACTGATTGAGAATGATCAGCCATGATCACATTGAATGGCGGTGCTGGCTCGAAGGGCTGAATGACCTCCTCCTTGCACCTTTTGTCTATTGTCTATATTGTATGGCGTTTCGGGTCAGGACCCTTCTTCAGACTCAACCCAAAACGTCACCCATTCCTTCTCTCCTGAGTTGCTGCCTGACCTGCTGAGTTACTCCAGCATTTTGTGAAATAAATACCTTCGATTTGTACCAGCATCTGCAGCTATTTTCTTACACTACTTGATAAGACTTTGCTGGCTTTACCTTGCACTAAACGTCATTCCCTTATCACCGGAAATTGGAGGAACAGCACCTCATATTTCGCTTGGGCAGCTTGCAGCCCAGCGGTATGAACATCGACTTCTCCAACTTTAGATAGTTCCTCTGTCCCTCTCTTCCCCTCCCCCTTCCCAGTTCTCCCTCTATCTTCCTGTCTCCACCTATATCCTTCCTTTGTCCCGCCCCCCCCCTGACATCAGTCTGAAGAAGGGTCTCGCCCCGAAACGTCACCCATTCCTTCTCTCCCGAGATGGTGCCTGACCTGCTGAGTTAATCCAGCACTTTGTGATACCTTCAATTTGTACCAGCGTCTGCAGTTATTTTCCTACGCGACTTCAGGTGCTATCTGTGCGGGGTTTGCACGTTCCCCAAGTCACCACCGCATACACTTACTTTGGATGCTCCAGCTTCATCCCACATCTTAAAGGTGTGCGGGTTTGTAAGTTAATCGGATTCCTTAAAACTGTCTCTAATACAATACAATACAATATATCTTTATTGTCATTGTACAGAGGTACAACGAGATTGGGAATGCGCCTCCCATACGATGCAATAAATTAATTAGCTAGTCAGTATTAATTTAAACAACCCAATGAAACAAATGAGAACAGTTTTAAAACAGAATAAAGTGCAAGTAGATCTGTGCCGGTTCACTGTGCGATGTGACCATCCGGCTCAGCAGGACCGGCTCATAGCAGCTATGGCCCTGGGGATGAAGCTGTTCCTGAGTCTGGAGGTGCGGGCGTAGAAGGCCTTGTAGCGTCTGCCCGATGGTAGAAGTTCGAACAGACTGTTGCAGGGGTGTGAAGAGTCTTTGTGGATGCTGGTGGCTTTTCTGAGGCATCGTGTGTTGTAGATGCCCTCCAAGGCTGGTAGCTGTGTTCCGATGGTCCTCTGAGCTCTACGGACTACCCACTGAAGAGCTTTCCTCACTGCCTCCGTGCAGCTGAGGTACCACACAGGGATGCCATGCGTTAGGATGCTCTCTATGGTGCAGCGGTAGAAGGTCGTCAGCAGCTGTTGGGGCAGACCAGACTTCTTCAGTGTTCTTAGGTGGAACAGTCGTTGCTTTGCCGTCTTGACCAGCGCAGCAGTGTTAGTGGACCATGTTAGGTCCTCCGAAATGTGTAGGGACAACATAGAACCAGTATGAAAAGTGTGGCTACTGGTTGGCGTTGATTAGCTAGGCCACAGAGTCAGTCTCCATGCTTCATCTCTGAACTAAATTAATTTGTTCCTTTACAACCGGTCTCCTTCACCAATCTCTCAATCCTCTTCTTTTTGACATCCCTCTAAATCCCATTGATGTTGTTAGTTTTTAAGTAGGAAAATAACTGCAGATGCTGATTCAAATTGAAGGGAGACTCAAAATGCTGGAGTAATTCAGCGGGTCAGGCAGCATCTCAGGAGAGAAGGAATGGGTGACGTTTCGGGTCATGCATTGTCTTTCCGCTGACTGGTTAGCACGCAACCAAAAAGCTTTTCACAGTACCTACCCATGACTATAAGCTAAGCTCAACTCATTTTGGATCATTCACTTCTGATTTAAACTGTGGTAAAGTCCGGCTTAAAATCAGGCAATATTCAGTTGTTTTAAAATGTCAGATTGAGTCAGAGGAGGTCAATTAAGATGGAGCAGAGAAGCACTTGCTGAATAAATGCATGTTATTAGTGCGGTGTCAGGGAAGCTGCTGGTAATTTGCTTCGTTTTGAGGTCATGGTAAGACTTGGTCATTAGCAAAGCATTAGCATAGGCCGTGATTTATCTGCTTAAAATCCCAGTCAGCCGTTGAAATGGAGGACAAGAGCAAATCCTCACGGTAAAGCTGTTTGTTCTAATGAATAGCTCAATGTACTGAAGAATCCCTTTCAACAGGTCAGCCTGGACTGGCCTCTGAAAATTCTGCTTGCGTTCCTAGACTTGTTGGCTGTAAGCTGCAGGAGAATCTAAATCGTCAGGAAGAGCATCAAATCTCTTGTGATCTTCAGTGATCTTAGACAATAGACAATAGACAATAGGTGCAGGAGGAGGCCATTCGGCCCATCGAACCAGCACTGCCATTCAATGTGATCATTGCTGATCATCCTCAATCAGTACCCCGTTCCTGCCTTCTCCCCATACCCCCTGACTCTGCTATCCTTAAGAGCTCTATCTAGCTCTCTCTTGAATGCATTCAGAGAATTGGCCTCCACTGCCTTCTGAGGCAGGGAATTCCACAGATTCACAACTCTCTTGACGGCAGCATGCTAACTGAAAGGTTATCGGATTAGGACACACGCATAACTTTTTATTTAGGAAAATAACTGCAGATGCGGGTCCAAATCGGAAGTGTCGCAAAATGCTGGAGTAACTCAGCAGGTCATGCAGCATCACTGGAGAGAAGGAATGGGTGACGTTTCCGGTCGAGACCCTTCTTCAGACTGGCATCTGAAGTCTGAAGAAGGGTCTCGGCCCAAAACGTCACCCATTCCTTCTCTCCTGAGATGCTGCCTGCCCCGCTGAGTTACTCCAGCGTTTTGCGATACCTGTGATAACTTTTTATTTTGTTTAGTTCAGAGATACAGCGCGAAAACAGGCCCTTCGACCCAACGAGTCCGCGCCGCCCAGCGTTCCCCGCACACTAACACTATCCCACACACACACCAGGGACAATATACATTTATACCAAGCCAATTAACCGTGCCGACCTCTATCCTAAAAAACAGTCTTCTTTTCCCATCGCTGTTTCAGATCCTTGTAGTATCCTTAATTCGATTCAGTTTAGAGATACAGCGCAGAAACAGGCCCGTCAGTCCACCATGTCCGCGGTGACCAGCGATCCCCGCACACTTACACTGTCCTGAACACACTCGGGACAATTCTATACACAATAGACAATAGGTGCAGGAGGAGGCCATTCGGCCCTTCGAGCAAGCACCGCCATTCAATGTGATCATGGCTGATCATTCTCAATCAGTACCCCGTTCCTGCCTTCTCCCCATACCCCCTGACTCTGCTATCCTTAAGAGCTCTATCTAGCTCTCTCTTGAAAGCATCCAGAGAATTGGCCTCCACTGCCTTCTGAGGCAGAGAATTCCACAGATTCACAACTATCTGACTGAAAAAGTTTTTCCTCATCTCAGTTCTAAATGGCCTACCCCTTATTCTTAAACTGTGGCCCCTTGTTCTGGACTCCCCCAACATTGGGAACATGTTTCCTGCCTCTAACGTGTCCAACCCCTTAATAATCTTATACGTTTCGATAAGATCTCCTCTCATCCTTCTAAATTCCAGTGAAAACAAGCCTAGCCGCTCCAGTCTTTCAACATACGACAGTCCCGCCATTCCGGGAATTAACCTAGTAAACCTACGCTGCACGCCCTCAATAGCAAGAATATCCTTCCTCAAATTTGGAGACCAAAACTGCACACAGTACTCCAGGTGCGGTCTCACTAGGGCCCTGTACAACTGCAGAAGGACCTCTATGCTCCGATACTCAACTCCTCGATACATTTATACCAAGCCAATGAACTTAAAAAACCTGTACGTCTTTAGAGTGTGGGAGGAAACCAGAGATCCCGAAGAAAACCCACGTAGGTCACGGGGAGAACGTACAAACTCCGTACAGGCAGCACCCGTAGTCGGGAGCGAGCCAGGCGCTGTAAGGCGCTCTAAGGCAGCAACTCTACCGCTGCGCCGCCGTGCCATGAGGTGGTGACCAGAACTCTGCGCATTTCTGCATGGTGACCATTCTTGTCTTTAAGGGCAGGAATCCGTACCCAGCCTAGTCTCTCTGTAACCCACAATAAAAATGTGCCCAATGTTGAAGGGGTCCAGAACCAGGGGTCACAGTTTAAGAATAAGGGGCATTTAGGACTCAGACGAGGAAAATCTTTTCACCCAGAGAGTTGTGAATCTGTGGAATTCTCTTCCACAGAAGGCAGTGGAGGCCGATTCACTGGATGCTTTCAAGGGAGAGTTAGATTTAGCTCTTTGGGCTAACAGAATCAAGGGGATATGGGGGAGAAAGCAGGAACTGATTTTGGATGATCTGCCACGATGGTAACGAATGGCGGTGCTGGCTCGAGGGGCCGAATGGCCTACCTCCTGCCTGCACCTATTTTCTATGTTGTGTCAACAATAGTGGTTGACTCTGAACAGTTTCCCAATCGCAATGCTAAGATGGGTGAACAGCAAAAGCCGGCATTGTCAACCATCCCACCAATGAATAATAAACAAGAATATTCCTCAAGAGAATTTTTTTTCCCGTTCCTGCCCAATTAGAACAGACTTCTCAGTATATCCAGCTGAAATTTAACCTAAATATCTGCTCATTAAGAAAGATGTTTGTTGGCCTTTTGATCATTTTACGAAGCACGATTGAGATGGCAAGGCTCCTCACTGCTGCTCCCAGGTACTGACAAGCCCTTTGATAATAATATTGAATGTGTTCATTGCTTTGGAGCACTGGGTGGAATTAGCTTGAGTAATATTCTTCATCAAGTAATATTCTTATCGAAACGTATAAGATTATTAAGGGGTTGGACACGTTAGAGGCAGGAAACATGTTCCCAATGTTGGGGGAGTCCAGAACCAGGGGCCACAGTTTAAGAATAAGGGGTAGGCCATTTAGAACTGAGAAGAGGAAAAGCTTTTTCAGTCAGAGAGTTGTGAATCTGTTGAATTCTCTGCCTCAGAAGGCAGTGGGGGCCAATTCTCTGAATGCATTCAAGAGAGAGCTAGATAGAGCTCTTAAGGATAGCGGAGTCAGGGGGTATGGGGAGAAGGCAGGAACGGGGTACTGATGGAGAATGATCAGCCATGATCACATTGAATGGCAGTGCTGGCTCGAATGGCCGAATGGCCTCCTACTGCACCTATTGTCTATTGTCCATTGTCTATTGTCTATTGTCTAATCTATCCTGTTCCAATTCATTGACTGAAGTATCTCCTGTTAAATCTTGTTAATGTGGCTTTGAGCTTAAAAGCAGATATACACACGCGTTTGTTTCCCCCGCGTCTTTATCCCGAGGCAAAGGCAGGGTTCTTTGTCAACGGTCCGAGCATTGGCGCGGCAGTGTGGGGATAAATGGCGGGAAACGGGAATAGATCTCAGCGGGTGTGTCGCAGACTGAAGCAGGGGCTAATCTTTGACCGTTGAGAATCCCGAGAGGGGTGGGCGCGGTGGCGCAGCTGGTGGGGCCAGTGCCGCACTGGCGCCAGGGACCCGGGTTCGATCCTGACCTCGGGCGCTGTCCGCGTGGACATCGCAAGCTCTTTAGTTTAGTCTCTTAGTTTTAGAGGTACCATTTGTCCCTAGTGGCACGGTGGCGCAGCGGTAGAGTTGCTGCCTTACAGCGAATGCAGCGCCGGAGACTCGGGTTCGATCCTGACTACGGGCGCCGTCTGTACGGAGTTTGTACGTTCTCCCCGTGACCTGCGTGGGTTTTCTCCGAGATCTTCGGTTTCCTCCCACACTCCAAAGACGTACAGGTATGTAGGTTAATTGACTGGGTAATATGTAAAAATTGTCCCTAGTGTGTGTAGGATGGTGTTAATGTGCGGGGATCGCTGGGCGGCGCGGACTCGGTGGGCCGAAGGGCCTGTTTCCGCGCTGTATCTCTAAATTAAAAAAAATCTAAAAAATCTAGTGCGTGTGTGAGTGTAGGACAGTGTTAGTGTGCGGGGATCGCTGTTCGGCGCGGACTCAGTGATTCCGCGCCGACCAGCGATCCCCGCACTTTAACCATCCTACACACACACACACACACACACACACACACACACACACACACACACACACACACACACACACACACACACACACACACACACACACACTTGGGACAATTTTTGCATTGACCACCAAGCCAAAACTAATCGACAAACCTGTACGTTTTTGGAGTGTGGGAGGAAGGGCCAAGTTTTGGCTGGAAGGGCCGAATGGCTGCCTCCTGCACACTTTTTTCTGTGAAACCTCAAGGTCTTGGAGAAAACCCGCGCGGGTCACGGGGAGAACGTACAAACTCCGTACAGACAGCACCCGTAGTCGGAATCGAACATCCTGAAAGTGCTGTAAGGCAGCAACTCTACCGCTGCGCCACCATGCCTCTCTTCCTGTGACTAAGTGGGATTCCTCTGGGGGCCTTGGTTTTCTCTCGCGTCCCAAAGACGTGCGAGCTTGCAGGTGAATTGGGCCTCTGTAAATTGCTCCTCGTGTGTAGGGAGTGGATGGGAAAATGCGATAACATTGAACTAGTACCACCGGGTGATTGATGGTTAGTGTGGACTCAATGGGCCGAAGGGCATGTTTCCATGCTGTATGCTGTCAGTGAGTTGTAAATCTGTGGAATTCACTGCCTCAGAAGGCAGTGGAGGCTAATTCTCTGAATGCATTCAAGAGAGAGCTAGATAGAGCTCTTAAGGATAGCGGAGTCAGGGGGTATGGGGAGAAGGCAGGAACGGGGTACTGATTGGGAATGATCAGTCGTGATCACATTGAATGGCGGTGCTGGCTCGAAGGGCCGAATGGCCTACTCCTGCACCTATTGTCTATTGTCTATCTCTAGAAAAAAAATCAACTTAAAAATTGGACAGAAATGCTTGAAAATGCCAAGATGTTGCTCTGGTTTTCTTGCATTTTCTACCTTCATTTGGTTTTCTTCTCCGATATGCAACCTTACCTGCTGGGCAAAGCTCACAGTTTACCTTTAGAAGTGCCTCACATAGGAACTGCAGATGCTGGAATCTTGCACAGAACACAAAGTGACTTTAGAAATACAGCATGGAAACAGGCCTTTCGGCCCCACCGAAACTGTGCCGATCAGCGATCACCTCTTACATAGAAACATAGAAAATAGGTGTAGGAGTAGGCCATTCGGCCCTTCGAACCTGCACCGCCATTCAATATAATCATGGCTGATCATCAAACTCAGTATCCCGTACCTGCCTTCTCTCCATACCCCCTGATCCCTTTAGCCACAAGGGCCACATCTAACTCCCTCTTAAATATAGCCAATGAACTGGCCTTAACTACCTTCTGTGGCAGAGAATTCCACAGATTCACCACTCTCTGTGTGAAAAAAAAGTTCTCATCTCGGTCCTAAAAGACTTCCCCCTTATCCTTAAACTGTGACCCCTTGTTCTGGACTTCCCCAACATCGGGAACAATCTTCCTGCATCTCGCCTGTCCAACCCCTTAAGAATTTTGTAAGTTTCTATAAGATCCCCCCTCAATCTTCTAAATTCCATCTTCTTAAACTAGCTCTATCTCTAGCTCTTTTATTTTATTTTATTTATAATGAATGATATCTTTCTCTCTTGCTATCCACTTTGCTGCTGTAACACTGTAAATTTCCCCGATATGGGACGAATAAAGGAATTTATTATTATTATTATTATTATATTATCCCACGCACTAGGGAACAATTTTACAATTTACAGAAAGCAATTAACCGACAAGCCTGCACATCTTCTTTGGAGTGTGGGAGGAAAGCCGAAGCACCAGGAGGAAACCCACGTGGTCCCAGGGAGAACGCACAAACTCAGTACCGGCAGCACCCGCAGTCAGGATCTAACCCGGGTCTCTGGCGCTGTGAGGCAGCGACTCTACCGCTGCGCCACCGTGCTGCCAGCGTTGGAGTGACTCAGTAGGTCAGGCAGCATCTCTGGAGGACACGGATAGTTGACCTTTTGGATCAGGACTTTTCTTCAGCCAGGGATTGCTGCCTTAGTTTAGTTTAGAGATACAGCGCGGAAACAGGCCCTTTCGGCCCACCGGGTCCGCGCCGACCAGCGATCCCCGCACATAAACACCATCCAACACCCATTAGGGACAATTTTTACATTTACCAAGCCAATTAACCTACAGACCTGTACGTCTTTGGAGCGTGGGAGGAAACCGAAGATCTCGGAGAAAACCCACGCAGGTCACGGGGGAGAACGTACAAACTCCGTACAGACAGCGCCCGTGGTCGGGATGGAACCCGGGTCTCCAGCGCTGCATTCGCTGTAAGGCAGCAACTCTACCGCTGCGCCACCGTGCCTTGCCCGCTGAGTTACTCCAGCATTTTGTGTTCTACATATTACAAGTGTGGAGTAGTTGAAACAGCAGATGACTGCCATTACTAAAGTGGATAGTTAAATCATATCATAAACTATGTGAAAAAATATTTAAATCCTTCGTATTTTGAATTATGACAGGAAGATATAATCCACACAGAATTGAATACGTTAAGCACAGATAATAAGCTAAGTAATAGTTAGAACAGCAACATACTTTCAGTACAAGATATTCAAGAGGGAGTTAGATAGAGCACTTAAGGATAGTGGAGTCAGGGGGTATGGGGAGAAGGCAGGAACGGGGTACTGATTGAGAATGATCAGCCATGATCACATTGAATGGCGGTGCTGGCTCGAGGGGCCGAATGGCCTCTTCCTGCACCTATTGTCTATTATCTATTTTCATGTACCAGTTGAACCACAGATGTAAATCCTTTGTTTCACAGCATCAGAGACCAGGGTTCGATCCTATCCCTGGGTGCTGTCTGTGTGCAGTTTGCACGTTCTTCCTGTGCCCATGTGGGTTTCAATCGGGTGCTCCAGTCTCCTCCCACATCCCAAAGACGTGCTGGTTTGTAGATTAATTGGCCTCTGTAAGTGACACTTAGTGTGCAGGGAAGCAGACGAGATAGTGGGATAACATAGAACTAGTGACCAATTGGACCAAAGGGCCTGTTTCCATAATGCACCTCTAAACTAAACTCTATCTCTCAACTAAAGGAAGGAAACCATTTAGCCTATTGAGTCCATGCTGGCTCAATGCAAGAACAACCAACCTACTCGCACTTCCCACCTTCTCTCCAAGAACCTGCCTTTTATCCAGGGTAGACACAAAATGCTGGAGTAACTCAGCGGGTCAGGCAGCATCTCGGGAGAGAAGGCAGCACGGTGGCGCAGCGGTAGAGTTGCTGCTTTACAGCGAATGCAGCGCCGGAGACTCAGGTTCGATCCTGACTACGGGTGCTGCACTGTAAGGAGTTTGTACGTTCTCCCCGTGACCTGCGTGGGTTTTCTCCGAGATCTTCGGTTTCCTCCCACACTCCAAAGACGTACAGGTATGTAGGTTAATTGGCTGGGTAAATGTAAAAATTGTCCCTAGTGGGTGTAGGATAGTGTTAATGTACGGGGATCGCTGGGCGGCACGGACTTGGAGGGCCGAAAAGGCCTGTTTCCGGCTGTATATATATGATGATATGATGATGATGAAGGCATGGGTGACGTTTCGGGTTGAGACCCTTCTTCAGACTGAAACGTCCCAAAATCCCACCCATTCCTTCTCTCCCGAGGTGCTGCCTGACCCGCTGCGTTACTCCAGCATTTTGTGTCTACCTTCGATTTAAACCAGCATCTGCAGGTTTTTTTTCCCACTGCCTTTTATCCAGTTCCCTTTTGAAGAGAATTCTGTACATTCTTTTCACACAGCAGTAAAGCTTTTCACTGTACCTTGGCACACGTGATAATAATAAATTAACTCTGAAATCTAGACCCAAATCCGTGACTGTACCTTTTTTCCAAAGTTCCTGCCTGATTTAGTTTGGTTTAGAGATACAGCACGGAATCAGGCCCTTCGGCCCACCGAGTCCGTGCCGACCAGCGATCCCTGTACACTAGCACTATCCTACACACACACACACACACACACACACACACTAGGGACAATTTACAATCTTTTTACCTAAGCCAATTAACCTACAAACCTGTACGTATTTGGAGCGTGGGAGGAAACCGGAGCATCCGGGGAAAACCCACGCAGATCACGGGGAGAACGTACAAACTCCGTACAGACAAGCACCCGTGGCCAGGGTGGAACCCGGGTCTCCGGCGCTGTGAGGCAGCAACTCTATCACTGAGATTTCCCAGCGTTTTTAAAAATATCTTTGTTTGAGATTTCAAGCGTCTGCGCTTCTTTTTTAATTTCACTTTCAGAATAAGGGCTCGTACATCATCGCCGAAGATTAGCTCTTTCATTTTTATGTCTCGGCAAACTCTCGTAAATGTCTGAAGTACTTCATCTGCTGTGAATGATATCGGCATCCGTCGGCAGGCAGTTGTCTTGAATGCAGCGGGCTTAAATCCCCGTCCCTAGTGAGACCAAACAAGGCGGAGGAGACTCTTGAGTTACGGGTCTTTTAGTTGCGGAAGGGCCGGAGTGTGGGAAACAAATCCCCTCTCTGGTTCATATCGACGGGTGTCGTGTAGAGTGCTCAGGAGCAAGCCGAACTAAAAGCAAAACCTCACATCGACCAAACTCAGACTCTGTGGCTTTCCATTTCCCGCAGAGTGGTTCCGAGCTACAAACTTCAGCATCCATTAGTTTAAAATATTGAATAATCTTAACGCCATCCGGGGCATTCATTCTTTCCAATACTAATGTACGTAGTTAGCAGCTTGTGCCATCTCAGGATTCAGGATTCAGAATATCTTTATTTGGACGAAATTTAGTCACCCACAGTCCAACAATAAGAGCAACAAAATAAGCAAATTACACAACCCCAACCAACACACACACAACAAAAAGAAACATCCATCACAGTGAGTCTCCTCCAGTCACCTCCTCACTGTGATGGAAGGCCAGAATGTCTTTTCTCCTCCCCTGCCATCTTCTCCCACGGTCAGGCTGTTGTCGTTGCCACGTTCCAGGCTGCGCCGGACGGTGAAATGTCCGCGGCGGGCCGACCCAAGCCCCGCCATCTGGGGTGGGCGAACACGCTGCCGCTGCCGGAGCTCCCGATGTCGGCATCCACGCGGCCCGAGCCTAAGGCGAGTGGCAGCCGCTCCCGCAGCATCCGAGGACGGCCGGCTCCGGTGATGGTGAGTCCGGTCCGCGGGCTGTGCGAACCAGAGCCCTGGAGGCCGCCAGCTCCAGGAGTTGGGCCGATGGTAGGCCGCAGCAGGAACGGAGACAACACCCAGAACACAAAGGTCGGGTCTCCGTTCGGAAGGGACACGTTTACAATTTTACAGTTCCCCCCCTCCCCCCACACACACACACACACATAGTACACAACCACAAAAACACGACATCACATATACAATTAAGACCAAAAACAACAAAAACACAAAGACAAACGGACCGCAGGTAAGCCACAGCTGCTAGGCCAGCGCCGCCATTTTGCACTGCAGTTCCTTGCTGAGACTTCTCCCACAACACCTCCCGAAATTATCGGACTCCCTGTCAGAGCCCTCTCTCTCCACCCAGTGCGACCAGCAGATGCTAAGGACAGCTGGCAGGATTTTACAAGGCCCCTCACACACCCTGTTCTCTGCATTTGAGTGTCTCCCCTCGGAACGCTGGCTTCGCTACCCAGGCTGTAGGACGCGGAGGACAAGGGCAACCTTTGTCCCCAAGGCTGTTCAGCTCCTCAACTCCCCCACCACCCATGTCCCGCTGCACACCCTGCTAAGCCCCCCCTCCCACCCCCAATAGTTTTTGTACTACTCTACGAGCCTTTGCAAAATGCCCCACGGGGCCAAATAAAATGCTTTTGAACTCCGAACTTGAACTTTGAATCCATGACCTCTACCGCCTAGGAATGCCAAGGTCGGCAGGTGGATTCGACCATAGAACAAAGAGAATGCATTGTACCAGAACGGCCCTTCGGCCCGCAATGTCTGTGCCGTGCATGATCCAAGCTAAACTCATCTCCTCTGCCTGTACCGGGTTCGATCCTGACTACGGGTGCTTAACTGTACGGAGTTTGCACGTTCTCCCCGTGACCTGCGTGGGTTTTCTCTCTCGAGAACTTTCCTCCCGACGGGGGGAACAGTGCAAACTCCGTGCAGACAGGGTAGAACCCAGGCCTCTTGCGCTGTAAGGCAACAACTCTACCGCTGCGCCACCGTGCCGCCCAATTCCTCTGAGCTTTGTCTGAGACCCGACTACCTTCACCTGTTCCATCATTCAACGTCCTTCCATCAGATGGTCAGAAGTATCTCGTTCACTGAAGGTTGCACAATGTTCAATTTTATTTGCAACACCTCAGCAAATAAAGCAGCCCGTTCCTGCATGCAGACAAAATTCAGACTCGGGCTGATAAATGGCAAGTAACATTCTTGCTGTGTAGGTGATAATCTAACCTATCTAAGTGATAATCGGTGACGCTCGGACTATCATTGATCGGACTTTGCTGTCTTTACCTTGCACTAAACGTTATTCCCTTGTCATGTATCTGTACACTGTAAATGGCTCAATTCTGATCATGCACTGACTCTCTGATGGCTGGTTAGCACACAACAAAAGCTTGTCACTGTACCTCGGTACGCGGGACAATAAGCTAAACTCAACTACCTAACTTGACTCCTACCAACTTGTACTGAGGCACTGTTCATGTACTGAAGTTGGGAGGTCATGTTACAGTTGTGCAAAACATTGGTGAGACCACATTTACAGAATGGTGTTCACTTTTGGTCATCCGTGTTTTAGACAATATGGACAATAGGTGCAGGAGGAGGCCATTCGGCCCTTCGAGCCAGCACCGCCATTCAATGTGATCATGGCTGATCATTCTCAATCAGTACCCCGTTCCTGCCTTCTCTCCATATCTCCCGACTCCGCTATCCTTAAGAGCTCTATCTAGCTCTCTCTTGAATGCATTCAGAGAATTGGCCTCCACTGCCTTCTGAGGCAGAGAATTCCACAGATTCACAACTCTCTGACTGAAAAAGTTTTTCCTCATCTCAGCTCCAAATGGCCTACCCCTTATTCTTAAACTGTGGCCCCTTGTTCTGGACTCCCCCAACATTGGGAACATGTTTCCTGCCTCTAACGTGTCCAACCCCTTAATAATCTTATACGCTTCGATAAGATCTCCTCTCATCCTTGTAAATTCCAGTGTATACAAGCCTAGTCGCTCCAGTATTTCAACATAGGACAGTCCTGCTGGCATGGACTCGGTGGGCCGAAGGGCTTGTTTCCGCGCTGTATCTCTAAACTAAACTAAACTAAATTAAACTCCTGCTGAGATGGCACGTCGCTTGCTGTGGGCACTGGACAGGCATCAGCTCGTGTTTAGCAAGTTCGCCAAAAACACCAGTGACACAACAAACGAATCATCAGTTTTAGAGAACGTTGTTTGAGGATGAATATCGAACAAGGTTGAATATCGCTCAGCTTCTCAAGCTAGGGCCACAGCAGAAGATGCATCTCACCTAAACAGCAGCTAAATGTGCCCTTAGTATTTCAGCAAAGGGATTTCAGCAAAGAGAAAGGATTCTGGCTTCACTTCAGAAATTGGAACACGATAAATCTAGATATGGCAGCTAGATTTATTGTGCTCAAGTTGCTGAAGTGAATCCGGAAACTTCCGACAATCAAACAAGGACGTTTTCAGCTGGTACGTGTATTCTGCAATGTACAGATTCAGGTTAGGAAGAGGTAGTCTTTATTGTTGAAACAAACAACCTTTTGTTTCAGCAATGATAATCAGCACAAGATACGTCGGGCCACAAAAACCGTCTAACCTCTTGTCCCGAGTAAACGTTGGTTGGACCATGGTACATGTTGATGTGAGGAAAGTCTTTCATGGTAGGGGTGCCAACTATCTCACTCCCAAATACGGGACAAGGTGACGTCACCGCACCGCGCCCCACGTGATCTCACCCAGCCAGCGGCCACGTGCTCCCGCTCCACCAATGGAGGCCGCCCGGGCCAGGAGGTGGGTTGCTATGCAACCTCCGTTAGGTGGCATCTGGTCAGGAGCTGTCGGGAGCTAAAATGTCAGAAACCTAGAGTGTCGGGACCTAAACTGTCGGGGCCTACAGTGTCCGGGCCTACAGTGTCTACAGTGTCGGGGCCTACAGTGTCGGGGCCTGGTGTCGGGGCCTACAGTGTCAGGGCCTACAGTGTCCGGGCCTACAGCGTCGGGGCCTACAGCGTCAGGGCCTACAGCGTCGGGGCCTACAGTGTCGGGAAAATGAGATGAAGTTAGTTGAAATTAGAGAATTCAATGATCATACGGCTGGGTTGTAAACCACCCAAGCAAAATAGATAGCGACTAACTGAGAAGTGAAGATAGGGGCAGAGAGTGACACAGAATGGAAACTGGCCCTTCAGCCCGTTGAGTCTACATTTCTGGTGCCTTCAGTCCTCCTGATTAAAATGTTGCCTTTGCATGCTTCATTGTCATCTCCCCCCAGCTCCCCCCAGCTAACAATGATCTAGTCTACATTTTTCTTGAACCCCATCCCCTTTGATGTCTCGTTTTCACACCTCACCCTTCCCTACCCTTCTCTGCGGCAGAGGACAGCGGAGGCCAATTCACTGGATGAAATCGAGTTGGACCAGAGTTCTCGGGGCTGGTGGAATCAGGAGATATGGGGAGAAGGCAGGCACGGGCTCCTGATTGTGGATGATCAGCCATGATCACAATGAATGGCGGTGCTGGCTCGAAGGGCCAAATGGCCTCCTCCTGCACCTATTTTCTTCTATGTTTCTATCTCTGTGTCTCCCTCTCCCCTGACTCTCAGTGAGAATGATCAGCCATGATCACATTGAATGGCGGTGCTGGCACAAAGGGCTGAATGGCCTCCTCCTGCACCTATTGTCTATTGAAGAAGGGTCTCGACCCCATTCCTTTCTCTCCGGAGATGCTGCATGTCCTGCTGAGTTACTCCAGCGTTTTGAGTCGCCCACCTATTTACACTAGCTGCATTTTACTTTCCCTTCACACACATCGAATCCTCCTAGGCCTTACTAGTCACAAAGATATTTTAAAAGCATGCACCGTGACCCCATCTGGGTCATTGCAAGAATTCTGCTTATGCTTCAGAACCGGTGTGTTTCTCTTAAGAGACGCGGACGCTGTTTGTGCTAAATCACCCATGATTGGGAACCACGGTTATTTACAGTGCAACGACCTAGCACCAAAGCTCAAGGTGAAACTACCCTGTGGATAGCAGTCATTTTCAATTTGTGTCAACAGGGCAGAAAATGGATAGATGTATTTACAGAGAGGTCACCTTAACACAGGCATCGCACAGTGCAGAACAGAAAAAGTCCCTTTGGAACCTCATTGTCCATGCTGAAAATGACGCCAAATTACACCAATCCTTTCCGCCTGCACGTGATCCATATATTATGGGGGACCCCTACCACCCGAGCAACGGACTGTTCCAGCTGCTACGGTCAGGCAAACGCCTCCGCTGTCACGCTGTGAAAACGGAGAGGATGAGACGGAGTTTCTTCCCACAGGCCATCAGGACTGTTAACTATTATAACTGCAGGGACTAGATTTTTTATCTGTATTAATTTAAATTTATATGCTGTAATTGTAATTTTTTTTGCACAATCCGCAGTCATTGCCACTTTCATTTCACTGCACATCGTGTATGTGTACGTGACAAATAAACTTGACTTGACTTGACTCCAAAAGCTTCTTAAACGCCACTTTCCTTGAAAGTGGCATTTTTCCTTGAAGGTGGTGTCAAAAGGCTTTTGGCACATTGGCTTCATCAGCCAAACCATTGAGTGTAAAAGTTGGCAGGTCACGTCGCAGTTGCACAAGACGTTGGTGAGGCAACATTTAGAGTGCTGCAGGAAAATAACTACAGGTGCTGGTTTTAAATCGAAGGTATCACAAAATGCTGGAGTAACCCAGCGGGTCAGGCGGCATCTCAGGAGAGAAGGAATGGGTGACGTTTCGGGTCGAGACCCTTCTTCAGACTGATGTCAGGGGAGGGGGCGGGACAAAGATAGGATGTAGTAGGAGACAGGAAGACTAGTGGGAGAACTGGGAAGTTGGGAGGGGAAAGTGAGGGACAGGGGAACTATGTAAAGTTGGAGAAGTCAATGTTCATACCGCCGGGCTGCAAGCTGCCCAAGCGAAATATGAGGTGCTGTTCCTCCAATTTGCGCTGGGCCTCACCATGTCAATGGAGGAGGCCCATGACAGAAAGGTCAGACTGGGAGTGGGAGGGGGAGTTGACGTGCTGAGCCACCGGGAGATCAGGTTGGTTAAGGCGGACTGAGCGAAGGTGTTGAGCGAAACGATCGCCGAGCCTGCGTTTGGTCTCGCCGATGTAGAGAAGTTGATATCTGGAACAGTGGATACAATAAATGAGGTTAGAGGAGGTGCAGGTGAACCTCTGCCTCACCTGGAAAGGCTGTTTGGGTCCTTGGATGGAGTCGAGGCGAGTGTTGTGTTCAGTTCTGATCACTGTGTCATAGGAGTGATGTTGCCAAGCTGCAATAAAATACAATACAATATATCTTTATTGTCATTGTACAGGGGTACAACGAGATTGGGAATGCACCTCCTGTACAATGCAATAAATTAATTAGCTAGTCAGTATTACTTTAAACAACCCAATGAAACAAATTAGAACAGTTTTAAAACAGAATAAAGTGCAAGTAGATCTGTGCCGGTTCACTGTGCGTTGTGACCATCCGGCTCAGCAGGACCGGTTCATAGCAGCTATGGCCCTGGGGATGAAGCTGTTCCTGAGTCTGGAGGTGCGGGCGTAGAAGGCCTTGTAGCATCTGCCCGATGGTAGGTTCGAACAGACTGTTTCAGGGGTGTGAAGAGTCTTTGTGGATGCTGGTGGCTTTTCTGAGGCATTGTGTGTTGTAGATGCCCTCCAAGGCTGGTAGCTGTGTTCCGATGGTCCTCTGAGGTCTATGGACTAGCCGCTGAAGAGCTTTCCTCTCTGCCTCCGTGCAGCTGAGATACCACACAGGGATGCCATGCGTTAGGATGCTCTCTGTGGTGCAGCGGTAGAAGGTCGTCAGCAGCTGTTGGGGTAGACCAGACCTTTTCAGTGTTCTTAGGTAGAACAGTCGTTGCTGGTGGAGTTTGGTGATGAGCTTGGTGGGGATGACTGTGTTGAAGGCAGAGCTGTAGTCAGAGTGCAGAGGTGAGTGCAGAGTGCAGGGAAGATTTACGAGGACGTTGCCAGAACTCCAGGGCCTGAGCTAGAGCAAGCTAGGACATTACTCCTTGGAGTACAGGAGGATGAGGGGTGATCTTATTGAGGTGTACAAATTCAAGAGAGGAATAGATCGGGTAAACGCACAGAGTTGGGGGAATCGAGCATCAGAGGACATAGGTTTAAGGTGAGAGAGGAAAGATTTAATAGGAAACCTGAGGGGTAACTTTTTCATACAAAGAGTGGTGGGTGTATGGAACGAGCTGCTGGAGGAGGCAGTTCAAGCAGGGACTATCGCAATGTTTAAGAATCATTTAGGCAGGTGCATAGATAGGACAGGTTTAGAGGGATATGGGCCAAACGCAGGCAGGTGGGGCTAGCGTAGATGGGGCATGTTGGCCAGTGTGGGCAAGTTGGGCCATGGGGCCAGTTTCCACACTGTATGGTTCCCTGCCTCTATGGCACCATCGTACCTGCTTCTACCACCACCCCCGACAGTGCATTCTAGGCATCCACCACTCTCTATGTACAAATGAAAATTGTCCTGCATATCCACTTTAATCTTTGCCCCTCTCTCAAATCAATGCCCTATGGTCTTCGACATTTCCAACATGGGACGAAGGTTCTGACAGTCTACCCTATCCATACCGCTCATAACTTGACCTATTTCCATCGGGTCTCCCCCTCAGCCTCCCACCCTTCAGTGCAAGCAATGAAAGCTTATCCAACCTCTCCTGATAACTCATGCCCTCTTCATCCAGTTTCATAAGACATTTGGACAAATGTAAAACACCTTTTGTTTCACACGTTTCCTGCAAACTTCCCTCCTCTCACCTTATAGTTATACAATAGACAATAGACAATAGACAATAGGTGCAGGAGTAGGCCATTCAGCCCTTCGAGCCAGCACCGCCATTCAATGCGATCATGGCTGATCACTATCAATCAGTACCCCGTTCCTGCCTTCTCCCCATACCCCCTCACTCCGCTATCCTTAAGAGCTCTATCCAGCTCTCTCTTGAAAGCATCCAACGAACTGGCCTCCACTGCCTTCTGAGGCAGAGAATTCCACACCTTCACCACCCTCTGACTGAAAAAGTTCTTCCTCATCTCCGTTCTAAATGGCCTACCCCTTATTCTCAAACTGTGGCCCCTTGTTCTGGACTCCCCCAACATTGGGAACATGTTATCTGCCTCTAATGTGTCCAATCCCCTAATTATCTTATATGTTTCAATAAGATCCCCCCTCACCCTCCAGTATATAACATGACACTAAGGAAAAAAAGGCTTAGATACAACAGAGATGTCTCAGAAACTTTTAGATAGTGTGATGTCTTGAGAGGTCGTGAGCTTTTCTCTTGAAGGTTGGGAGGTGTGGGTGCCGGAAATGAAGACAGAAAAGTTCTTGTTTTCTAACTTAAATTCCATATATTTAGTCTTTTCCAAAAACAGGTAAACTTAATTGTTTGCAGACAGGTACACAAAACCAAAACAGGTAGTGAAATCAAAACTGTAGCTTGCTGCCTTCTTACAACATATAACTCAAACACTGCAAACACTGCTTCTCTCCCTCTCCCTCTCCCTCTCCCTCTCCCTCTCCCTCTCCCTCTCCCTCTCCCTCTCCCTCTCCCTCTCCCTCTCCCTCTCCCTCTCCCCTCTCCCTCTCCCTCTCCCTCTCCCTCTCCCTCTCCCTCTCCCTCTCCCTCTCCCTCTCCCTCTCCCTCTCCCTCTCCCTCTCCCTCTCCCTCTCCCTCTCCCTCTCCCTCTCCCTCTCCCTCTCCCTCTCCCTCTCCCTCTCCCTCTCCCTCTCCCTCTCCCTCTCCCTCTCCCTCTCCCTCTCCCTCTCCCTCTCCCTCTCCCTCTCCCTCTCCCTCTCCCTCTCCCTCTCCCTCTCCCTCTCCCTCTCCCTCTCCCTCTCCCTCTCCCTCTCCCTCTCCCTCTCCCCTCTCCCTCTCCCTTTCCCTTGTCTTGGCAATGTCTTGCCTATTTGAGTATCTATCTAAATATCCTTTAATCTTGGTCATTTAGGGCGGCACGGTGGCACATCGGTTGAGTTGCTGCCTCACAGTGCCAGAGACCTGGGTTCGCTCCTGACTACAGTTGCTGTCTGTATGGAGTTTGTACGTTCTCCCCGGGCCCTGTGTGGGTTTTCCCCCGTTGCTCCAATTCCCTCCCACACTTCAAAGGTGTGCAGGTTTATTGGTCCACTGCAAGTCTATCCTGACTTAAAATGTTTCTCCAGGGGGAGTACTGGGGGGGGGATGGGGGTGGGGAGTGCCGAGAGGGAGTGGGGGGATGGTAGGGGTGGGGGGGGGGGGGGGTGGTAGAGGGGGGGGGGGGGTTGTGGGGGGAGGCTGGCGCCACAAGCAACGGCAGGCAGTAGGACTGTACGATATTGTAACTTTGTCGGCGCCAGACTCTTGTTCACTGCCTAAGTTGTCAGCAAAGACAAAGCTTTTCACAGTACCTCGGTTACCCTAGTTTAGTTTAGTTTAGTTTAAATGTCACGTGTACCGAGGTACAGTGAAAAGCTTTTGTTGCGTGCTAACCGGCCAGCGAAAAGACAGAACATGATTACAATCGAGCATATTCACGGTGTAAAGACCAATGATAAGGGAATAACGTTTAGTGCAAGGTAAAGCCAGGACAGTCCGATCAAAGACAGTCCGAGGGTCACCAATGAGGTGGGTAGTAGTTCAGCACTGCTCTCTGGTTGTGGTAGGATGGTTCAGTTGCCTGATAACAGCTGGGAAGAAACTGTCCCTGAATCTGGAGGTGTGCGTTTTCTGTGATAGGAGAGGGGAGAAGAGGGAGTGACCAGTGTACTCGAGGTACATGTGAAAACAAAGTATCATTCATTCACTCATTTATTTATTTATTCCTTCATTCATTCATTCATCTATTCATTTATTCATTCATTCGTTCATTGTCCTACCCAAAGGCTTGCTTATTCCTGCTATTCATACGCCTGTTTATAGCACTTTGTCAGAATCTGGAGTTTGTCAGAATAGCACTTTGTTGAAAGACTGGAGTAACTAGGCTTGTATACACTGGAATTTAGAAGGATGAGAGGGGATGTTATCGAAACGTATAAGATTATTAAGGGGTTGGACACGTTAGAGGCAGGAAACATGTTCCCAATGTTGGGGGAGTCCAGAACCAGGGGCCACAGTTTTAGAATAAGGGGTAGGCCATTCAGAATGGAGATGAGGAAAATCTTTTCAGTCAGAGGGTTGGGAATCTGTGGAATTCTCTGCCTCAGAAGGCAGTGGAGGCCAATTCTCTGAATGCATTCAAGAGAGAGCTAGATAGAGCTCTTAAGGATAGCGGAGTCAGGGGTTATGGGGAGAAGGCAGGAACGGGGTACTGATTGTGAATGATCAGCCATGATCACATTGAATGGCGGTGCTGGCTCGAAGGGCCGAATGGCCTCCTCCTGCACCTATTGTCTATTGTCTAATCTTCAGTTTGCTTTCATTTATCACCATGGTGTCTAGCCACTGATGTAAACTTTCCTGCATTTTAATTATCGCTCATTCCTTATTACTCATTCCTTATCATCTGCCCACTTTTGATTGATCGATTAAAAGGTACAGCATGGAAACAGGCCCTTCGGCCCACTGAGCCCATGATGACCAGTGTAGAGGAATCGAGGACCAGAGGACATAGGTTTCAGGTGCGGGGGGGGGGGGGGGGGGGGGTAGATTTAATAGGAATCTGAGGGATAACGTTTTCACACAAAGAGTGGTGGGTGTATGGAACGAGCTGCCGGAGGAGGCAGTCGAGGCAGGTACCATTGCAACGTTCAAGAAACATTTAGACAGGTACATGGATAGGACAGGTTTGGAGGGATATGGGCCAAATGCAGGCAGGTGGGTGGAGTGTAGATGGGACATGTTGCCCAGTGTGGGCACTGTATGACTCTATGCCTCTTTCCACTGTATGACTCTATGACTTTAATACCAGATGTGAGATTTCATCAGACCTGAAAAGGGAAGAAAACATAGAAACATAGAAAATAGGTGCAGGAGTAGGCCATTCGGCCCCTCGTGCCTGCACCGCCATTCAATATGATCATGGCAGATCATCCAACTCAGTAACCTGTACCTGCCTTCTCTCCATACCCCCCGAACCCTTTAGCCACAAGGGCCACATCTAACTCCCTCTTAAATATAGCCAATGAACTGGCCTCAACTACCTTCTGTGGCAGAGAATTCCACAGACTCACCACTCTCTGTGTGAAGAAATGTTTTCTCATCTCGGTCCTAAAAGACTTCCCTCTTATCCTTAAGCTATGACCCCTGGTTCTGGACTTCCCCAACATCGGGAACAATCTTCCCGCATCTAGCCTGTCCAACCCCTTAAGAATTTTATATGTTTCTATAAGATCCCCCCTCAGTCTTCTAAATTCCAGCGAATATAAGCCTAGTCTATCCAGTCTTTCTTCATATGAAAGTCCTGCCATCCCAGGGATCAATCTGGTGAACCTTCTCTGTACTCCCTCTAAGGCTAGAACGTCTTTCCTCAGATTAGGAGACCAAAACTGTACACAATACTCCAGGTGCGGTCTCACCAAGGCCCTGTACAACTGCAGCAGAACCTCCCTGCTCCTATACTCAAATCCTCTTGCTATGAATGCTAACATACCATTCGCTTTCTTCACCCTAGGAAGCTATTCAAACTCAAATACATATTTCTACAAGTTATTTTTTTTCAAGGTAAGCTTTTATTTCACAGGAATAAAAGCTGCCCTGCTGCCTTGGGAAGTATCGACCAACTGATGAGGAAAAAACTTCAGTCTTCAATAGACAATAGACAATAGGTGCAGGAGCAGGCCATTCGGCCCTTCGAGCCAGCACCACCATTCAATGTGATCATGGCTGATCATTCTCAATCAGTACCCTGTTCCTGCCTTCTCCCCATACCCCCTGACTCCGCTATCCTTAAGAGCTCTATCTAGCTCTCTCTTGAATGCATTCAGAGAATTGGCCTCCACTGCCTTCTGAGGCAGAGAATTCCACAGATTTACATCTCTCTGACTGAAAAAGTTTTTCCTCATCTCTGTTCTGAATGGCCTACCCCTTATTCTTAAACTGTGGCCCCTGGTTCCGGACTCCCCCAACATTGGGAACATGTTTCCTGCCTCTAACGTGTCCAACCCCTTAATAATCTTATATGTTTCGATAAGATCCCCTCTCATCCTTCTAAATTCCAGTGTATACAAGCCTAGTCGCTCCAGTCTTTCAACATATGACAGTCCCGCCATTCCGGGAATTAACCTAGTAAACCTACACTGCATGCCCTCAATAGCAAGAATATCCTTCCTCAAATTTGGAGACCAAAACTGCACACAGTACTCCAGGTGCGGTCTCACTAGGGCCCTGTACAACTGTAGAAGGACCTCGTTGCTCCTATACTCGACTCCTCTTGTTATGAAGGCCAACATTCCATTGGCTTTCTTCACTGCCTGCTGTACCTGCATGCTTCCTTTCAGTGACTGATGCACTAGGACACCCAGATCTCGTTATACGTCCCCTTTTCCTAACTTGACACCATTCAGATAATAATCTGCCTTCCTATTCTTACCACCAAAGTGGATAACCTCACACTTATCCACATTAAACTGCATCTGCCATGCATCCGCCCACTCACGCAACTTGTCCAAGTCACCCTGCAACCTCATAGCATCTTCCTCACCGTTTACACTACCACCAAACTATGTATCATCTGCAAATTTGCTAATGGTACTTTTAATCCCTTCATCCAAGTCATTAATGTATATTGTAAATAGCTGCGGTCCCAGCACCGAACCTTGCGATACCCCACTGGTCACTGCCTGCCATTCTGAAAGGGACCCATTTATCCCCACTCTTTGCTTTCTGTCTGCCAACCAATTTTCTATCCATGTCAGTACCCTACCCCAATACCATGTGCTCTAATTTTGCCCACTAATCTCCTATGTGGGACCTTGTCGAAGGCTTTCTGAAAGTCAAGGTACACCACATCCACCGGCTCTCCCCTGTCAATTTTCCTAGTTACATCCTCAAAAAAATCCAGAAGATTAGTCAAGTATGATTTCCCCTTCGTAAATCCATGCTGACTTGAAACGATCCTGCTACTGCTATCCAAATGCTCCGCAATTTTGTCTTTTATAATTGACTCCAGCATCTTCCCCACCACTGATGTAAGGCTAACTAGTCTATAATTTCCCATTTTCTCTCTCCCTCCCTCCTTTATTAAAAAGTGGGATAACGTTAGCTACCCTCCAATCCACAGGAACTGATCCTGAATCTATAGAACATTGGAAACTGAGCACCAATGCATCCATGATTTCTAGAGCCACCTCCTTAAGTACCCAGGGTTGCAGGCCATCAGGCCCTGGGGATTTATCAGCCTTCAGTCCCATCAGTCTACCCAACACCATTTCCTGCCTAATATGAATCTCCTTCAGTTCCTCCATCACCCTAGGATCTCTGGCCACTAGAACATCTGGGAGATTGTTTGTATCTTCCTTAGTGAAGACAGATCCAAAGTACCGGTTCAACTCGTCTGCCATTTCCTTGTTCCCCATAATAAATTCTCCTGCTTCTGTCTTCAAGGGACCCACATTTGTCTTAACTATTTTTTTCCTCTTCACATACCTAAAAAAGCTTTTACTATCCTCCTTTATATTATTGGCTAGTTTACCCTCGTACCTCATCTTTTCTCCCCGTATTGCCTTTTTAGTTATCAAACCAGAAAATAGTGAGGCCTATTTAGAAATCTCGGATGCAAAGCCTTTGAATGCGCAAAAGTGATTTATTCTCTGCCTGTCAAAATCGCACATATTCAAAAGAACCTTGAGGGTCGACAGGCAGATGGAATGTTATTCTCGATGCCTTGCAATGCCTTGGCAGGCGGTAGGCTGTCTGGTTAGTCATCTGTTGCACCTTGCCTCTCACCACTTTGTCAAACCTGATACTTCCCTGTGCCCGCACCAGTTGCTCACCACTTTAACACCCCCTCCCATTCCCAATCTGACCTTTCCATCCTGGGCCTCCTCCACTGTCAGAATGAGGCCCTAGCGAAAAATTGGAGGAACAGCACCTCACATTGCGTTTGGGCAGCTTACACCTCAGCGGTAGGAACATTGACTTCTCTAACTTCCTTGCTTTCCCTCTCTTTCTCTCTCTCTCTCTCTCTCCATCCCCTCCCCGTTCCCAGTTTTCCCACCAGTCTTATAAGAAGATAACTGCAGACGCTGGTACAAATCGAAGGTTTTTATTCACAAAATGCTGGAGTAACTCAGCAGGTCAGGCAGCATCTCGGGAGAGAAGGAATGGGTGACGTTTCGGGTCGAGACCTTTCTTCAGACTGATGTCAGGGGGGGCGGGATAAAGTAAGGATATAGGTGGAGACAGGAAGATAGAGGGAGATCTGGGAAGGAGGAGGGAACGGGAGGGACAGAGGAACTATCTAAAGATTCCCAACAGTCTTACTGTCTCCGACTCCATTTTATCTCTGTGCCGTCCACTCCCCTGACATCAGTCTGAAGAAGGGTCTCGACCCGAAACGTCACCCATTCCTTCTCTCCCGAGATGCTGCCTGTCCCGTTGAGTTACTCTAGCATTTTGCGTCCATCTTCGGCTTAAGCCAGCATCTGCAGTTTTTTCTTGTACACTTCTCTGAGCCCAGTGATTCTGGCACGCAGGAGGAATGGATCAAAATGCTCTATAAATCTCTGCATGGCTGAGCATGTGGCATATTTTTAGGTTTTTAGATTTAGAGATACAGCGCAGAAACAGGCCCATCGGCCCACCGGGTCCGCGCCGCCCAGCGATCCCCGCACACTAACACTATCCTACACCCACTAGGGACAATTTTTATATTTGCTCAGCCAATTAACCTACATACCTGTACGTCTTTGGAATGTGGGAGGAAACCGAAGATCTCGGAGAAAACCCACACAGGTCACGGGGAGAACGTACAAACTCCGTACAGACGGCGCCCGTAGTCAGGATCGAAACTGAGTCTCCAGCGCTGCATTCCCTGTAAGGCAGCAACTCTACCGCTGCGCCACTGTGCCGCCACGCATATTAGCTTTAACATGTTACTGAACTGCAAAGAGAATCGGCCGCTGGGAAAATCATGTTATCGCAAAAAGCTGGAGTAACTCAGCGGGTCAGGCAGCATCTCAGGAGAGAAGGAATGGGTGACGTTTCGGGTCGAGACCCTTCTTCAGACTGATCATGTCGCTTTTGGCAAAACCGCTGTCTCCAGAAATACTTAACATCTAACTTAGATCAAGAGAAGAATTTGCAGATTTGGTGTCAATAAAAGAATCATAAGGCACAGGAGCAGAATTAGACCATTCAGCCCATCAAGTTTACAGTAGACAATCGGTGCAATCGGTCCTGGGTGGTGAATCTGTGGAATTCTTTGCCACCGAAGGCTGTGGAGGCCAAGTTGGTGAATATTTTTAAGGCAGAGATAGATAGATTCTTGATTAGTTCGGGTGTCGGGGGTTATGGGGAGAAGGCAGGAGAATGGGGTTGAGAGGGAAAGATAGTTCAGCCACGATTGAATGGTGGAGTGGACTTGACGGGCCGAATGGCCTAATTCTGCTCCTATCACTTATGAACATTATGAAAGTGATTTATCTTCAGTAAAGGAAATTCAGAGGTGGCGGTGAAGGCAGATCTGACAGTGGCATTTAAGAATCTTTGAGATAGACACACGGGTGTGCAGGGAGTGGAGGGATATGGATCAAGTGCAGGCAGAGAAGATGAATTTAACTTGACGTCTTTGAACATAGAAACATAGAAAATAGGTGCAGGGGGAGGACATTCGGCCCTTCGAGACAGCACCACCAGTCATTGTGATCATGGCTGATCATCCAAAATCAGTAACCCATGCCAGCCTTCTCCCCATATCCCTTGGTTCCATTGGCCGCCAGAGCTCTACCTAACTCTCTCTTAAAATCATCCAGTGATTTGGCCTCCACTGCCCTCTGTGGCAAAGAATTCCACAAATTCACAACTCTCTGGGTGAAAAAGTTTCTTCTCACCTCAGTATTGAATGGCCTCCCCTTTATTCTAAGACTGTTGCCCCTTGTTCTGGGCTCCCCCAACATTGGGAACATTTTTCCTGCATCTACCTTGTCCAGTCCTTCTATAATTTTATACGTCTCTATAAGATCCCCTCTCATCCGTCTAAACTCCAGTGAATACAAGCCTAGTCTTTTCAATCTTTCCTCATAGGACAGTCCCGCCATCCCAGGGATCAATCTCGTGAACCTACGCTGCACTGCCTCAATTACAAGGATGTCCTTCGTCAAATTAGGAGACAACAACTGTACACAATACTCCAGATGTGGTCTTACCAGGGCCCTGTACAACTGCAGAAGAACCTCATTACTCCTATACTGAAGTCCTCGCATTATGAAGGCCAACCCAAGCTTTCTTCACTGCCTGCTGTACCTGCACTCCAATGCCTATTTTGTGCCTGTGCTAGGTACAAGATTTCTTGTTACAGATGGTGACAAATACTTTCATGGAGTACCCAATTATTCACGCCACCGTGGTGTCTGGTCTAATTCTGCAGTGGTTATCATTGTTTTGATTCAGGCTGTTTCCTTTTGTTCTCGGCTGCATTGTCGAGCTGTCCAGCCCACAGCTTGAAGCTGATTTGTCAAACATCAGCTTTTCAAAAGCAGTCTAGCACAGTAATTTTTAAAATCGTTTTTGGCAGAGGTTGGAAAGAGGCAGGGATGAAAGGAAATTCTTTTCTTCTCTGTGCGTTGGTAGATGACAGCAGGAATGATGCGATCAGACAAAAAGAAAGGAATATTTCTCTTTGCTTTGAAACAATCATTTTTTACCAGTGGAAGTGGTTCAGGCAGGTACTGTGAGAACATTGAAAGGACATTTGAACAGGTATATGGGTTACGGGCAAACGCAGACATGGAATTCGTCTAGATAGACATCTTAAGTTCATAAATTACTAAGTGACAGGAGCAGAATTAGGCCATCCAGCCCATCAAGTCTACTCCGCCATTCAATAATGGCTGGTGTATCTCTCACTCCCAACCACCTTCTCCTGCCTTCTCCCCATAACCCCTGACACCCGTACTAATCAAGAATCCATCCATCTCCGCCTTAAATATATCCATTGACTTGACCTCCTCAGCCTTCTGTGGCAATGAATTCCACAGAGTCACCAACGTCTGACTTAACAAATTCCTCCTCATCTTTTTTAAGGAACATCCTTTACTTTTGAGGTTATGAACTCTGCTCGAAGACTCTCCAACTAGTGGAAACATCCTCTCCACATCTACTCTATCATCCAAGCTTTTCTTGATTGGCATGGTTGAGTTGGGCCTTTTTGTGTGCTCTATGACTCTGTGACTTTGATTAGTACGAGTGTCAGGGGTTGTGGGGAGAAGGCAGGAAAATGGCAGGGAAATCAATCACCCATGATTGAATGGCGGAGTAGACTTGATGGGCCGAATGGCCTAATTCTGCTCCTATCACTTAAGTCAAAGGTGCAGTCATTTTTTGAGATAGTGATCTATTAATTTCCTCTAGCTCTGAATAATAAATGGAATTTTTGTTTTGGAAACTGGTGTATCAAACTGACCAAGCAGGCAGGTACAGCAGGCAGCGAAGAAAGCTAATGGCATATTGGCCTTCATTGAGAGAGGATTTGAGTTTAGGAGCAAGGAGGTCCTACTGCAGTTGTACAGGACCCTGGTGAGACCACATCTGGAGTAATGTGTGCAGTTTTGGTCTCCTAATTTGAGGAAGGACATTCTTGGTATTGAGGGAGTACAGCGTAGGTTCACCAGGTTAATTCCTGGGATGGCGGGACTAACATATGATGAAAGAATGGGTCGACTGGGCTTGTATTCACTGGAGTTTAGAAGGATGAGAGGAGATCTTGTAGAAGCATGTAAAATTCTTAAGGGATTGGAAAGGCAAGAAGCAGGAAAAATGCTCCCCATGTTGGGGGAGTCCAGAACCAGTGGTCACAGTTTAAGAATAAGGGGAAGGGGGATTTAGGACTGCGATGAGGAAATAACTTTTTCACCCAGAGAGTTGTGAATCTGTGCAATTCTCTGCCACAGAAGGCAGTGGAGGGCAATTCACTGGATGTTTTCAAGAGAGAGTTAGCTTTAGCTCTTGGGGCTAATGGAATCAAGGGATATGGGGAGAAGGCAGGAACGGGGTACTGATTTTGGATGATCAGCCATGGTCATATTGAATGGTGGTGTTGGCTCGAAGGGCCGCATGGCCTACTCCTGCACCTATTTTCTATGTTCCCTATGCTCTTTGACCTCTTCTTGTGACTAGAACACTCAAACGTCTTCACATGGGGTGGGCACGTTGGCGCAGCGGTAGAGTTGCCGCCTTACGGCGCTTGCAGCGCCGGAGACCCGGGTTCCATCCCGACTGCGGTTGCTTATCTGTACGTGCATTTGCACGTTCTCCCCGTGACCTGCGTGGGCTTTTCTCCGAGATCTTCAGTTTCCTCCAACACTCCAAAGATGCTCAGGTTTGTAGGTTAATTGGATTGGTGTAAGGGTAAACCAAACGCAGGCTCGGCGATCGTTTCACTCAACACCTTCGCTCAGTCCGCTTTAACCAACCTGATCTCCCGGTGGCTGAGCACTTCAACTCCCCCTCCCACTCCCAGTCTGACCTTTCTGTCATGGGCCTCCTCCAGTGCCACAGTGAGGCCCACCGGAAATTGGAGGAACAGCACCTCATATTTCGCTTGGGCAGCTTGCAGCCCAGTGGTATGAACATTGACTTCTCCAACTTTAGATAGTTCCTCTGTCCCTCTCTTCCCCTCCTCCTTCCCAGTTCTCCCTCTATCTTCCTGTCTCCACCTATATCCTTCCTTTGTCCCGCCCCCCTGACATCAGTCTGCAGAAGGGTCTCGACCCGAAACGTCACCCATTCCTTCTCTCCTGAGATGCTGCCTGACCTGCTGAGTTACTCCAGCATTTTGTGAAATAAATACCTTCGATTTGTACCAGCATCTGCAGTTATTTTCTTACACTAAATTGTCACTAGTGCGTGTAGGATAGTGTTAATGCACGGGGATCGCTGGTCGGCGTGGACCCGGTGGGCTGAAGGGCCTGGTTTCCACACTGTATCTCTAAACTAAACTAGACTAAAATTAGCTCGCCTGCACTTGCTGTGGTTTTTAATTTGCAGGATTTTTTGATATTGATGGGGGTTTTTTCCTGTCGGATAAAAGCTCAGTTATACATCTCCACACAATTCGTCGGCTTATGAAATCTTCCGCCCGGACACAAGATTGGTCACCAGGCGACAGACTAGACTTACTTAAAATGTGCGAATTTCCACGGGAGTTTATTGGCAGCCGACAGTGTTAGTGTCGAGCTGGGAGTTATTCTCATTAATTAATACACACAGGGGTGAGAATGAATTAACTTGACAACTTTCGATTGGAACTGAAAATAAAATGTTGGACTTATTCGCAGGTCAGCTGGACCTGTGAAAAGAGAAAGGGAATTTTAATGTTTTTTTTGGGTAGCAGATCCTTCATCAGGTAGCTTCTGCACATTTTTGGTTTTGCTCCAGAGTGGCTGTTTGAGCCAAAATGGTAATTAAATTGTTACCGCGCCTGGTATTCCCATTGGGTCTCCCATCCAAGACCTGTAAGAAAATAACTGCAGATGCTGGTACAAATCAAAGGTATTTATTCACAAAATGCTGGAGTAACTCAGCAGGTCAGGCAGCATCTCAGGAGAGAAGGGATGGGTGACGTTTCGGGTCGAGACCCTTCTTCAGACTGAGTCAGACATCCACGTACTAATCAGGCTCGACCCGGGCCTGCTTAGCTTCACAATTTGGCATTTTCAGACCTAGTGTGGCTGTAAATCTAAATAAGGGTCCGGACCTGAAACGTTGCATGCGCCTGTTCACTCCACAGATGTTGCCTGTTCCACTGAGTTCCTCCATTATTTTGTGCTTTAATACTTAATCAAAATTCGTAAGGGTTCGGAGCGTAATAAGCGAGTTCGGTATCTCGACAGCGCATGCCCGGGTCCCAGGTCACTCGCGCTAAACATTCCAGCCGGCTGAGCTGCTGCGTGCATACAAGACCTGCCTTTCATCCGTGTTTTCTAGTTTTGCTTCTTCGAGGAAAGAAAAATACTGCTTTCAAAAACTATTAACTCGAGACCCTTCTTCAGACGTCTGGAGAATAACCGAGTTCGGTATCTCGCCTCTTCAGACTTCTGAAGAAGGGTCTCGACCCGAAACGTCACCCATTCCTTCTCTCCCGACAAGATGCCCATACCGCTGGGTTACTCCAGCATTTTGTGTCTACCTTCGATTTAAACCAGCATCTGCAGTTTTTTCCCTAGAGTTTGAAGGGAGGTGGGCAGGAACAGATTCCCCGTTGCCAATTGACAGTTGTGGCTGTGACACACATTCTGATTCCACTTATTCAGGCGATACGTGCTGGCCCCACATCCCAAAATTGCACAAGTGCACATGGTTTTGCCCAATAACGTAAAACAAAATAAATAACAAAGTCAATCATATGCTCATTCAAATAGGGTCCTGTAAGCATGTCCATTACATACAAGGATGAGAGGAGATCTTATAGAAACATGTAAAATTCTTACGGGATTGGAAAGGCAAGAAGCAGGAAAAATGCTCCCCATGTTGGGGGAGTCCAGAACCAGTGGTCACAGTTAAAAATAAGGGGTAGGGGGGATTTAGGACTTCGATGAGAAAAAAACTTTTTCGCCCAGAGAGTTGTGAATCTGTGTAATTCTCTGCCACAGAAGGCAGTGGAGGGCAATTCACTGGATGTTTTCAAGAGAGAGTTAGATTTAGCTCTGAGGGCTAATGGAATCAAGGGATATGGGGAAAAAGTAGGAATGGGGTGCTGATTTTGGATGATCAGCCATGATCATATTGAATGGTGGTGTTGGCTCGAAGGGCCGAAGGGCCAAGTTGCAATGCAAAAGAAAACCGTCACAATCTCACTCACCCACCGAAGCATCTATATACTAAAACTCTCGTTTGTTTGTTTGTTTGTTCCTGAACTACAGCCAAAACGGTGCACGATAGCGCGACAATATTAGGCCCACCTTACTCACCGTCGTCCCTTTGGTGCTAATGGGAGAAGTTTCATTGAAATCGGTTATTCACATTCTAAAGTTTAAATCTATCTCCTAGGGAGGGGGGGGGGGGGGAGGAGAGAGAGGGTGCTGCATCAATGCAGGAGAGGTTTGGGCCCAACGGGTCTACTTGGTCTATAAAGCAATAAAACCAACAAAATCATCGCAGTTTTGTACAAATTAACCATAAATACACATCGGTAATAGTTTTGAAAGCAGTGTTTTCTTACCTCGAAGCAGCAAAACTGATGTACAGCACTGATTTACAGCATTTTGGTCAACGTGGGTTGTGTTTAAATGTGCTGTACAGATAAAATTGACTTGACTTGACATGACAAAACTGGAAAATACGGATGAAACGCAGGCCTGTATCCACACAGCAGCTCATCCAACGAGAATGTTTAGCGCGAGTGACCTATGACCTGGGCATGCGCAGTCGAGATACCGAACTTGCTTATGAGGCAGTTCGGCCCATCAAGTCAATTCCGCCATTCAATGATGGCTGATCAATCTTTCCCTCCTAACCCCATTCTCCTGCCTTCTCCCCATAACCCCTGACACCCAAATTATTGCATTTGGCCGATCTAATGATTTTACACATCTGCCATCTAGATAGAGCTCTTAAGGATAGTGGAGTCAGGGGGTATGGGGAGAAGGCAGGAACGGGGTACTGATTGAGAATGATCAGCCATGATCACATTGAATGGCGGTGCTGACTCGAAGGGCCGAATGGCCTCCTCCTGCACCTATTGTCTATTGTCCATTGTCCAAGCACCATCTTGTTAATCCTGCCTCAGCACAAGTCTTTGCTCCATAATATCTGCCTGAAAGCTGATGAGGGGGGAAACTCATTGAGACTTACCGAATGGTGAAAGGCCTGGATAGAGTGGATGTGGAGAGGATGTTTCCACTAGCGAGAGAGTCCAGGACCATAGGCCGTAGCCTCAGAATTAAAGGACGTACCTTTAGGAAGGAGATGAGGAGGAATTTCTTTAGTCAGAGGATGGTGAATCTGTGGAATTCGTTGCCACAGACGGCTGTCGAGGGCAAGTCAATGGATATTTTTAAGATGGAAGATGGACAGATTCATGATTAGTTCGGGTGTCAGACGTTATAGAACAAAGGGATTGAGAGGGAAAGATATCATAAGAAAATAACTGCAGATGCTGGTACAAATCGAAGGTATTTATTCACAAAATGCTGGAGTAACTCAGCAGGTCAGGCAGCATCTCAGGAGAGAAGGAATGGGTGACGTTTCGGGTCGAGACCCCCTCTTCAGACTGATGGGAAAGATAGATCAGCCACGATTGAATGGCGGAGTAGACTTGATGGGCCGAATGACCTGATTCTGCTCCTATGACATATGAACCTCTGAGCTACCCAAGAGGGCTGGGCAGTGAGTTCCCTCAGATAGAACGACAGGGTAGACATGATGGGCCGAATTGCCTAATTCTGCTCCGATGACATATGAACCTGAGCTAACCTAAGAGGGCCGGGCGGTGAGTTCCCGCAGATAGAACGGCGAGGTAGACCTGATGGGCCGATTGGCCTAATTCTGCTCCGATGACATATGAACCTCTGAGCTAACCCAAGAGGGCCGGGCGGTGAGTTCCTCAGATTGAACGTCGGGGTAGACTCGATGGGGCCGAACGTCCGCATTCCGCCCCCGCTGGACTTGTGAACCTCCTCGGAATTGACGCGCCTCTTTTCCTTCTGCTTTCCCAGGGAAACGTCACGTTCTCCTGCACGGAGCCGCGCACCGTTCCGGTCACGTTCACGGCTCCCGGGAGTTACTTGCTGCTGCCGGGAAGGCCGCAGAGGGACGAGGTGTCCCTGAGCTTCCAGTTCCGCTCCTGGAACGGGGACGGGCTCCTCGTGTACACCAAGCTGCAGGAAGCATCGGGGGCCCTGCAGGTCCACCTCAGCCACGGGACACTGAGAGCGGCCCTTCATAAATCAGGGAGCCAGGCCGCCATCGCCACAGGTAATTACAGCGCTGTCGTGTCAGAAGATCAAAGTCAAGTCAAAGTCAATTTTATTGTCAATCCTCAGCCAGTTTATACAGACAGAAAATCGAAATACCGTTTCCCACAATCCCGAGGAACAAAGTGCATAAAACTAAGTTAAAATTAAAAAGGCACAGCAAACAACAATCAACATAAAATATAAAATATAGTCACTTCAAATGCGTTAAAAAAATTTTTTTAAAGTGTCTGGTGCTGGATGTGCGTGTGTGTGGGGTGTTAAAGTCCAGGTCCAATAGGGGCAGGGGAGAGAGGAGGAAGGGAGGGGAGAGAGTTCAGCATCCTGACAGCCTGGTGGAAAAAACTGTTCTTTAGTCGGGTGGTGCTTGACCTCAGGCTGCGAAACCTTCTCCCTGAAGGCAGGAGGGTGAAGAGGCTGTTGGAGGGGTGGGAGGGGTCACCCACAATGCTCAATGCTTTGCAGGTGAGGCGGGTGGTGTAAAGGACCAGGAGTGTTGGGAGTGAGGCGCCAGTGATCCTCTCAGCAGTGTTCACTATGCGCTGCAGGGTCTTGCGGCTGGAGGCTGTGCAGCTGCCGAACCACACAGTGATGCAGCTGCTGAGGATGCTCTCGATGGCGCCTCGGTAAAAAGTGTACATGATGGGTGTGGGGGCTCCCGCTCTCTTCAGTTTGCGGAGGAAGTAGAGGCGCTGCTGGACTTTCTGTACAACCAGGGAGGACATCTTGCCTTAAGCTTTCCTCACTCAAAAGGGCAGCAACCCAGCCTACATCAAAGCCTATCAACGCATTAAAATGTGTTCTTATGTGCACAGCATAATCTAGTTCATCTTTTGCGTTCTCATAGAAACATATAAAATAGGTGCAGGAGGAGGCCATTCGGCCCTTCGAGCTAGCACCACCATTCAATAGACAATAGACAATAGGTGCAGGAGGAGGCCATTCGGCCCTTCGAGCCAGCATCGCCATTCAATGTGATCATGGCTGATCATTCTCAATCAGTACCCCGTTCCTGCCCTCTCCCCATACCCCCTGACTCCGCTATCCTCAAGAGCTCTATCTAGCTCTCTCTTGAATGCATTCAGAGAATTGGCCTCCACTGCCTTCTGAGGCAGAGAATTCCACAGATTCACAACTCTCTGACTGAAAAAGTTTTTCCTCATCTCAGTTCTAAATGGCCTACCCCTTATTCTTAAACTGTGGCCCCTGGTTCTGGACTCCCCCAACGCTGGGAACATGTTTCCTGCCTCTAACGTGTCCAACCCCTTAATAATCTTATACGTTTCGATTCATTGTGATCATGGCTGATCGTCCACAATCAGTAACCCGTGCCTGCCTTCTCCCCATATCCCTTGATTCCACTAGCCCCCAGAGCTCTATCTAACTCTCTCTTAAATTCATCCAGTGATTTGGCCTCCACTGCGCTCTGCGGCAGAGAATCTTGAGTGTTTTCGCTGTCGTGCTTCCTGTTGTGAGACCAGGCATCGAGACTCCTTTTCTTTTTGGAACCCGAAAGCTTGAAATATTTGTGTGCGGCGTTTTAATCATTATTTCCGCAAAGACAATTGTTCTGCATCAATTCATAATTAATAATTACACAGAACAAGTCTGCCGCTGTAATACCTTCTCTGCTTAATTTAATTTATTAGGAGTCACATTGGAAGTCTACAGACTTATGAGGATGAAATTCCTTCTTGGCCTCTGGTGCTCGACAATATACTCTGCTTCTGGAGGTTCACTTTTATTGGTGTCGCGTGTACCGAGATGGAATGAAAATCTTTGTGCAGGCTATCCAATGAAATCAAATAAAACTATACCAAATACTTTGGTAGGAGATAGGAACGGTTTATTATCTGAATGGTGTCCGATTAGGAAAAGGGGAGATGTAACCAGACCTGGGTGTCGTGGTACACCAGTCATTGAAAGTAGGCATGCAGGTGCAGCAGGCAGTGAAGAAAACGAATGGTATGTTGGCATTCATAGCGAGGGGATTTGAGTATAGGAGCAGGGAGGTTCTGCTGCAGTTGTACAGGGCATTGGTGAGACCACACCTGGAGTATTGCGTACAGTTTTGGTCTCCTAATCTGAGGAAAGACATTCTTGCCATAGAGGGAGTACAGAGAAGGTTCACCAGATTGATTCCTGGGATGGCAGGACTTTCATGTGAAGAAAGACTGGATAGACTCGACTTGTACTCGCTGGAATTTAGAAGATTGAGGGGGGATCTTATAGAAACTTACAAAATTCTTAAGGGGTTGGACAGGCTAGATGCAGGAAGATTTGTTCCCGATGTTGGGGAAGTCCAGAACGAGGGGTCACAGTTTAAGGATAAGGGGGAAGTCTTTTAGGACCGAGATGAGAACGTTTTTTTTCACACAGAGAGTGGTGAATCTGTGGAATTCTCTGCCACAGAAGGTAGTTGAGGCCAGTTCATTGGCTATATTTAAGAGGGAGTTAGATGTGGCCCTTGTGGCTAAAGGGATCAGGGGGTATGGAGAGAAGGCCGGTACGAGATACTGAGTTGGATGATCAGCCATGATCATATTGAATGGCGGTGCAGGCTCGAAGGGCTGAATGGCCTACTCCTGCACCTATTTTCTATGTTTCTATGTTTAGAGGCACGTGGTGAGCAGTAGTTTAGTTTAGTTTAGTTTAGAGATACAGCGCGGAAACAGGCCCTTCGGCCCACCGGGTCCGTGGCGAACAGCGATCCCCGTACATTAACACACTATCCTTTACCCACTGGGGACAATTTTTACATTTACCACGTCAATTAACCTACAAGCCTGTACGTCTTTGGAGTGTGGGCCGAAAACCGAAGACCTCGAAAAAAAACCACATAGGTCACGGGGAGAACGTACAAGCTCTGTACAGGCAGCACCCGTAGTTGGGATCGTAGTAAGGCAGCAACTCTACCTCTGCGCCACGGTGCCGCACTTTATAGAAAAGTCGAAAGTTGATACCTAGAAATTGCTGTTGGAGAAGGTGGTGGGATCAGATCCAATCAGTGGATTTAATGAACATTTAGATGGCACTTAAATAGGCAAGATCGTAAGACACAGGAGCAGAATTAGGGCATTCGGCCCAGTTCAGTTCAGGTCAGTTTATTGTCACGTGTACCGAGGTACAGTGAAAAGCTTTTGTTGCGCGCTTACCAGCCAGCGGAAAGACAATACAAGATCACAATCCAGTCGTACGCAGTGGACAGATACATGATCAGGGAAGACCCAAAAAACTGGAGTAACTCAGCGGGTCAGGCAGCATCTCAGGAGAGAAGGAATGTGTGACGTTTTGGGTCGAGACCCTTCTTCAGACTGATCAGGGAATATAGTTTAGTGCAAGGTAAAGCAAGTAAAATCCAATCAAAGATAGACCGAGGGTCCCCAAAGAGGTAGATAGTAGCTCAGGACTGCTCCTGGTCCCATTGAGTCTGTTCCGCCATTTGATCATGGCTGATCTATCTTTCCCCCTCAACTCCGTTCTCCTGCCTTCTCCCCTTAAACCTTTGACATCCTTACTAATCAAGAACCTGTCAATCTCTGCTTTAAAAATACCCAAAGACTTGGCAATGAATCCCACAGATTCACCACCTCTGGCTAAAGAAATTCCTACTTATTTGAAGGATACAGGCATAATTGGGATCAGTGTAGATCAGTCTGACGTTGTGTCTCGACCTAGAAGGTCTCCCATTCCTTTTCTCCAGAGATGCTGCCTGACCCGCTGAGTTACTCCAGCTTTTTGTGTCTATCTTCAGCATAAAAAGACAGCCTGGTCACAGTGGGCCAAGGAACCCATTTCTGCGTTGTATCTATGACACTACAACTGCCTTACAGCTACGGGACTACGGGCGCCGACTGTACGGAGTTTGTACGTTCTCCCCGTGACCTGCGTGGGTTTTCTCCGAGATCTTCGGTTTCCTCCCACACTCCAAAGACGTACAGGTATGTAGGTTAATTGGCTGGGCAAATGTAAAAAAAAAAAAATTGTCCCTAGTGGGTGTAGGATGGTGTTAGTGTGCGGGGATCGCTGGGCGGCGTGGACCCGGTGGGCTGAAGGGCCTGTTTGTGCGCTGTATCTCTAAATCTAAAAACTCTATGACACTATAAACCTGAGACTATAAACTCCATGACACTACAACTCTATGACACTATAAACCCTAGTGTGTCGGATAGTGTTAGGGGAGAGGGCGACCATGGTCGGCACGGACTCGGTGGGTCGAAGGGCCTGTTTCTGAGCTGTATCACTAAAGCCTCAAGTCTACAGGTTGAAACGCCTCAAATGGGATGTAAAAATATATGTTTCCTTCTGCATAAACTAACACCTGATGAAACTTAAATATACCTGGAACACCAATTTCCATCCTGCCCTTAAATATACCTGGAACACTTTCTGTCATGGGCCTCCTCCAGTGCCATAGTGAGGCCCACAGGAAATTGGAGGAACAGCACCTCATATTTCGCCTGGGCAGTTTGCAGCCCAGTGGTATGAACATCGACTTCTCCAACTTTAGATAGTTCCTCTGTCCCTCTCTTCCCCTCCTCCTTCCCAGATCTCCCTCTATCTTCCTGTCTCCACCTATATCCTTCCTTTGTCCCGCCCCCCTGACATCAGTCTGAAGAAGGGTCTCGACCCGAAACGTCACCCATTCCTTCTCTCCCGAGATGCTGCCTGACCTGCTGGCTCCAGCATTTTGTGAATAAATACCTGATGAAACTGTTGTGTTCTCCAAAGTCTTTACAGTTGATATTTATCTACAACCTGAACAAAAACAAGTTTTAACAACACCACACAATATCAATTAACACGACTTATTAAAATGCAAGTCACACTCAACAAGGTCTAAAAGATGCTGACTCACAAGTAACTCGAAATCTGGTCATAGAAACAGGTTGAAACCATCTGCTTGATGAGCTTTGCAGTAAATATGGCACGTGTAATTACCCTGATAAATTAATCCAGAGGGGAATCCAAGATATTTGTGCAAGAGTGTGGAAGTTGCATGCTTTAGGCGCATGATTAAAACCATAAAGTCGTATAAGATCGGGAGACACAGTTGTAGTTTTGCTGCCGTACAGCGCCAGAGACCCGGGTTCAATCCTTGCTACGGGCGCTGTCTGTGCTCTGTATCTTCCCCATTTGCTCTACCTGTTGCACTTGAGTTTGATTTGATTGTATTTATATATATATATATATATATGGTATGATCGGCGAAACCAAGCGCAGGCTCGGCGATCGCTTCGCTCAACACCTGCGCTCGGTCCGCATTGGCCAAACTGATCTCCCGGTGGCTGAGCACTTCAACTCCCCCTCCCATTCCCAGTCTGACCTTTCTGTCTTGGGCCTCCTCCAGTGCCATAGTGAGGCCCACCGGAAATTGGAGGAACAGCACCTCATATTTCGCCTGGGCAGCTTGCAGCCCAGCGGTATGAACATCGACTTATAACATATAACATATAACAACTACAGCATGGAAACAGGCCTGTCCGGCCCTACCAGTCCACGCCGACCATTCTCCCTGACCTAGTCTCATCTACCTGCACTCAGACCATAACCCTCCAATCCCCTCCTATCCATATACCTATCCAATTTACTCTTAAATAATAAAATCGAGCCTGCCTCCACCACTTCCACCGGAAGCCCATTCCATACAGCCACAACCCTCTGAGTAAAGAAGTTCCCCCTCATGTTACCCCTAAACCTTTGTCCCTCAATTCTGAAGCTATGTCCCCTTGTTGGAATCTTCCCCACTCTCAAAGGGAAAAGCCTACCCACGTCAACTCTGTCCGTCCCTCTCAAAATTTTAAAAACCTCTATCAAGTCCCCCCTCAACCTTCTACGCTCCAAAGAATAAAGACCCAACCTGTTCAACCTCTCTCTGTAGCCTAAGGCTGAAACCCAGGCAACATTCTAGTAAATCTCCTCTGTACCCTCTCCATTTTGTCGACATCCTTCCTATAATTTGGCGACCAGAACTGCACACCATACTCCAGATTTGGCCTCACCAATGCCCTGTACAATTTCAACATTACATCCCAACTTCTATACTCGATGCTCTGATTTATAAAGGCAAGCATACCAAACGCCTTCTTCACCACCCTATCCACATGAGATTCCACCTTCAGGGAACAATGCACAGTTATTCCCAGATCCCTCTGTTCCACTGCATTCCTCAATTCCCTACCATTTACCCTGTACGTCCTATTTTGATTTGTCCTACCAAAATGCAGCACCTCACACTTATCAGCATTAAACTCCATCTGCCATCTTTCAGCCCACCCTTCCAAAAGGCCCAAGTCTCCCTGTAGACTTTGAAAATCTACCTCACTATCAACTACTCCACCTATCTTAGTATCATCTGCATATTTACTAATCCAATTTGCCACACCATCATCCAGATCATTAATGTAAATGACAAACAACAGTGGACCCAACACAGATCCTTGGGGCACTCCACTAGACACTGGCCTCCAACCTGACATACAATTGTCAACCGTTACCCTCTGGTATCTCCCATTCAGCCATTGTTGAATCCATCTTGCAACCTCACTATTAATACCCAACGATTTAACCTTCTTAATCAACCTTCCATGTGGAACCTTGTCAAATGCCTTACTGAAGTCCATATAGACAACATCCACAGCCTTGCCCTTATCAATTTCCCTGGTAACCTCTTCAGAAAATTCAAGAAGATTAGTCAAACATGACCTTCCAGGCACAAATCCATGTTGACTGTTTCTAATCAGGCCTTGATTATCCAAATAATTATATATATTGTCCCTAAGTATCTTTTCCATTAATTTTCCCACCACAGACATCAAACTAATAGGTCTATAATTGCTAGGTTTACTTTTAGAACCTTTTTTAAACAAAGGCACAACATGCGCAATGCGCCAATCTTCCGGCACCATCCCTGTTTCTAATGACGTTTGAAATATTTCCGTCATAGCCCCTGCTATTTCTGCACTAACTTCCCTCAATGTCCTAGGGAATATCCTATCAGGACCTGGAGACTTATCCACTTTTATATTCTTCAAAAGTGTCCGTACCTCCTCTTCTTTAATCCTCCTAATTTCCATCACTACTCTACTTGTTTCGCTTACCTCACATAATTCAATATCCTTCTCCTCGGTAAATACCGAAGAAAAGAAATTGTTTAATATCTCCCCCATTTCTTCCGGCTCAGCACATAGCTGTCCACTCTGACTCTCTAATGGACCAATTTTATCCCTCACTATCCTTTTGCTATTGACATATCTGTAGAACCCCTTGGGGTTTACTTTTACATTACTTGCCAAAGCAGCCTCATATCTTTTTTTCGCTTTTTTAATTTCCTTTTTAAGATTCCTTTTACATTCTTTATATTCCTCAAGAACCTCATTTACTCCCTGCCGCTTATATTTATTGTATATCTCCCTCTTTTTCCGAACCAAGTGTCCAATTTCCCTGGAAAACCATGGCTCTTTCAAATTATTATTCTTTCCTTTCCACCGAACAGGGACATAAAGACTCTGTACTCTCAAAATTTCACCTTTAAATATCCTCCATTTCTCTATTATATCCTTTTCATAAAACAACAATTTCCATTTCACTCCTTTTAAATCCTTTCTCATCTCCTCAAAATTAGCCTTTCTCCAATCCAAAATCTCAACCCTTGGTCCAGATTTGACCTTCTCCATAATGATATTGAAACTAATGGCATTATGATCACTAGACCCAAAGTGCTCCTCAACACATACCTCCGTCACCTGACCCATCTCATTTCCTAACAGGAGGTCCAACACTGCCCCTTCTCTGGTAGGCACCTCTACGTATTGCTGCAAAAAACTATCCTGCACACATTTTACAAACTCCAAACCATCCAGCCCTTTAACAGAATGTGATTCCCAGTCTCCAACTTTAGATAGTTCCTCTGTCCCTTTCTTCCCCTCCTCCTTCCCAGTTCTCCCTCTATCTTCCTATCTCCACCCATATCCTTCCTTTGTCCCGCCCCCCTGACATCAGTCTGAAGAAGGGTCTCGACCCGAAACGTCACCCATTCCTTCTCTCCCGAGATGCTGCCTGACCCGCTGAGTTACTCCAGCATTTTGAGAATAAATACCTTCGATTTGTACCGGCATCTGCTGTTATTTTCTTATACTATATATATATATGGTATGATCTGATCTGATTGCAAATCAAAGCTTTTCACTCTGCCTCGGTACAATCAGAAATTAAACCTAAGCCGTCAGTCCGTGAGTTACTGGCGAGGGAACTTAGTGTTATTTTTTAAGCAATTGAGAGGATTTTTTAGAGATACAGTGTGGAAACAGGCCCTTCGGCCCACCGAGTCCAGACCGACCAGAATCACCCATACGCTGGTTCTATCCTACACACTTTATGGGTGACTATTTGCATACCTTGGGTGTGCAAGCAAAGAATTTCACTTTGACTTGTCACATGTGTCAATAAAGTGTTTCCTCAATACAGTGCAAAAACAGGCCCTTCGGCCCACCAAGTCCTTGCCATCCAGCGAACCCAGCACACTAACACTAGCCCGCACGTATTTGGCACTATTTCGATGTCGGCGACCTTCATGTGGCGACTCGGCGGCATCGTGGCGTAGCGGTCGAGATACTTTCTTACAGCTTCTATATGCAGTTTGTACGTTCTCCCCGTGACCTGCGTGGGTTCTCTCCGAGATCTTGGGTTTCCTCCCACACTCCAAAGTCGTGCACGTTTGTCGGTTAATTGGCTTGGTGTAAATGTAAAACTGTCCCCGGTGTGTGTCGGATGGTGTTCGTGTGTGGGGATCGCTGTTCGGCGCGGTCTCGGTGGGCTGAAGGGCCTGTTTCCGTGCTGTATTTCTCAACTAAACTTGACTCTTTGCATAGCTTGGGGGTGCCAAACAAAGAATAACACTGTGACTTTTCACATATCTTTTTCTTCTTGCGTTTGAGGCAGCAGAAGTTATGTAACGCCCTCCAGGCGCTGTAGCCAGTGCAATGTGCTGTTGTGGAGGGCCGTGAGGTCTACCCCTCCACCAGGGGGACGGAGGACAGCGCAGTCAAAAATGCCGCGCTGCGCTGCTTGGTGGTCTGCTCCACACACGCAGGCTGCTGATGGACGCAATCCCCAATGATGCACGTTGGCATTGAACCGGCCGACCCCTGTGCGGAGCCGGTTCAGGGCGACCCACTCTTTGCGGGGCATGTCCGAGCCGGGTGGGGCTGTGGTGTCCGGTGCGACGGTGAATTGAGGCTGTCGCGGTGTCTGTTCCCAGCTGGTTCTCCATGCTCCTAGTATGTTGTAACCGGAGCCACAGAGGGTCGCTGCATGACGGGAGAAAGGGCGACGAGATGCCAGGCGTACAGGCCCCAGTTTCTGTGAATCCTGGGCGAGGTGGTGCAAAGAATGTTTGGCGTCCGATGGGGCCTTGCACACCAGCCTATGAGTGAAGAACTCGCTGCGAAGCTTGGCGGGTGCGATACCTGCGAGCACCAGCAGGAGATCCGTCGGAGTAGGGCGTAGGCACCACATGATCCGCATGGTGTCATTGAGGGTGGCGTCCAGCTTGCTGGTATGAGCGCTGCGGCACCATGCTGGGGCGGCGTACTCAGCGGCGCTGTACACGAGTGCAAGAGCACTGGTTCACATGTGACACGAGAGTTTCATTCATTCATTCATTCATTCATTCATTCATTCATTCATTCAATTACACCAAGCCAATTAACCTACAAACCTGTACATCTTTGGAGTGTGGGAGGAAACCAGAGATCTCTAGAGAAAACCCACACAGGTCACAGGGAGTACGGTACAAACCACCATACATACAGCACCCAAGTCAAGTTAAGTTTATTTGTCACGTACACATACACGATGTGCAGTGAAATGAAAGTGGCAATGCCTGCGGATTGTGCACCAAAAAGAATTACAGTTACAGCATATAAATAAAGTTCATAAAGTTACTATAGTGTAGACAAAATTTAATCTCTGGAGTTATAAAAGTTGACAGTCCTGATGGCCTGTGGGAAGAAACTCTGTCTCATCCTCTCCGTTTTCACAGCGTGACAGCGGAGGCGTTTGCCTGACCGTAGCATCTGGAACAGTCCGTTACTGGGGTGGTAGGGGTCCCTCATAATCTTACTTGCTCTGGATCTGCACCTCCTGATGTATAGGTCCTGTGATGTTGCCAGACAGGATGCTCTCTACAGCCCCAGAGTAGAAGCAATGAAGGATCCTCAGAGACACTCTGAATTTCCTCAGCTGTCTAAGGTGGTAAAGGCGCTGCTTTGCCTTACCCACCAGGGCGGCAATGTGCGTTGCCCATGTCAAATCCTCTGTGATGTGGACTCCCAAGTATTTAAAACTGCTCACCCTGTCCACAGTAGATCCATTTATCTCCAGTGGCGTGTACGTCCTCGGATGTTGAGCCCTTCTAAAGTCCACAATCAGCTCCTTAGTTTTAGTGACATTCAAGAAGAGGCTATTGTCCTGACACCAGAGTGCCAGATCAGCCACCTCCTCCCGGTAGGCCTTCTCATCGTTGTCGGAGATCAGGCCCACCACCACAGTGTCATCAGCAAACTTGATGATGGAGTTTGAGCTGAACCTGGCCCCACAGTCATGTGTGTACAAGGAGTACAGTAGGGGGCTAAGGACGCAACCCTGGGGGGATCCTATGTTCAGGGTGAGGGAGCTAGATGTGTGTTCCCCCATCCTGCCCACTTGGGGCCTGGCGGTGAGAAAGTCCAGGACCCAGGCACACAGAGGGGTGCTAAGCCCCAGTTCCAGCAGCTTCTCAGCCAGTCTGCTGGGGACTATTGTGTTGAATGCTGAACTAAAGTCAATGAACAGCATCCTCACATAGCCCCCCTGGCTGTCCAGATGAGAGAGAGCGGTGTGTAGAACCTGGGTCTCTGGCGCTGTAAGGCAGCAACTCTACCACCGAGCCACCGCGCCCTGTTAAATGGATGCCAGTCAGAAGTGAGGTGAAATAGTCGCGCTTGGAGTTAACAAAGACACCGTGCAAGTTTCAGGAGCTGAGCGCTCTAGTTAATAATGAACCACTATGTAACATTAAACTCCAATTTCAAAGTCGCGTATATTTAATTGTATCATCGTGATTAATCTCTCCTTCAGTTTAGCTTCGCTTATTTTTAATGCTCAGCAGCACAAACTCGGGGGAAAATAAAACTACCCGCTGCATATCTTCATAAGCCATGATTCAACAATATTGACAATGTCAAATTAACAAATAAGCGCAGAGGTAATATATGCTGCAAAGTCAAACGCTCTTCCTGAGAAGCACATTGATCATTCCACGACAAAGAAGATAGAAATGTAACACCCACTGTTGTTCCCAGCAGTTTATCATCCGGGCAGCCGAGTGGATTATCATGGGGTTATATTGCTGTTGTGCGCAAGGCAGCTTAGAACAGCAGTAAACACAATTCTTTATTTATCAGCTGGGAGACCTTCAACATTACCATTTAAATGAGTTGGTTCTTGATTGAGGAGTCGAGTTGTGAATTGCCAGATTTATTAGACACTAGACCAAGTGGACCCGTTGGGCCCAAACGTCTTCCTCCCCTCCCCCCTACTTCCCCCCCCCCCCCCCGACTCCATCCCCCTCAACCCCCCCCCCCCATATTCCTCCCTCCTCCCCTCTCTCTCACTCCACCCTCCCTCTCCCTCCCTCCTTAGGAGATAGATTTAAACTTTAAAATGTGAATAACTTTAAAAATATAACACCGATTTCAATGAAACTTCTTCTATTAGCACCAAAGGGACGACGGTGAGTAAGGTGGGCTTAAAATTGTCATGCTATCGTGTAACGTTTTGGTTGTGGTTCAGGAACAAACAAACAAACAAACAAACAAACAAACAAACAAACAAACAAACAAACAAACAAACAAACAAACGAGAGTTTTAGCATGTAGATGCAAAGGACCTGTAATTCACGGCCTTTACAGGTGATGGAGAGATTATTTTGTCTCCCGTGCCAGCACCCAGGATTCAATGGGAAAGTGCCGAGTTGGTCCAAGCACCATCTTCTTTAATGAGCATGAAGGAATTTCACCTCCGCTCAGTCCGTCTCAATAGACAATAGACAATAGACAATAGGTGCAGGAGGAGGCCATTCAGCCCTTCGAGCCAGCACCGCCATTCAATGCGATCATGGCTGATCACTCTCAATCAGTACCCCGTTCCTGCCTTCTCCCCATACCCCCTCACTCCGCTATCCTTAAGAGCTCTATCTAGCTCTCTCTTGAAAGCATCCAACGAACTGGCCTCCACTGCCTTCTGAGGCAGAGAATTCCACACCTTCACCACCCTCTGACTGAAAAAGTTCTTCCTCATCTCCGTTCTAAATGGCCTACCCCTTATTCTCAATGACTGATGCACTAGGACACCCAGATCTCGTTGAACTCCCCCTCCTCCTAACTTGACACCATTCAGATAATAATCTGCCTTTCTATTCTTACTTCCAAAGTGAATAACCTCACACTTATCTACATTAAACTGCATCTGCCATGTATCCGCCCACTCACACAACCTGTCCAAGTCACCCTGCAGCCTTATTGCATCTTCCTCACAATTCACACTACCCCCCAACTTAGTATCATCTGCAAATTTGCTACCTACCTGATCTCCCGGTGGCTCAGCACTTCAACCCTCCCCTCCCATTCCCAATCTGACCTTTCTGTCCTGGGCCTCCTCCTTTGTCGGAGTGAGTCCCAGCCCACATTGGAGGAGCAGCACCTCATATTTTGCTTGGGTCGTTTACACCCCAGCGGTATGAACATTGTCCTCTAACTTCAGATACCCTTTGATTTCCCTCTCTGACCTTTCCCCCTTTGCCAGTTCTCCCACCAGTCTTCCTGTCTCCGACTACATTCTATCTCTGTCCCGCCCCCTCCCCTGACACTAGTGGGTGAGCCCCGGACCAGAGGCCATAGCCTCAGAATAAAAGGAGCAAGGAATTGCAGATGCTGGCTTACATCGAAGATAGACACAAAATGCTGGGGTTCCTCAGCGGGACGGGCAGCAACTCGGGAGAGAAGGAACGGGTGACGTTTTGGTTCGAGACCAGACTCAAACGTGGTCAGAGGGCAGGAGGAATCACAGATGTGGAGCAGCGAGAGAGATTTGCAGAACGCTTGTCGGAGGTTGGAGAATGTCTTCAAAGCAAGCAAACCCCGAGGAGATTTCGCTGTGGAGAAGACCAAATTTTTTGGGAAGGAACTGCAGATGCTGGTTTATACCAAATGTGGACACAAAATGGTGGAGTAACTCAGTGGGACGGACAGCATCTCTGGAGAGAAGGAATGGTTGATGTTTCGGGTCGAGACGTCACCCATTCCTTTTCTCCAGAGCTGCTGCCCGTTCCGCTGAGTTACTCCACCATTTTGTGTCTACCATCTTCTTAATCCTGCCTCAAAAAACAAGTCCAATTTACTGTCCTTGCTCTGTGAAGTCCCTGCCTTCAAGGTGATGAGGGTGGGGGGGGGGGGGGGGGGGGGGGGGGAGCATCATTGGAACATACTCATTGAATAGTGAAAGCCTTGGATAGAGTGAATGTGGAGAGGATGTTTCCACTGGTGGATAAGTCCAGGACCAGAGGCCACAGCCTCAGAATAAAAGGACGTACCTTTAGGAAGGAGATGAGGAGGTGAATCTGTGGAATTCATTGCCACAGACGGCTGTGGAGGCCAAGCCAATGGATATTTCTAAGGCGGAGATCGACAGATTAGTGCGGGTGGCAGGGGTTATGGGGAGAAGGAAGGAGAATGGGGTTGAGAGGGAAAGATAGATCAGCCATGATTGAATGGCGGAGTAGATTTGATGAACTCATGAAAGTTAGTTCGCTAGTTAGCCCGCAACAAAAGCTTTTCACTGTACCTCAGCACATGTGACAATAAACTAAACTCAACTAAACTGTCTTTTCCTTTCAACCTCATTCTCCTGCCTTCTTGATTGATGAGAGTTAATTGGCCTCTGTAAAATCACTCCTAGTGTGTAGAGAGTGGATGAGAAAGTGGGATAACATGGAACTAGTGTGAATGGCCTGGATTTGGTTAATTGGTCTGTAAAATTGCCCCGAATGTGTAAGGAGTAGGATAATATGGAACTAGTACTGTGTGCAGTTTTGGTCTCCAAATTTGAGGAAGGACATTCTTGCTATTGAGGGCGTGCAGCGTAGGTTTACTAGGTTAATTCCCGGAATGGCGGGACTGTCATATGTTGAAAGACTGGAGCGGCTGGGCTTGTATACACTGGAATATAGAAGGATGAGAGGGGACCTTATCGAAACATATAAGATCATTAAGGGGTTGGACACGTTAGAGGCAGGAAACATATTCCCAATGTTGGGGGAGTCCAGAACCAGGGGCCATAGTTTAAGAACAAGGGAGGTTCTCCATTTAGAACAGAGATGAGGAAAAACTTTTTCAGTCAGAGAGTTGTAAACCTGTGGAATTCACTGCCTCAGAACTCTGAATGCATTCAAGAGAGAGCTAGATAGAGCTCAAGGATAGCGGAGTCAGGGGGTATGGGGAGAAGGCAGGAATGGGGTACTGATTGAGAATGATCAGCCATGATCACATTGAATGGCGGTGCTGGCTCAAAGGGCCGAATGGCCTACTCCTGCACCTATTGTCTATTGTCTATTGTCTATTGTGTGAACGGGTGATCAATGGTTAGTTAGCATGGACCTGTGGGCCAAAGGGCCTGTTTCCATGGTGCATCTCTAAACCGATATGGAGGGATTGCTGCAGTTGCTAGGGTTGGTTTCAGAGTTAGGCATTACCTTCTCTCTGAGGTGTAGTTAAAAATTAATACCCAGGCAATTATTGAAGAATTCTGAAGAAGCAGTCTAAAGAAGGGTCCCAACCTGAAACGTCACCTATCTATGTTGCCTGACCCACTGAGTTACTCCAGCATTTTGTGTCCTATTGTGTACACCAACGTCAGCAGTTCCTTACTTATACAGCATGACAATTATTTCCCTGGAACCTACTCCATCTCTGTACACCAGCAAAACCCTGTTGGACTTTAGATGTTTGAGATACAGCGCAGAAACAGGCCCATCGGTCCACCAAGTCCAGGCCGACCACCGATCACTAGCACTATCCTACACATTAGGGACAATTTGCAATTTTTACAGAAGTCATTTAACCTACAAACCTGTACATCTTTAGAGTGTGGGAGGAAATCGGAGCACCCCGAGAAAACCCACGCAGGCCACGGGGACAACGTACAAAACTCTGTACAGTCAGCAGCACGTCCTAGTCGGGATCGAACCCGGGTCTCTGGCGCTGTAAGGCAGCAACTCTACCGCTGCGCCACCGTGCCGCCTTTCTTTCCCAAATTCTCCCACCAGCCACCTTAAGGAGTAAAGTCCAGAAGCTAATTAACCAAACGACCAGCATGTCTTTTGGATGCAAGAGGAATCTGGAAGAACCCGGAGGAGTGGGAACCTTGGCCATAAAGGGGAACTGTTTCTTAAATCCCAGCAAAAGGTCATGAGAAGTTATCCCAAGGTGAACTCCCAGATGGTCACATAATCATCTACAACAGTTTGAGTGCAAAAACTACCAAAAAAACATTAAAATCCATAAAGTACAATTTAAATCGCAGCCACGACTGATGTTAGCATCGCCACTACAAACACACACACTACCATCTCCATCAGCTTTCATTGCCCTGTGCTCTGGAACGTCGGTCACAGAGTGATACAGTGCGGAAACAGGCCCTTCGGATCAACTTCCCCAACACCGGCCAACATGTCCCAGCTATACCAGTCCCATATCATATCATATCATATATATACAGCCGGAAACAGGCCTTTTCGGCCCTCCAAGTCCGTGCCGCCCAGTGATCCCCGCACATTAACACTATCCTACACCCACTAGGGACAATTTTCACATTTACCCAGTCAATTAACCTACATACCTGTACGTCTTTGGAGTGTGGGAGGAAACCGAAGCTCTCGGAGAAAACCCACGCAGGTCACGGGGAGAACGTACAAACTCCTTACAGTGCAGCACCCGTAGTCAGGATCGAACCTGAGTCTCCAGCGCTGCATTCGCTGTAAAGCAGCAACTCTACCGCTGCGCTACCGTGCACTGCCAGCGTTTGGTCCACTTCCCTCCAAACTGTTCTAATCATGTCTAACTGTTAAACATTGGGATAGTCCCAGCCTCAACGACCTCCTCTGGCAGCTCGTTCCATACAACCACCACCCTTTGTGTGAAAAAGTTACCCCTCAGATTATTATTAAATCTTTTCCCCCTTCATCTTAAACCCATGTTCTCTGGTCCTTGATTCATCTGCTCTGGGCAAGAGACTCTGTGCATCTACCCGATCTATTCCTCTCATGATCTTATACACCTCTTTAAAAATGCCTTTTCTAAACTTCGCGGTCTGCACCCTTTAAGACTCCTTCGTCCTTCGACTCAACCTCTTTGACCAATCTTTGGCCTTTCCATATGCAACTCAGTTTTGAATGGAAATTTAGTTTACTTTAGAGATACAGCGTGGAAACAGGCCCTTCGGCCCACCGATTCCACACCGACCCGCGATCCCCGCACACTAACACTATCCTGTACGCACTGGGGACAATGTACAATTCTTACCAATAGTCATGATCAAACCCGGGTCTTTGGCGCTGTAGGGCAGCACCACCATATAACTTGTTAATGCCCATGTGAAATTCCAGCAATGCTTTTGCTACATCTGAGTAAACATAGAAACGAAGAAAATAGGCCATTCGGCCCTTCGAGCCTGCACCGCCATTCATTGTGATCATGGCTGATCATCCACAATCAGTAACCCGTGCCTGCCTTCTCCCCATATCCCTTGATTCCGCTAGCCCCTCGAGCTCTATCTAACTCACTGTTAAATTCAACCAGTGAATTGGCCTGCACTGCCTTCTGTGGCAGAGAATTCCGCAGTAAATGCAGCTCGATCTTATTCTTTATCCCTGATAATCTCCGTACATGATAGCCAGGGGCGGTAACATGCCTGTTCCTTGGTAAACCGTGAAGTCCCAAGGTTCTACGTCGCAGTAGGTAGATTGTTGAGCTTGAGAAGCCTCCAATGCACACGGCATGAAGCAGTGAGGGTGAGTTAATTCTCAAAAGTCAATTTAAGCAATGGCTAAGGTAATGGAAGAATTAGTCTAGCTTGACAAACAAGATCTGTTTATAATGCAAGCATTACACCAGAATAAAATAGTCAGGATAAATCTTTGTCGGCTTGAGACGCTATTAAAATCCTGCCTGGAAACTATAATCCCTTGAATGGATGCTCTCAGTAGTCTAATACCTGTTCCCTCTCTATAATCCCCTGAAATCTCTTTAACAGTCCATTGGGATCCGATTTAAGCAAAGAAATATTCCGTTCTGACTTGAGTTTATTTATGCACTTTGCAAAGTGAATGTTTCCTCTCTTGGTCGAAGATTTCCTTGTTTGGCCACAGCTCAACACCCCAGGCCTGGGTAGAGTGGGTTTAGTTTAGTTTGGTTTGGTTTGGTTTAGTTTAGTTTAGTTTAGTTTAGTTTAGTTTAGTTTAGTTTAGTTTAGTTTAGTTTAGTTTAGTTTAGTTTAGTTTAGAGATACAGCGCGGAAACAGGCCCTTCGGCCTACCGAGTCCGCGCCGATCAGCGGTCCCCGCAAATTAACACTATCCTACACACACTAGGGACAATTTTTACCATTTACCAAGCCAATTAACCTACAAACCTGCACGTCTTTGGAGTGTGGGAGGAAACCGAAGATCCAGGCAGGTCACGGGGAGAACGTACAAATTCCGTACGGACATCGCCCGTAGTCAGGATCGAACCCGGGTCTCCCGGCGCTGCAAGTGCTGTAAGGCAGCAACGAAGGGCGGAATGGCCTACTCCTGCACCTCGAAGGGCCGAATGGCCTACTCCTGCACCTATTGTCTATTGTCTAACTCTACCATTGCTCGGTGATCCTCTCCGTGTGGAGAGGATCTTTCCACCAGTGACAACCAGCGTGCTAACTAGTCAGCGGAAAGACAATACATGATCACAATCATGCCATCCACAGTATGCAGATACATGATACATGGGAATAACATTTAGTGCAAGATAAAGTCCAGTAAAGTCCGATCAATGATAGTCCGAGGGTCTCCGATGAGGTATCTGGTAGCTCAGGACCGCTCTCTAGTTGTCGGTAGGATGGTTCCGTTGCCTGATAACAGCTGGGAAGAAACTGTCCCTGAATCTGGAGGTGTGCGTTTCGACACCTCTGCACCTTTTGCCCGACGGGAGAGGGGAGAAGGGCCAAGATTGAAATGTGGTGTCAACCCGATGGGCCGAGTGGCCTCATTCTGCTCCTATGACGAATGGACATGAACTTACGGGACAGCAGGTCGACCCACTGCGCGACAGTTTCTGACAATGTAGCAAAGGCATTGCAGGAATTTCACGTGAGCCACCTATTTATCAGAATGTGGGTCCTCTGTGTTGCCCAAACACTCTGAAGTTCATAGGTTCATAAGTGATAGAAGCAGAATTAAGCCATTCACCCCATCAAGTCTACTTTTAGTTTAGTTTAGAGATACAGCGCGGAAACAGGCCCTTCGGCCCACTGATTCCGCACCGACCAGCGATCCCCGCACATTAACACTATCCCACACATGCCAGGGCCAATTTACACAGGCACAACGCCAATTTACCTACAAACCCTGTACGTCTTTGGAGTGTGGGAGGTAACCGAAGATCTCGGAGAAAACCAACGGGGAGAACGTGCCAACTCCCAACAGACAGCACCCGTAATCGGAATCGAACCCCGGCCTCTGGCGCTTCCAGCGCTGTAAGGCAGCAACTCTACCGTGCCACACAACTCTGCCATTCAATCATGACTGATCTATCTTTCCCTCTCAACCTCATTCCCCTACCTTCTCCTCATAACCCCTGACGCCCGTACTAATCAAGAATCTGTTAGTCTCCACCGTAAAAATTATTTGACTTGCCCTCTGTGACTTGACTTGCCAACCGTCTGTGGGCAAAGATGTCCTTAAAGTCAAGAACTCGGTGATGTCCCAAACAATCGGTACCCACCTCTCAGGTATTGAGTATAAGAAATAGGACTTGACTTGTTGGAGCGCTGGAGGATGAGAGTTGATTTTATGCAGGTGTATATGACCATGAGAGGAATAGATAAGGAGAATGCACAGAGTCTTTTACCCAGAGTAGGGGAATCAAAAACCAGGGACATAAGTTGAAGGTGAGGGGGGGGGGGAATGATTTATTCAGGAATCTGAGGGGCAACCTTTTTATACAAAGTTTGGTAGGTATATAGAAAAAGCTGCCGGAGGAGGTAGTTGAGGCTGGGACTATCACAACGTTTAAAAAAACATTTGGATCGGTGCACAGATCCATAGATAGGATAGATTTAGAGGGATATGGGCCAAACTAAGGCAGGTGGGACGAGTATAGATGGGACATGTTGGCCACGATTTCAGAATTTATAGGAGCAGATGTAGGCCATTCGGCCTATCACGAATACTCCGCCATTCAATCATGGCCGATATATCTTTCCCTTTCAGCACCATTCTCCCCACAACCTCTGACGCCCGTACTAATCAAGAATCTGTAAATCTGCGCCTTAAAAACACCCAGTGATTTGGCCTCCGCGGCGGTCTGTGGAACTGAATTCCACAGTGGCGTGAGCAAGTTGTACCGAAGGGCCTGTTTCCACACTGCACGACTCTCCACCTCCAAGTAGACCATAAGCACACTTAGCAATGCTTGTAATGAGTGCCTTGCCACCTGAGGAGCGAGGAGCAGGGTCCATATTGTGCTTGTGCTTAGAACGTTACGACATGGTCTCACTGAAATCTCCAAAGTTCTTTTAAGGGGATCGTCAGGGTGGATGTGGAGTTGCTCTTCAGTGACGTCTAGAAACAATGGTCTGAGAATAAGTGGTTAACCCAGATGAGGAGAAATGTCTTCAACTTGAATAGAAGGAATCTTTGTAATTCAATACCCAAACGGGCTGCCAAGGATTAGGAGAGCTGTTAGACAATAAGGGAATCAAGGAATATCGAGTTAGTGCAGGAACGTGTTGAGATCTAATTGATTAATAGAACAGGCTTCAGAGGCCCAAAAGCCTAATCCAGCTTTATTTCTTATGCTTCTTTTGTACATTTTTCAAACTGTTCCAACATGCACCTCTCCACTAAAGTTCCATGTCCTCAGAAACCCTCTTTTAGTTTAGTTTAGTTTAGTTTAGAGATACAGCGTGGAAACAGGCCCTTTCAGGCCCCCAGGTCCAAGTCGACCCGTGATCCTCGCACATTAACACTCTCCTATACCCACTAGGGACAATTTTTACATTTGCCCAGCCAATTAACCTAGATACCTGTACGTCTTTGGAGTGTGGGAGGAAACTGAAGATCTCGGAGAAAACCCACGCAGTCACGGGGAGAACGTACAAACTCCGTACAGGCAGCGCCCGTATTCGCGATCGAACCGGGGTCTCTGGCGCTGCAAGTGCTGTATGGCAGCAACTCTACCGCTGCGCCACCGTGCCGCCCTCTTCTTGCAGAAATTCTGATCAGATCTCAGTGCACGATTGAGGGAAGTTGTATGCTTTGGCACATGCATAAAACCATAAAATAGGATAAGATAGGGTGGTATAATTGTAGAGTTGCTGCCTTACAGGAACCAGAGACCTGGGTTCAATCCTGGCTCCGGTTACTGTCTGTACAAAGTTTGTACGTTCTCCCTGTGACCACGTGGGTTTTCACCAGGTGCTCCGGTTTCTTTCCTCACTCCAAAGACGTACAGGTTTGTTGGTTAATGGCCTTTGTAAGTTGTAGAATAGAACTGGTGTATGGGTGATTGCTGGTCAGAGTGGACTCGGTGGGCCGAAGGGCCTGTTCCCACGCTGTATCTCTAAAACTAAAACTAAAAACTAAATAGTTTCAATCCTGGGATTGTTTTAGTTTTAGAGATACAGCGTGGAACAGGTCCTTCGGCCGATCGAGTCTGCACCGACTAACGATCCCCCTGTACACTAGTTCTATCCTACATACCAAGGACAATCTCCAGAAACCAATTAACCTACAAACCTGCACGTCTTTGGAGTGTGGGGGGGAACCGGAGCACCTGGAGAAAACCCACGTGGTCACAGGGAGAACGTGCAAACTCTGCACAGACAGCACCCAAGGTCAGGATCGAACCCAAGTCTCTGGTTCTATATGGGCACAATGGTGGAGATGCTGCCTTACAGCGCTTACAGCGCCAGAGACCCGGGTTCGATCCCGACTACGGGTGCCGTCTGTGCGGAGTTTGTACGTTCTCCCCGTGACCTCCGTGGGTTTTCTCCGAGATCTTCGGTTTCCTCCCACACTCCAAAGACGCGCAGGTTAGTATGTTAATTGGCTTGGTAAATCTAAAGATTGTCCCTAGTGTATGTCGGTTAGTGTCAGTGTGCGGGTGTCGCTGGTCGGCGCGGGCTCAGTGGACCGCAGGGTCTGTTTCCGCGCGGTATCTGTATGTCTCTCGAAGGCAGCAGATCCGCTGCTCTGCTGGGAGCCGTCACGGACCTGACGGGCCGAATAGCCTCCTTCTCCGCTGCCTTAAAACTGCGGAAGCGAGGGATAAGTGGGTCGGCCTCAAAAGACATTGAAAAAGAAATCACCGAGTCCTTTTCAAGCTGGCTCACGACACCCTTGGGCTGCGGAAGTTTCTTTTTAAGCAGCCCGGTCAAGAACTCATCAAACCACACGCCGGAATAACGGCAAGAGCTGGACTCACTCCAAAATCGATTGAGGTGAAGCGAGGGGGGTTGACAGTTTGTTCTCTCAAACCCCATTGCAACACCTGTCAGCCAAGCTGGAGCCCGTCAGGTCAAAATGGATGAAGATGGAGATCTCCCCGCTGCATGTCACATTTCACATCCGATGGAGACAAGTTGGCGCGTCGCAACACGCAAGTGTAGCCAGTGTTGCAAGCGCTTAAATTACCTGATGTTCCTGCAGCCGGTAGCCGTTGAAATTGTCGAGCACAGCAAAAGGAAACAGCAAGCAATCTGCTGACTCGGCACAGTCGGTTCACTGTGTCCACACAGCAATTAAACACAAAGAATTCATTACAAAACAGACTCGAAAAATTAAGCCGAACCGAAAGAGGTTTTTTCGGCGTCTCAAAGACGTTTTGCCCTTGGAAAAGCAGATCGTTGTTTCACAAGGAACTCACTACCTCAGCTAGGGTTGCCAACTTTCTCACTCTCAAATACGGGACTAAGGTGAGGCGTCCCACGTGACCTCGCCCAGCCAGCGGCCATGTGCTCCCGCTCCACCAATGGCAACCGCCCGGGGCCAGGAGGCAGTTTGCTACGCAACCTCCGTAAGGCGAACGCACTTGGCCCTGCTCCCCGAACACTCCACTCCGTTAGTCTACACTGTCCGGGCCTACAGCGGTTCTCGGGTCTACAGCGTCCGGGCCTACAGCGCCCCCCCGGGCCTAATAGGGGACAAGGGCCACACAAATTTAGCCCAATCTAAGGGATGTCCCGGCTAAGACAGGACAGTTGGCAACCCTAATCTCAACCAAGATGAATAGTCTTGCACAGATTCACAGTCTCTTGCCCAGAGTAGAGGAATCGAGAAGCGGAGGACACTGGTTTAAGGTAAGGGAGGATCGATTTGATAGGTTCCCAAGGGGTAACTTTTTCACACAAAGGGTGGTGGGTGCACGGAACGAGCTGCTAGAGGAGGTAGCTGAGGCAGGTTCTACTGCAACGTTTAAGAAACATTTGGACAGGTACTTGGGTAGGACAGGTTTAGCGGGATATGGGCCAAACGTAGGCAGGTGGGACCAGCGTAGATGGGACATGTTGGCTGGTGTAGGAGGTTGGGCAGAAGGGCCTGTTTCCACACAGTTTGACTCTATGACTCTATGACTCTGTGACTAATGTGTAAATGTGTGCATCAGTGTGTGTACAGGGATGGAGTACCTTTAGAATGGAGATGAGGAGGAATTTCTTAACTCAAAGGGTGGTGAATCTGCAGAATTTATTGCCACAGACGCCGGTGGAGGCCAAGGAGATTAACAGGTTCTTGATTAGCCTCATGAGGAGAACCCCAGGAGAATGGGGTTTAGAGGGATAGATAGATCAGCCATGTTTGAATGGCGGCGTAGATTCGATGGGCCAAATGTCCTAATTATACTCCTATGACTTGTGAACTTATAAATAGTGAGGAACCATCACATGTTAGTGACTGGAGGAGCTCAGGATTCTGGTGCACGAGACCCCGGTGATAAACACGCACGCACAATATGTAATTAAGGAAACAAATCTTATTTTTAGTGATACTGGGTGGAAACAGGCCCCTTTGGCCTACCGAGTCCACGCCGACCAAACATCACTCGTTAACTAGTTATACGTTATCCCCTTTTCACATCCTACACACGAGGGACAATTTACCGGAGCCAATTAACACGCAAACCTCCACATCTTTGGAATGTGGGAGGAAACCGGAGCACCCGGAGAAATCTCAGGCAGTCACAGGGAGAACGTACAGACAGCACCTGTGGTCAGGATCGAACCCTGGACCCCAGGCGCTGTTAAAACAGCAACACTACCGCTGCACCACTCTGTTGCCTCTCAAGACACAAATTGTTGATTCTATTGTGTACGAAGGAACTGCAGACGCTGGTTTAAACCAAAGATAGACACAAAAAGCTGGAGCAACTCAGCGTCTCTGTAGAAAAGGAACGGGTTATTTTTCGGGTCGAGTCCCTTCTTCAGACTGAAGGTCAGGGGAAAGGGAAACAAGAGGTAAAGACGGTGATATAGAGAGATGTAGAACAAGTGAATGAAAGATATATGCCAAAAAGTAACAATGATGAACGAGACAGGCTATTGTTCGCTGTGGGGTCGGTGAAAACGAGTTGCAGACAATGAGACTCAACAAACCAACTCCACTTTGCGCTTGGCTTCACTCTGACAATGGAGGACAGCAGCTTAGAGCACAGCAGTATGATTATTGAATTCTCTAGTGACCCTTGCAACCCTCTCCCTCCGTCCCTCCCCCACCCAAGTCATGCCCACTCCACCTACTACTCTCAAATAATTCACTCTGGCTCCGGAAACCCCAAAACACTCTTCTCTACAATAAACAAACTCCTCAGCCCCCTGGACACCATCTCCCAATCACTCACAGTTGACAAATGCACCACTTTCCTTTCATTCTTCCAAAGCAAAATAGACAACATCTACAGCACCTTAACCACCAACGCACCTGCTCCCCCTCAAACCACCTGCCCCCCCTTATCCTGTCAGCCCCTGCCTCAGTTCTCCCCAATCTCCACCACCGACCTCTCTGACCTCTTCACAGGAATAAAAACTGCCACCTGCTCTCTGGACCCCATCCCCTCCAGCTTTGTCAAGGCCTGCCTTCCTGCTCTCTCTCCACTTATCACTGCAACAATAAACTCCTCCCTGTCCACTGGCATCGTCCCGCCATCCCTCAAAATCGCTGCTGTCACCCCCATTCTGAAAAAACCTGGTCTAAACCCTGACACCCCAAACAACTTCAGACCAATCTCCAACCTACCCTTTCTGTCCAAAGTTTTGGAACGTGCTGTAGCTTCCCAACTAAAATACCACCTCTCTACCAATAACCTGTATGAAACTTTCCAATCTGGATTCCGCTCAAACCACTGTACTGAAACTGCGCTCCTCAAAATCACAAACGACATTCTCCTCTCCTCCGACGCTGGCAACCTCAACATCCTCATCCTACTTGACCTCAGCGCCGCCTTTGACACCATAAATCACTCCATTCTCCTCACCCGACTTGAAACCTTCCTTAACATCACCGGCACAGCCCTATCCTGGTTTAAATCTTACCTCTCTGACAGACACCAGTTCATCTCCATTAACAACTGTAAATCCCCCACCGCTCCCCTCCCCCAAGGTGTCCCCCAAGGCTCAGTCCTTGGCCCCCTCCTCTTCATCCTCTACCTGTTCCCCCTTGGTCAATTAATCCGCCGTCATGGTCTCAACTTCCACTGCTTCGCCGATGATATCCAGCTCCTCATCTCCACCAAGTCAATCTCCTCCACCACACACTCTACACTGACAAACTGCATTACTGAAATAAAATATTGGCTTCAATCAAACTTCCTCAAACTCAATTGCAACAAATCTGAAATCATCATCATTGGTCCAAAAACGCTCACCAAATCCACCCAAAACTTCATCCTCAACATTGATGGTCTCCCAGTATCCACCTCACCTCACATCCGGAATCTTGGAATCATCCTTGATCAAACCCTCTCCTTCGACAAACACATCAAACACATCACAAAGACAGCCTTCTTCCACCTCAAAAACATTGCCCGTCTCCGTCCATCCCTCTCCTCCACAGCTGCAGAAACCCTCATCCACGCCTTCATCACCTCCCGTCTGGACTACTGCAACAGCCTCCTCTATGGCGCAACCTCAAAAATCATCAATAAACTTCAATACATTCAAAACTCCGCTGCCCGTCTACTCACACACACCTCGATCCGTGACCATATCACCCCCGTCCTTTATAAACTCCACTGGCTCCCCATCCCCCAGAGAATCCAGTACAAAATCCTCCTCATAACCTACAAAGCCCTCCATAACCTGGCCCCATCCTACCTGACCGACCTCCTCCACAGGCACACTCCCACCTGCACCCTCCGCTCTGCCGCTGCCAATCTCCTATCCCCCCACATCCGGACTAAACTCAGATCCTGGGGGGGCAGGGCTTTCTCCATCGCTGCTCCCACCCTATGGAACTCACTACCCCAAACCGTTAGAGACTCCCCCACACTCACCACATTCAAAACATCGCTGAAGTCTCACCTGTTCAGCACTGCCTTCAACCACTGAAGGTCACCTCACCTACTGTCTCCTTTCTCTGTTCATTTATTTATTTACTTATTTATCTATTTATTAATTTCCCTATGTTCTCAAAATCTCTGTAAAGCGTCTTTGAGTATATGAAAAGCGCTATATAAATAAAATGTATTATTATTATTATTATTGTGGATGCCTCAAAGTCGTCTTGTTGACCCTCATTGTCTGGAACTCGTTTTCACCTAGCCCACAGCTGACGAAGACCTGTTTCCTTTGTCATCGTTACTTTTTTGCACATCTTTTATTTATTGTTCTTTATCTCTCCACATCATCGTCTATATCTCTCGTTTCCCTTATCCCTAACCAGTTTGAAGAAGGGTCTCGACCCGAAACGTCACCCATTCCTTCTCTCCAGAGATGCTGCCTGACCTGCTGAGTTACTCCAGGTTTTTGCGTCTATTATTGATTCTATTGTCATCTATATACTAAAACTCTCGTTTGTTTGTTTGTTCCTGGACCACAGCCAAAACGGTACACGATAGCGTGACAATTTTAGGCCCACCTTATTCACCGTCGTCCCTTTGGTGCTAATGGAAGAAGTTTCATTGAAATCGATGTTATATTTTTAAAGTTATTTACATTTTAAAGTTTAAAGCTATCTCCTAGGGTGGGAGGGGGTGGAGGGAGGATAAGGGGGATTGAGGGGGATGGGAGGGGGAGGGAGGGGGGAGAGGGGAGGAGGAGTGGGGGAGGAGAGAGTGCTGCACCAATGCGGGCGGCACGGTGGCGCAGCGTTAGAGTTGCTGCCGGAGACTCAGGTTCGATCCTGACTACGGGCGCCGTCTGTACGGAGTTTGTACGTTCTCCCCGTGACCTGCGTGGGTTTTCTCCAAGATCTTCGGTTTCCTCCCACACTCCAAAGACGTACAGGTATGTAGGTTAATTGACTGGGTAAATGTAAAAATTGTCCCTAGTGTGTGTAGGATAGTGTTAGTGTGCGGGGATCGCTGGGTGGTGCGGACCCGGTGGGCCGAAGGGCCTGTTTCTGCACTGTATCTCTAAATCTAAAATCTAAATGCAAGACAGTTTTGGGCCCAACTGGTCCACTTGGTCTAGTTTATAATTAAATTTGGCAACTTCAGAGGTTGGCCCCAATTCATCTCTGTTTCCATTCTTTACTGGGAGCTCACCTGTGTCCATCAGTGATCATGCACCTGTGGACTTTACAAGCATGGTTCAACATGATGGAACGCAGAAACATAGACACATAGAAAATAGGTGCAGGAGGAGGCCATTTTGGTCCTTCGAGCCAGCACCACCATTCATTGTGATCATGGCTGATCATCTACAATCAGTTACCTGTGCCTGCCTTCTCCCCATATCCCTTGATTCCACTAGCCCCTAGAGCCCCGAGAACCAGCTCAAAGGTATCATAAAAAACAAGGTCAAAGAAGGCAGCCTCTAATCATTTTACCTTGCACTGGCAATAATAATCAACAGACTATTTATAAAGAAGGGTCTCGACCCGAAACGTCACCCATTCCTTCTCTCCTGTGATACTGCCTGACCTGCTGAGTTAGTCCAGTATTTTGTGAAATAAATACCTTCGATTTGTACCAGCATCTGCAGTTATTTTCTTAGACTTCTTCAGAAGCAGATTCTCAGAGTGGGAAATGACTTGTGGAATTGCTTACAACATCGGAACCCATTCAGTTCTTCTAGACTGTAGGTGTCTCTCAAAGCGACCACCAATACCCACCAATTTTCCCTCTAACCTTTTCTTCCCACATACACATCAATGCTACCGGGCGGCATGGTGGCACAGCGGTCGAGTTGCTGCCTTATAGCACCAGAGACCCCCGGGTTCGATCCTGATTACGGGTGCAGTCTGTACGGAGTTTGTATGTTCTCCCCGTGACCTGCGTGGGTTTTCTCTGGGTGCTGCGGTTTCCTCCCACAATCCAAAGACGTACAGGTTTGTTGGCAAATTGGCTTCGGTAAAATGGGAAATTATCCTTAGTGTGTGTGTGTGTGGGATAGTGTTAGTGTGCGGGGATCGCTGGTTGGCGCGGACTCGGTGGGCCAAAGGGCCTCTTTCAACGTTTTGTATCTCTAAACTAGACTATCAACAAAACATTCACTTACACCAAGGGCAATTCACGGCAGCCAACTAACCCAACCTCCAGTTTGTCTTTGGGATTTGGTTGAAAAACTGAGCAGCAGAAGAAATTCATGAGATAACAGGTAGAATGTACAACTCCTTTCAGAGAGTCACAAAATGCTGGAGTAACTCAGCGGGACAGACAGCATCTTTGGAGAGAAGGAATGGGTGACGTTTTGGGTCGATACCCTTCTTCAGCACAGGTAGAGATAGGAACAGAGTGGTAGTAGAGACTGGATGGGAGATGGAGAGAAAGTGAAAGAGGGAAGCACGCTGGCACAGTGGTGGAGTTGCTGCCTTACAGCAACTTATAGCACCAGACATAGCTCTGGGGGATCAGGATTGAACCTGGGTCACTGGACCTGTGAGGCATCAGTTATGAGGTCATGAGGTCATAGTTGATAGGAATAGAATTAGGCCATTCGGCCCATCAGGTCGACTCCACCATTCTCTCATGGCTGATCTATCTCTCCCTCCCAGCCCCATTCTCCTGCCTTGTCCCCAATACCTCTGACACCCGTACTAATCAAGAATCTATCTATCTCTGCCTCAAAAATGTCCACTGACTAGGCCTCCACAGCCAATTCCTTGTGGTCTTGGAAGGAAGAAAATGCTCTCTAATGTTTTCCAAAGCTTTTGAGATAAAGATCAACAATCCACTTGACTTTTCAATTAATTTGTGTACACGTCCAGCAGCTTATATATCGATTTCTGTCTTGGGACCCTTAAATCTCTCTGCTTCACTGGCTTTCCTCTCAGTGAATACTTCCGCAAGCATCATAAACGGAGCTGAGAGTGTAACAGCGATCACCATTTATATTTCATTCCTAACAATAGACAATAGATGCAGGAGTAGGCCATTCGGCCCTTCGAGCCAGCACCACCATGCAATGTGATCATGGCTGATCATTCTCAATCAGTAGTCAGCTGTCGCTTATGTTTTTTAGAAGGATGAGAGGAGATCTTATCGAAATGTATAAGATTATTAAGGGGTTGGACACGTTAGAGGCAGGAAACATGTTCCCAATGTTGGGGGAGTCCAGAACAAGGGGCCACAGTTTAAGAATAAGGGGTAGGCCATTTAGAACTGAGATGAGGAAAAGCTTTTTCAGTCAGAGAGTTGTGAATCTGTGGAATTCTCTGCCTCAGAAGGCAGTGGAGGCCAATTCTCTGAATGCATTCAAGAGAGAGCTGGATAGAGCTCTTAAGGATAGCGGAGTCAGGGGGTATGGGGAGAAGGCAGGAACGGGGCACTGATTGAGAATGATCAGCCATGATCACATTGAATGGTGGTGCTGGCTCGAAGGGCCGAATGGCCTCCTCCTGCACCTATTGTCTATTGTCTATTGCCTGTGCGTGCGTTTGTTTAACGTGTACTTGATGTTGCACTCCAAGAAGCACACGGTCCTTCACAAATCAATCACCTTGCACCTTGCAACATGCTGTCCGATGAATTGCTCCAGCGCTGATGTTAATCTGTCCAAAAGTTTTTTTTTAAAAATCAGATTTACATTGCAAATGACAGAGCTCAGAATTAGCATTAAAACGATTCCTCGGCCTCAGATTTAATGGACTTTCTTGCCGAAAGAATATTCGAACTATCGTCTCATTAATGAACTCTTCACACAGTTCATTATTATCCCAGTAACAAGTTTCCTATGAATATGTAAAGTGGCCAATTTCGGACCTAGCTCAAGTAATTCACATTAATAATAGAAGAGACTGCTTTTGATCTGTTCATGTGTGAAATTTGTAATTATAATCTTTATAATCCTTTGCCAATTGGAGAGAAATCTGAGACAATTTGATTCTTCCCCCCATCACTAGTAAGATAGTTCAACTGGTACCAATTCAACAGCATGGTGGGTTTAGATTACAATAAAATGGATTATAATGAAATAAGAAGGAAACTCACACTACACCACAATACTGACACTAATGGAATAAAGGCAGAGGAATAGTAATTTTAAAAAGCTTTCTAAAGGTTTTGGGCGTGGGGATAACGAAAAGCAGTCCCCAGAATGGCGGGACGGTGGTATGTTGAGAGACTGGAGCGACTGGGCTTGTGTACGCTGGAATTTAGAAGGATGAGAGGGGATCTTATTGAAACATATAAGATTATTAAGGGATTGGACACGTTAGAGGCAGGAAACATGTTCCCAATGTTGGGGGAGTCCAGAACAAGGGGCCACAGTTTAAGAATAAGGGGGTAGGCCATTTAGAACGGAGATGAGGAAAAACCTTTTCCGTCAGAGAGTTGTAAATCTGCGGAATTCTCTGCCTCAGAAGGCAGTGGAGGCCGATTCTCTGGATGCTTTCAAGAGAGAGTTAAATAGAGCTCTTGAAGATAGCGGAGTCAGGGGGTATGGGGAGAGGGCAGGAATTGATCGTGAATGATCAGCCATGATCACATTGAACGGCGGTGCTGGCTCGAAGGGCCGAATGCCCTACTCCTGCATCTGTCGTCTATTGCCTATTGTCAAAACTGCACACAATAATACCGGGTGTGGTCTCACAGGGCTGTGTACAACTGCAACCGAGTCCTGGCAACATCCTCGTAACCCTCGATTAGGACACTTGACCTCTCCATCTTCGGCCTGTAGAAGTGATCCGGAGCGTTGCCCATCCATTCCCTCCATAGATGCTGCCTGACCTGTTGAGTTACTCCAGCACTTTGAGCTCCACGCAGTAATTCATTTGCCTCGCGTGTTAGATTCCGGCTCCACCTCCCCCTCCACCCCCACCCCCTTCCGGCCCCACACCCGCCCGATGAAATACCTCCTCATCAAGCTCACCTTTTCTTACAAGTTCACATCATCCTAATGAACCATCCTTCCGACAACTAGAGAGCAGTCTTGAACTACTATCTACCTCACTGGCCACCCTCAGACTATCTTTGAACGGACTTTACTGGCTTTACAGAGTGATACAGCGGGGAAACAAACCCTTCGGCCCAATCTGCCCACACCGGCCAACCAGGGGTCACAGCTTAAGGATAAGGGGGAAGACTTTTAGGACCGAGATGAGAAAACATTTCTTCACACAGAGAGTGGTGAGTCTGTGGAATTCTCTGCGACAGAAGGTAGTTGAGGCCAGTTCATTGGCTATATTTAAGAGGGAGTTAGATGTGGCCCTTGTGGCTAAAGTGATCAGGGGGTATGGAGAGAAGGCAGGTACAGGTTACTGAGCTGGATGATCAGCCATGATCATATTGAATGGCGGTGCAGGCTCGAAGGGCTGAATGGCCTACTCCTGCACCTATTTTCTATGTTTCTATCCCATCTCCACTTGTCCCACCAGCCTGCATTTGGCCCGTATCCCTCCAAACCTGTCCTATCCATGTGCCTCTCTAAATGTTTCTTAAACGTTGGGATAAGTCCAATGCCTCATCTACTTCTTCCGGCTGCTCGTTCCATACACCCACCACCCTCTGTATCTTTTCTGTCTTGCACTAAACGTTATTCACGATATCCACTTTACCCTGTTGCTGTACACTGAGGACGGCTCGATTGTCAGCATGCATTGTCCTTCCGCTGTCTGGCTAACACGCAACGAAAGCCTTTCACTGCACCTCGGTAACCGTGTCAATAAAGTAATTAACTGACTAATTCAGCAGGTCAGGCAGCCTCTGTGAAGTGAATGGATAGACAATGCTTTGGGTTTACTTTAGTTTAGTTTAGTTTAGAGATACAGCATGCAAGCAGGCCCCCATGACACATGACAGTGGACGAAACTCAACTCATTAAAATTGGAGGAACAGCACCTCTTTTTTTGCTTGGGTAGCTTGCACCCCAGTGGTATGAATATTGATTTCTCTAGTTTAGTTTCGTTTAGAGACACAGCGCGGAAACAGGCCCTTCGGCCCACCGAGTCCGCATCGATAGTCCAAGGGTCTACCATTGAAACCACCTCAGTGGTTTGAAAAATGTTCTGTGTAGATACTTCGCTTGGGCAGCTTACAACCCAGCGGTATGAATCTTGACTTCTCTAAGTAAGCCTTGCTTTCCCTCTCTCTCCATCCCCTCCCCCTTCCCACTTCTCCTACCGGTCGTACTGTCTCCGACTGCATTCTATCTCTGCAACCGCCCACTCCCCTGACATCAGTCTGAAGCAGGGTCTCGACCCGAAAACGTCACCCATTCCTTCTCCCCAGGGAGGAGTTATGCCTGTGTTACTCCAGCATTTTGTGGCCTGCTGCCTTCCAAAGCCTGTGGAGATTGTTGAGGAATACTGGTACCTTGAGCACAGTCTTCGACAATTTTGCCTCCAACACAGAGGGCATCCTCAGGAAATGCCAGCAGCGGCAGTATCTCCTGAGGAAGCTCAACTCCTTTTGGGTTCAGCGGGGAACATCCTCATAACGCTTTTACTACTCCTTCATTGAGAGGGTCGTCACGTTCTCCTTCACCTGCTGGTTGCACTCCGTCAGCCCTTCAGAACAGAAACGGCCCGCAGAGAGAGCACAGCCAAAGTCTGTTCCAAAATTATCGGACTCCCTGTCAGAGCCCTCTCTCTCCACCCCCTATGCGACCAGCAGTTGCTATGGTCAGCTGGCAGGATTTTACAGGATCCCTCACAAACGTCTCCTGTTCTCTGCGTATGAGTGGCTCCCCTCAGGAAGCCGGCTTCGCTACCCAGGCTGGGGGACACAGAGGAGAAGGGCAACCTTTGTCCCCAAGGCTGTTCAACTCCCTGTCCCACTGCGCACCCTGCTAATCCCTCCCCCAATAGTTTTTCTACGACTCTACCAACCTTTGCAAATTGCCCCACGGGGCCAAATAAAGTGTTTTAAACTTGAACTTGCACTTTTCGGCTTGTACTCGCTGGAATTTAGAAGATTGAGGGGGAGTCTTATAGAAACTTACAAAATTCTTAAGGGGTTGGACAGGCTAGATGCGGGAAGATTGTTCCCGATGTTGGGGAAGTCCAGAACAAGGGGTCACAGTTTAAGGATAAGGGGGAAGTCTTTTAGGACCGAGATGAGAAAGTTTTTTTCACACAGAGAGTGGTGGATCTGTGGAATTCTCTGCCACAGAAGGTAGTTGAGGCCAGTTCATTGGCTATATTTAAGAGGGAGTTAGATGTGGCCCTTGTGGCTAAAGGGATCAGGGGGTATGGAGAGAAGGCAGGTACGGGATACTGAGTTGGATGATCGGCCATGATCATATTGAATGGCGGTGCAGGCTCGAAGGGCCGAATGGCCTACTCCTGCACCTATTTTCTATGTTTCTATGTTGAACTTCATTAAGCTGGCCATTTTATTTTGGTTGCCATTGCGGGATTTTCCCTGCAGGCTTCTTCGACATGCAGGACAGCTAAGTAGCCCACTGGCTGGCTGGGAGCCATCAACAGTTGATTGTTGCAAGTGCTTCATGATTGATGTTACTTTCCCCCCAAGTTAATGGGACCCTCACAATTTCTGGGAGTATCAGCAAGTCAGGGTCTGCAGTGGCATCTCCTCAGCGCCTGAGAGAAGCACTTCCAGAATTCAATCTGACATTTGTCTCACAATCAATAATCGAGAAAAATGGATCGGGCTGGACTCTTTGCCAAGGAGCTGTCTGCTGCACTTGTGACATCCTCCCGACTGAAGTGTCAGCATTTCCCGTACCTCTGTACATGCAAGAATGGAAAGAGATTAACATGCAAAAGCGAAGCACATGGAATGGCGGTTAAGAGGATGCATTAGAGGGAGAACGGTCTGGCAGACTGTTAGTAAGGAACTAGACCAAGTGGACCCGTTGGGCCCAAACCACTCCTGCAACCTCTCCTTCCCTCCCTTCCCCTCCCCCCCACTCCATCTTCCCCTCCCCCTTCCCCTCCCCCTCCCCTCCCCCACCACTCCATCCTCCTCAACCCCCTTATCCTCCCTCCACCCCCCCCCCCTCCCTCCCTTTCTCCCCCACCCCTCCCTCCCTAGGAGATAGATTTAAACTTTAAAATGTGAATAACTTTAAAAATATAACATCGATTTCAATGAAACTTCTTCCATTAGCACCAAAGGGACGACGGTGAGTAAGGTGGGCCTAAAATTGTCGCGCTATCGTGTACCGTTTTGGCTGTAGTTCAGGAACAAACAAACAAACAAACGAGAGTTTTAGTCTATAGATATTATTAAATGCACAGGAAAAAAAAACTGCAGTTGCTGGTACGAATCGAAGGTAGACACAAAATGCTGGAGTAACTCAGCAGGTCAGGCTGCATCTCAGGAGAGTAGGAATGGGTGACGTTTCGGGTAAAGACTCTTCTTCAGTCTAAAGAAGGGTCTCGACCCGAAATGTCATCAGTCTGAAGGAGGGTCTCGACCCGAAACATCACCCATTCCTTCTCTCCCGAGATGCTGCCTGAGATGCATCTCCCGAGATGCTGCTGAGTTACTCCAGCATTTTGTGTCTACCATTATTAAATGTGCCCTTCTTTAAGGTCATAAGTAATAGGAGTAGAATTAGGCCATTTGGCCCATCAAGTCTACACTGCCATTCATTTGTGGCTGATGTATCTTTCCCTCTGACCTCCATTAAATGTCTCCCCTCTTACCTTAAGTGTATGCCCCTCTAGTTTTTGGAATCCTCTATCATGGGGAAAAGACTATGAGTGTTCACTCTATCAATGCCTACACCTCAATAAGGTCACCCCTCAACCTCCTACGTTCCAAAGAACATCATTTCAATTTATATATATTTTTAATAACCATCAAATTTATTTCTGTCACGTTTTCACGTTGCTAATTCCATAAACAACCTCACAGTTCTCATTGATTTCCTCTAGATCTTTTGGAAAATACCTTAAGAGTGTTTAATTACCATAGATACCGCCAACAGAACAATGATCTGTCTCTCCCTCCCGACCCCATTCTCCTGCCTTCTCCCCATAACCCCTGACACCCGCACTAATCAAGAATCCATCTATCTCTGCCTTAAAAATATCCACTGACTTGGACTCCACAGCCTTCAGCGGCAAAGAATTCCACGGATTCACCACCCTCTGATGAAAGAACATTCTCCTCTTCTCCTTCCAAAAGGAACATCCTTTAATTCTGAGTGCTATGAGCTCTAGTCCTAGACTCTCCCATTGGTGGAAACATCCTCTCCACATCCAATCTATTCAAACCTTTCACGACGTGACCGGTCAGGAGTCAAGAGTGTTTAATTGACATGGCACCCAAGGGACCATAGGAACATAGAAACATAGAGGTTTCTAGATAGAGGTTTTTAAAATTTTGAGCGGGATGGACAGAGTTGACGTGGGTAGGCTTTTCCCTTTGAGAGTGGGGAAGATTCCAACAAGGGGACATAGCTTCAGAATTGAGGGACAAAAGTTTAGGGGTAACATGAGGGGTAACTTCTTTACTCAGAGGGTGGTGGCTGTATGGAATGGGCTTCCGGTGGAAGTGGTGGAGGCAGGTTCGATTTTATTATTTAAGAGTAAATTGGATAGGTATATGGATAAGAGGGGATTAGAGGGTTATGGTCTGAGTGCAGGTAGATGAGACTAGGTCAGGGAGAGTGGTCGGCGTGGACTGGTAGGGCCGAATGGGCCTGTTTCCGTGCTGTTGTTGTTATATGGTTATATGGTTATATGCTTCAATCAAACTTCCTCAAACTCAATTGCAACAAATCTGAAATCATCATCATTGGTCCAAAAATGCTCACCAAATCCACCCAAAACTTCATCCTCAACATTGATGGTCTCCCAGTATCCACCTCACCTCACATCCGGAATCTTGGAATCATCCTTGATCAAACCCTCTCCTTCGACAAACACATCAAACACATCACAAAGACAGCCTTCTTCCACCTCAAAAACATTGCCCGTCTCCGTCCATCCCTCTCCTCCACAGCTGCAGAAACCCTCATCCACGCCTTCATCACCTCCCGTCTGGACTACTGCAACAGCCTCCTCTATGGCGCACCCTCAAAAATCATCAATAAACTTCAATACATTCAAAACTCTGCTGCCCGTCTACTCACACACACCTCGATCCGTGACCATATCACCCCCGTCCTTTATAAACTCCACTGGCTCCCCATCCCCCAGAGAATCCAGTACAAAATCCTCCTCATAACCTACAAAGTCCTCCATAACCTGGCCCCATCCTACCTGACCGACCTCCTCCCCAGGCACACTCCCACCTGCACCCTCCACTCTGCCGCTGCCAATCTCCTATCCCCCCACGTCCGGACTAAACTCAGATCCTGGGGGGACAGGGCTTTCTCCATCGCTGCTCCCACCCTATGGAACTCACTACCCCAAACCGTTAGAGACTCCCCCACACTCACCACATTCAAAACATCGCTGAAGTCTCACCTGTTCAGTACTGCCTTCAACCACTGAAGGTCACCTCACCTACTGTCTCCTTTCTCTGTTCATTTATTTATTTACTTATTTATCTATTTATTAATTTCCCTATGTTCTCAAAATCTCTGTAAAGCGTCTTTGAGTATATGAAAAGCGCTATATAAATAAAATGTATTATTATTATTATTATTATGGTTATAGAAAATAGGTGCAGGAGGAGGCCATTCGGCTCTTCGAGCCAGCACCGCCATTCATTGTGATCATGGCTGATCGTCCCCAGTCAATAACCCGTGCCTGCCTTCTCCCCATACCCTTGATTCCACCAGCCCCTAAAGCTCTATCTAACTCTCTCTCTTAAATCCTTCCAGTGATTTGGTTTCCTCTGCTCTCTGTGGCAGAGAATTCCACAAATTCACAAGTCTCTGGGTGAAAAAGTTTCTTCTCACCTCAGTTTTAAATGGCCACCCCTTTATTCTAAGACTGTGGCCCCTGGTTCTGGACTTGCCCAACATTGGGAACATTTTTCCTGCATCTAGCTTATCCAGTCCTTTTTATAATTTTATATGTTTCTATAAGATCCCCTCTCCTCCTTCTAAACTCCAGTGAATACAAGCCTAGTCTTTTCAATCTTTCCTCATATGACAGTCCCGCCATCCCAGGGATCAATCTCTTGAACCTACGCTGCACTGCCTCAATTACAAGGATGTCCTTCCTCAAATTAGGATACCAAAACTGTACACAATACTCCAGATGTGGTCTTACCAGGGCCCTATACAACTGCAGAAGAACCTCTTTACTCCTACACTGAAATCCTCTCGTTATGAAGGGCAAAGTACAATACATGATTGCAATCGATCCATTTGCAGTGTATAGTAAGAAATGTTGCTGTAAGAGTAGAGATTTATGAGTGCGGAGCGATTGTAATATGAGTTTGTAGATCTACTTCTGTGGCATCGAGTCCCCTGTGTTGAGCGCCATCTTGAAGAGCTGAAAGATCTTCTGGAATATAAGGAAGATTACTGATCTGCAATACATGTTCCTCCTTTTTATAATGAGAGTGCATAAACGCTGTATAATTTCTTCTGAAGAAGGTTTCCGACCTGTGGCTCTGCCTGCCCATGTTCTCCAAGGATGCTGCCTGACCCACTGGGTTACTCCAGCGCGTTGTATCTGATGAAGGGTCTCGGCCCGAAACGTCACCTGTTCCTTTGTGAATCTGTGGAATTGAGTTGTGAATCTGTGGAATTGTGTTGTGAATCTGTGGAATTCTCTGCCTCAGAAGGCAGTGGAGGCCAATTCTCTGAATGCATTCAAGAGAGAGCTGGATAGAGCTCTTAAGGATAGCGGAGTCAGGCGGTATGGGGAGAAGGCAGGAACTGGGTACTGATTCAGAATGAACAGCCATGATCACATTGAATGGCGGTGCTGGCTCAAAGGGCCGAATGGCCTCCTCCTGCACCTATTGCCTATTGTCTATTGTCTATTTTCTCCAGAGATGCTGTCTGACCCGCTGAGTAACTCCAGCACGTTGTGTCTTTCCTTGGTAAATCACCGCCTGCAGTTCCATTTCTACATTCTCTATCGTTTCTTCACGTGCTTTCAGCAAAATTACTTTTTAATTTACATTTTATTGTTTTTATTTTTATAGATATATCCCCCCCCCCACCCCCACCCCCACCCCCACCCCCCACTGTTATAGGTTTAAAGCAGCACACCATATTACCTAGGGCCCTAACACGCTTATAAACAGACAAGAGGGAAGCTGAAAAATAGGAATGTTAAGACATATCAGGGACCATTCTCATACTTCAAGTCCACTCTTAATTGCATACACACATATCAAAGACTACTCAACCATAAAAGTTGTCAGAGCCTAAAGCATCAATTCAGCGAAGGAAAGGTTGCCATGTCAATGCAAACGTGGCAGCTGACTCCCTACCAGACAGTGTACCTAATCTTCTCCAATTTAATAGAATACAACACATCCCTGATCCAGTGTGCAAATGTTGGAGGGTTACAACCTTTCCATCTGATCAAGATTTGTCGTCTGGCCACCGGCGTGGCAACAGACGGAAGATTGAGTTTATTATTATTTAACGCAAGATTTCGTGTCACCACACCACTCCAAAGACGTACAGGTATGTAGGTTAATTGGCTGGGCAAATGTGAAAATTGTCCCTAGTGGGTGTCAGTGTGCGGGGATCGCTGGGTGGCGCGGACCCGGTGGGCCGAAGGGCCTGTTTCTGCGCTGTATCTCTAAATCTAAAGCAAGGGGGCCTGATGGTTCTAAGGATTGATCAGTTGTTTGGGAGAGCATATCGAATATTAATTGCCAAAAATTTGATAACTTAGGACAATCCCAAAACATGTGAATTAAAGTGGCTTGGCGTTGTGTCCGAAGAAGGGTCTCGGCTCGAAAGGTCACCTGTTCCTTTTCTCCAGAGATGCTGCCTGACCCGCTGAGTTACTCCAGCACATTGTGCCTTTCCTTGATAACTCAGCGTCTGCAGCTCCATTTCTACATTCTCCATCATTTCTTCATGTGCTTTTAGCAAAATCACTTTAACCGTTCAGCGCGAGAAAATAACTGCAGATGCTGGTACAAATCGAAGGTACTTATTCACAAAATGCTAGAGTAACTCAGCAGGACAGGCAGCATCTCAGGAGAGAAGGAATGGGTGACGTTTCGGGTCGAGACCCTTCTTCAGACTGAAGAAGTTAACCGTTCAGTCATCAGTAAAGGTCCACGACCGATCTTCCACCAAATGGGTGGTCTGGCACCTCCTTTAATGCGAGCAAAATTATGAGAGAGCACTTGAAATCCCCCCCCCCCCCCCTCCCCCCTCCCCCCTGGAAGTCCCCACAAGAATGTGGTGCCCAGTCCGGGTGAGGCGGCCGATCTCGACCTCATCGGGTCTTACATAAAAACATAGAAAATTGGTGCAGGAGGAGGCCATTCGGCCCTTCGAGCCAGCGCCGCCATCCATTGTGATCACGGCTGATCGTCCACAATCAGTAACCCGTGCCTGCCTTCTCCCCATATCCCTTGATTCCCCTAGCCCCTAGAGCTCTATCTAACTCTCTCTTAAATCCATCCTGTGTATTGGCCTCCACTGCCCTCTGTGGCAGAGAATTCCACAAATTCACAAGGTGATAAAGTTCCTTCTCGCCTCAGTTTTAAATGGCCTCCCCTTTATTCTAAGACTGTCGCCCCCAGTTCTGGACTCAATAGATAATAGACAATAGACAATAGGTGCAGGAGGAGGCCATTCAGCCCTTCGAGCCAGCACCGCCATTCAATGTGATCATGGCTGATCATTCTCAATCAGTACCCCGTTCCTGCCTTCTCCCCATACCCCCTGACTCCGCTATCCTTAAGGGCTCTATCTAGCTCTCTCTTGAATGCAACTCGCCCAACACATGGGAACAGTTTTCCTGCATCTAGCTTGTCCATTCCTTTTATAATTTTATAATTTTTCTGTAAGGAACCCCGCCGATCGGCGGGTGGATTTTGTCGTCTGTATCCGGGGGTTTGGAACTGTGGCGGGGCCGGAGCTGGCAGATCCCGTTCCCACAGCCGACATTGGTTCCGTTACTGCTCGTGATCTCTACAGATGATCCACCAAGGCTCTGGGACCAAGGGTGCCGGAAAACAAAACGACGGTGGACCTGCACTCCCCGTTTGCTGCAACACCTCCAAACTTTACCAATAACACTCCGAGCTTCTGAAAAAGCGTGAAGGTGCGGACTGCCAAAAAAACCTGGCATCGAGTTCAGCTTTTAGTTACAGCCCAGCAGGCTAACTGCACAGAGCCTTCTGTGGGAACTGCTAATTGAATGGCGAATGCTTGAAAGGTTTTGTTCGCTTGCAGATTAAACGCTGACGTTCAAACTCGGTTTGTGGAGAATCTCTTATCATCATATCATATCATATATATACAGCCGGAAACAGGCCTTTTCGGCCCTCCAAGTCCGTGCCGCCCAGTGATCCCCGTACATTAACACTATCCTACACCCACTAGGGACAATTTTTACATTTACCCAGCCAATTAACCTACATACCTGTACGTCTTTGGAGTGAATTGAATTGAATGAGTAATTGAATGAATCTTCGTATTGAAAAGGTGCAAATTACATGCGAGTGGAGATATCGACAGTTCCACAAGCTTCCCATAATTACTCCAATGTGAGCTTCGCGGTTGTTTGCGGCAAAGGATCTTTCCCCCCCCGAGTGATTTTGGATCGGCGAGGTTTCAGAACAGTGATGGAGGAAAGGCCAAGCTCGAGGGATTCAGTGGGTCGAGGAATTCCGTGCACACGGGAGCCAGCCAAGACTTTGGCGTGAAATGGTGGCGGCTAGACATGGAGGGATGCAAGGGCGGCGCGGGTGGCGAGGCGGTAAAGCTGCCGCCTCACTGCGCCAGAGACCCGGGTTCAATCCTAACTCTGGGTGCTGCCTGGATGGAGCTTGTACGTTCTCCTTGTGACCGCACGGGTTTTCTCCGGGTGCTCCGGTTTCCTCCCACGCTCCAAAGACGTACAACTTTGTCGGTTAATTGGCTTTGGTAAAATTGTAAATTGTCCCCGAGAGTGTAGGATAGTGGTATGGGGTAAACGCTGGTCGGCAGGCCGAAGGGCCTGTTTCCGCACTGTATCTCCAAAGTCTAGAGAATTGAACAGGTATATGGATAGGAAAGGTTTCGGGGCAAGTGGGTCAAATTCAGGCTGGTGGGAATAGACAATAGACAATAGACAATGCAGGAGAAGGCTATCCGGCCCTTCGAGTCAGCACTGCCATTTAATGTGATCATAGCTGATCATCCACAATCAATATCCCGTTCCTGCCCTCTCCCCATACCGCCTGACTCCGCTATCATTAAGAGCTCTATCTAACTCTCTCTTGAAAGCATTTAGAGAATTGGCCTCCACTGCCTTCTGAGGCAGAGAATTCCATAGATTTACAACTCTCTGACTGAAAAGTATTTCCTCATCTCCATTCTAAATGGCCAACCCCTTATTCTTAAATTGTGGCCCCTGGTTCTGAACATGTTTCGTGCCTCTAACGTGTCCAATCCCTTAATAATCTTATATGTTTCAATGTTCCCCTCTCATCCTTCTAAATTCCAGTGTATACAAGCCCAGCCGCTCCAGTCTTTCAACATACGACAGTCCCGCCATTCCGGGAATGTACCTAGTGAACCTACAGCCAAGATGGGGCATCTTGGTTGGCATTGAGAGGTTAGGCCAAGAGACCATTTTCCGTGCCCTATGACTCTATGTCTCTATGACTCTAAGAATGATGGTTTGTAAAGGTGAAGACCTCAAGGATCAGTTAAAGAGAGAAACATGGGGTACAGCGGTAGAGTTGCTGCATTACAGCACCCGAGACCCGGATGTGATCCTGACTACGGGTGCTGTCTGCACAGAGTTTGTACATTTTCCCCGTGACCCGCATGGATCTACTGGGGCCGGACAATTTAGATTTAGATTTAGATTTAGATTTAGAGATACAGCGCGGAAACAGGCCCTTCGGCCCACCGAGTCCGCTCCGCCCAGCGATCCCCGCACACATTTAACCTGTATCCTACACACACGAGGAACAATTTTTACATTTACCCAGCCAATTAACCAACATACCTGTACGTCTTTGGAGTGTGGGAGGAACCCGAAGATCTCGGAGAAAACCCACGCAGGTCACGGGGAGAACGTACAAACTCCGTACAGACGGCGCCCGTAGTCAGGATCGAACCTGAGTCTCCGGCGTTGCATTCGCTGTGGCAGCAACTCTACCGCTGCGCCACCGTGCCGCTCAGCAGTGACCGTGATGCTCTTCCTCTGCATGAGGTTTGGCTTGAAGCAGTGAAAGGTTGAGGGAGGAGGGGGGGGGGGTGGGGGGGGGGGGGGGGCAGTGAGGGGGGATCTCATTGAAACCCATCAAATAATGAAAGGCCTGGATAGAGTGGATGTGGAGAGGATGTTTCCAGTAGTGGGGGTGTACCCGTACAAAACCCACGCGGTCACGGGGAGAATGTAAAAACTCCATACATGCAGCACCCGAGGTCAGGATCGAACCCAGGTCTCTGGGGACTGTATGGCAGCAACTCTACCGCTGCACCACTGTGCCGCCCATTTGATTGCACCTTTAATGCACCGTTCATCACTGAGCTGATGAAGGAGAGCAGAAAGACTGGACGAGAATTGGGCAGAGAAGATTTCCAGGTGAAATACTGATTCCCAGTTCTAATGAAGGTCTTCGAACTGAAGCATTGTTTAGTTCAGTTTAGAGATACAGCGCAGAAACAGGCCCTTTGGCCCATCGAGTCCGCACCGACCGGCGATGCCCCACACATTAACACTATCCTACACATACTACGGACAATTTTACATTGAGACCAAACCAATTACCTTACAAACCTGTGGTCTTTGGAGCGCGGGAGGAAACCGAAGATCTCGGAGAGAAAACCCACGCAGGTCACGGGGAGAACGCACAAACTCCGCACAGCCAAGCACCCATAGTCGGGATCGAACCTGGGTCTCCGGCGCTGCAAGTGCTGTAAGGCGGCAACTCAACCGCTGCGCCACCGTGCCGCCCTAACTCTGATTCTCCTCCCGCAGATGTGGCCTGACCCGCTGAGTGTTTCCAGCATTTTCTGTTTTGTTTAATTCAACACCTTCAAGTTATTAATTTATCAAGCAGTAAATGAGCTAATATTTACCTCGCGCTTCGCAAAGCTAATCTGACGCTGGTGTAGCAGACAGGCTCTCCAGGGAAAGCTCCACAGAGTACATGCATGTTTGCACTTCATGGCCTGGCATCACGATGAGCCCAAAACTGAGGCACAGTCGGGATATTGCCGGGGAAGAACAAACAGCGTTCGGGAATTCGAGCTGTAAATCCCAATCGTTGTGGCATTTCTGTGCCCAAACACTGAGAGTGGAACTGCCAACATTTGCCCACAAAGACCTGTGTTGACAAAACATTCCACTCATCTCTTTTCTTGTTTTACCAATTGTCTGAAGTTCTCACAGAGTTATAGAGTCATAGAGTGATACAGCGTGGAAACAGGCCCCTCAGCCCAACTTACCAACACCGGCCAACATGTCCCAGCTACACTAGTCCCACCTGCCTGCGCTTGGTCCATATCCTTCCAAACCTGTCCTATCCAAACACATGTCTAACTGGTTCTTAAACGTTGGGATAGTCCCATCCTCAACTATGTCCTCTGGCAGCTTGTTCCATACACCCACCATCATCTGTATGAAAAAGTTACCCCTCAGATTCCTATTAAATCTTTTGCCCTTCACCTTGAACCTATTGAGGTCCTCTGGTCCTCGATTCCCCTACTCTCGGCAAGAGACTCTGTGCACCTACCCGATCTATTCCTCTCATGGTTTTGTACGGAAATGACTTTGGGTGTAAGTAAAGTTCTGACAGGAAACAATGAATGTAATGAACAGCAGAATGGTGTGGGTATTGTAGTGCAAACTGACGTGGTGCAGGAAACAAAAAGACTAAACTCAGTCATGGAATAAGCAAATGAAGTAGAGTTGAGAGTAAGGGTAGACAATAGACAATAGACAATAAGTGCAGGAGTAGGCCATTCAGCCCTTCGAGCCAGCACCGCCATTCAATGTGATCATGGCTGAACATTCTCAATCTGTACCCCGTTCCTGCCTTTTCCCCATACCCCCTGACTCCGCTATCCTTAAGAGCTCTATCTAGCTCTCTCTTAAATGCATTCAGAGAATTGGCCTCCACTGCCTTCTGAGGCAGAGAATTCCACAGATTCACAACTCTCTGACTGAAAAAGTTTTTCCTCACCTCCATTCTAAATGGCGTACCCCTTATTCTTAAACTGTGGCCCCTGGTTCTGGACTCCCCCAACATTGGGAACATGTTTCCTGCCTCTAACGTGTCCAACCCCTTAATAATCTTATACGTTTCAATAAGATCCCCTCTCATCCTTCTAAATTCCAGTGTATACAAGCCTAGTCGCTCCAGTCTTTCAACATATGACAGTCCCGCCATTCCGGGAATTAACCTAGTAAACCTACGCTGCACGCCCTCAATAGCAAGAATATCCTTCCTCAAATTTGGAGACCAAAACTGCACACAGTACTCCAGGTAAGGGTATGTGGCACCAGCATTGGCAAAGGAGCATGCTAGAATTGATTGCTTCAGGAGACTGATAGCCATGGGGAAGAAGCTGTCCTTAAGTATGAGATTTAGCCCCAAGCTCCATTCCTTCTGGTCTCTTATGTTTGATTATATATCAAAGGCGTGGAAATCCGAGTCTCGCCCTACATTCTAGCCCGAGTCTAGACCTACCAGTCGCTGAGGGAGCGTGGAAATGTGATACACATGGAAGGCCTCCGAAATAAACTTGCCAACAAGGAGAATGACTTCCTGGACATCTGGAAACCGCTTCTCGACAAATGGTCAATAACCCAGCAGAAATGAACTGACCCATATACCTCATGTGCTTGACAGGATGAGATAAGGTCAATAGACAATAGACAATAGGTGCAGGAGTAGGCCATTCGGCCCTTCGAGCCAGCACCACCATTCAATGTGATCATGGCTGATCATTCTCAATCAGTACCCCGTTCCTGCCTTTCCCCCATACCCCCTGACTCCGCTATCCTTAAGAGCTCTATCTAGCTCTCTCTTGAATGCATTCAGAGAATTGGCCTCCACTGCCTTCTGAGGCAGAGAATTCCACAGATTTACAACTCTCTGACTGAAAAAGTTTTTCCTCATCTCCGTTCTAAATGGCCTACCCCTTATTCTGAAGCTGTGGCCCCTGGTTCTGGACTCCCCCAACATTGGGAACATATTTTCTGTCTCTAACGTGTCCAACCCCTTAATAATCTTATACGTTTCGATAAGATCCCCTGTCATCCTTCTAAATTCCAGTGTATACAAGCCTGTTCTTGATGCATCACATCGACATATCTTTGGGCCCACACTTGTTGCCAATGTTAGTTTTTGTTTTATTTTGTCTTCTGTTTTTTTGTTTATTTCCTTCAATTCCTGAATTATTTTTTTTATTTTTTTTTTAAAAGGTAAATGATTTTTTTTTCTTTGTTTACTGTTTGTTCTAAAGAAAAGTTTTTTAAAAAGTCTGAGATCCTGTATCTTCTCCCCAGAAGGTGGAAGAGAGAAAACGGTAGATACACACAAAACTAAGCTTGTATACACTGGAATTTAGAAGGATGAGAGGGGATCTTATCGAAACATATAAGATTATTAAGGGGTTGGACATGTTAGAGGCAGGAAACATGTTCCCAATGTTGGGGGAGTCCAGAACAAGAGAAAGAAGGAATGGGTGACATTTCCAAGTCGAGACCCTTCTTCAGACTGTAGGAGTTAGATAGAGCTCTAGGGGGCTAGTGGAATCAAGGGATATGGGGAGAAGGCAGGCACGGGGTAGTGATTGGGGACGATCAGCCATGATCACAATGAATGGCGGTGCTGGCTCCAAGGGCCAAATGGCCTCCTCCTGCACCTATTTTCTATGGTTTTATGTTTCTATGACCCGGAACGTCACCCATTCCTGCCTGTCCCGCTGAGTTACTCCAGCTTTTTGCGTATATCTTCAGTTTAAACCAGCACCTGCAGTTCTTTCCTACAGATAAGAGTTGGTGTTGCCACTATGTTTGCAATGGGCATTGTGGGCCAAAGGGCCTGTTCCTAATCCATGTTCTACAAATGTAACTGTGAATCAAGGACTGTTTTACCTCCCGCAGGTGCCCATCTAAACGACGGCCAGTGGCACTCCATCCATTTGACTGTCAAGGGGAATCGTCTTAGTGTCTCGTTGAACGACGAGGAATCCTCCGCTTCACATTTGACCACGCAGGCACGAACATCTTCGGGAAGTCGCTACTATTTTGGAGGTGGGGGTCTCTCTATATATATGTATATATGCTTTGTGCATTAATTCACTTGTCATTTTTAACACGCCACCCAGTTGTAAGGTTGTATCTAGTCAGAGGTCTGGACACATATAGGGTTGCCAACTTCCTCACTCCCAAATAAGGGCCAAAGGGTGACGTCACTGCCCCGCGCCCCGCGTGACTTCACCCAGCCAGCGGCCACGTGCTCCCGCTCCACCAATGGCGGCGAACCGGGCCGGGAGCCTAGTTGCTACGCAACCTCCGTCAGGCGACGCCCCGGCCTACACTGTCCGGGACTACAGCGGCCCCCGGGCTACAGTGTCCGGGCTTACACTGTCCGGGCATACAGTGACCAGGCCTACAGTATCCAGGCATACAGTGTCTGGGCATACAGTGTCCAGGCCTACAGTGTCCGGGCATACAGTGTCCAGGCATATAGTGTCCGGGCCTACAGTGACCAGGCATACAGTGTCCAGGCCTATAGTGTCCGGGCCTACAGTGTCCAGGCCTTCAGCGTCCGGGCCTACAGCGTCCAGGCCTACAGCGTCCGGGCCTACAGCGCCGGGCCTACAGCGTCCGGGCCTACAGTGTCCAGGCATACAGTGTCCGGGCCTACAGTGTCCGGGCCTACAGTGTCCAGGCATACAGTGTCTGGGCCTACAGTGTTCAGGCCTACAGTGTCCGGGCCTACAGCGCCGTCTGGGCCGAATACGGGACAAGGGCGGTCACGTACGGGACAAATCAATTTAGCCCAAAATATGGGATGTCCCGGCTAATACGGGACAGTTGGCAACCCTAATCACATAGCTCATAGAATAAGATTGAATGAGGAATTTTGCGACTTTGAAGTTATTGGAGGACAATCTTTACCGAAAAATATCTTCGAATTGCCTTTGACCAACAACTGGCCTTTTCGTTTAGTTTCGAGATACAGCGTGGAAACAGGCCCTTCGGCCCACCGAGTCCGCGCCGACCAGCGATCCCCGCATACTGACACTATCCCACACACACTAGGGACAAATTACAATTTTACCAAGCCAATTAGCGTACAAACCTGTATGTCTTCTGTAGCGTGGGAGAAAACCGGAGCTCCCAGAGAAAACCCACGCAGGTCACGGGGAGAACGTACAAACTCTATACAGAGAAGCACCCCTAGTCAGGGATTGAACCCATTGACAATTTACATCAGCCAGTTAGCCTACAATCCCACACATCTTTGGAATGTGGGAGGAAATATTTAGGTTTCGACGACATCTCTCGTTCTTCTCAATTCCAAAAGCTTAGATGCATTACATTCATTCTCTCCGGGGAAGAGAAAGGTTTCTATTTTCATATTTCTACAATCAACACTGTATCACTTACTTTTTTTGATTTTGTATCGTATTATTGTCGGTCTCAGCCTTTTCGTCAAAGAGAGAGACACGCCAAGCTGGAGTAACTCAGAGAAAACTGGCCCAGGCAGCATCTATGGAGAAAAGGAATAGGTGATGTTTTGGGGCGAGACCCTTCTTCAGACCGAGAGTCAGGGGAGAGGGAAACGAGTGTGACATAGACGATGCATGGGACAAATGAATGAAATACTGAAGCAGCAACAATAATCAAGGAAAGGTGGAGCCCACACTGGTTCATTGTTGGCTGTGGGATAGGTGATAACGAGTTATGCAGATAGAGCAACTCAACAGGACGACAGTGGAACCTGGATAGAGTGGATGTGGAGAGGATGTTTCCACTAGTGGAAGAGTCTAGGACCAGAGGTGGACTCGTTGGGTCGAAGGGTCCCCTAGTCAGGATGCTAAATTCTTGCTCACTTGCTGTGTTCCAGAGCCAGGGGGTCAAACTGTTTCAGAATCCATAAGCAGGGGCCACTGTTTAAGAATAAGGGGGTAGGCCATCGTGGACTGAGATGAGGAAAAACTTTTTCACCCAGAGAGTTGTGAATCTGTGGAATTCTTTGCCACAGAAGGCAGTGGAGGCCAATTCACTGGATGTATTCAAGAGAGAGTTAGACTTAGCTCTTAGGGCTAACGAAATCAGGGGATATGGGGGAGAAAGCAGGAACGGGGTACTGATTGTGGGTGATCAGCCATGATCACATTGAATGGCGGTGCTGGCTCCAAGGGCCGAACGGCCCACTCCTACACCTATTTTCTATGTCTCTATTTTCTGTAGGCTGCCCTGGAAACGCCATGGATGCTGACTGTTCCAACACGATCGGCCCATTCCAAGGTTGCATGCGAGTGTTCTCCATCGACGACCAGCCAGCCAATCTCCTTCTGGTGCAGCAGGGTCTGGAAGGTAACTTCAGCGACCTGCAAATAGACGTGTGTGGCATCGTGGACAGGTAATCCTGCTTCCTAATCAATGAGTGTATCTTCCTATTCAAAGGGCGGCACGGTGGCGCAGCGGTAGAGTTGCTGCCTTACGGCGCCCGCATCGCCAGAGACCCGGGTTCGATCCCGACTACGGGTGCTTGTCTGTACGTTCTCCCCGTGACCTGCGTGGGCTTTCTCCGAGATCTGCGGTTTCCTCCCACACTCCAAAGACGTGGCTTGGTGTAGATGCAAATTGTCCCTAGTGTGTGTGTGTAGGATAGTGTTAGTGTGTGGAGATCGCTGGTCGGTGCAGACTCGGTGGGCCGAAGGGCCAGTTTCCACGTTGTATCTCTAAACTAACAAAAAAGTCTAACTAATCCTAACTCCAAAGCCATTTATTGTCAACTTTAAAGTACAGATGCTCCCCGACTTACATGAGGGTTATGTCCCACGTGAGTTATATGTTCCATAAGTGCAAACGGAAGTGCCACTGTGCATGCGTAAATTTACTATTCGTACTGTGTGGTGCCAGTGGGAGAGCATGTGGGAGCTCCGACGCGGAGCTCGTGAGCGAGCTCCGTTGTGGAGACCAGGAGGGAGCTCCGTCGTGGAGACCACGGGAGGAACTGTGAGGTGGCGATCATAAGGGAGCTCCGAGATGGAGACCACGTGGGAACTTCAATATGGAGACCACGAGGGAGCTCTGACATGGAGACCACAAGACAGCTCCGTCGTAGAGACCACAGGTGGAACTCCGACGTGGAGAACATGCAACATGGTTAATAAAGCAGTGGGCTTGAAGAATTGCTTACATATGTGCAAGTTTATGTAAGTCACCTATTACCTGTGGAGTTGGGGAGAGCCTTTATAGACTTAAAGGGAAAATCATCATTGTTAAATACCTCTAAAATATTAAGATCAAATGATGAAGTGAATGGACACTCTTTTTTCTTCAGGGTAGGGTAGGGTACAACTGGAGGACATAGCTTTAAGGGCCAGTCCCACTTAGGCGATTTTTTTAGGTGACTGCCTGCTTCTGTCAAAGTCGTAGCAGATCGCCGAAATTTTCTTTTACCTGACGACAATGACCACGACAATGCCGAGTCAGGTCGAGATTACAGCGTCTTCGGAAACATCGCGAAATTCCCACGCTGTCAATGCTTCTCCGGCGTCCTAATTTTCACTGAAATCACTGACTAGTCTGTAATTCTCTTGTGACACTGGTGCATCTGCTGGTGGTTTCATTGCTGGTACATCGAGTTTTGAAATATAACATCTTGCCCGGGTTACTTGAAAACCAAGCTTCACGGTAACAAGGCATAAACTGGATTGACTTCCAGTTTACAAATAGCAGTATTAAGAAATTTAATTTTAAACGTGGTTAAATGGATTTTTGTGCAGAGTGTGGGCATTCTTTGAAAATGTACGGGAGATGCATATCTGGTTTCTGGGTTGCATGTCTGGGTTGGGAGCCCACTTTAAATGTAATCGCTGATGGCCATAAACATCGTGAAAATCCCCACACTTACTTGACCGTCAAACTGTCGCCTCCAATCTACCTGTCAAATGTCCTGACGGTAAATAAATTGGTTAAACACAAGTATTTTAAGGTATCTTCAAGTGACTTTACTTAATTTAATCACAAAATGCTGGAGTAACTCAGCAGGTCAGGCAGCATCTCAGGAGAGAAGGGATGGGTGACTTTTTGGGTCGAGACCTATCTTCGACCCGAAACGTCACCCATTCCTTCTCTCCTGAGATGCTGCCTGACCTGCTGAGTTACTCCAGCATTTTGTGAATAAATACCTTTGATTTGTACCAGCATCTGCAGTTATTTTCTTACATTACTTAATTTATTATTACGTGCTTCTAAATGCATCTGCGACAACCTAGCAAACCTGGGGACAGCATGCGACAGCGCCCGCAATAAGCAACGTTACCTGGCGACAAGCCAGCTGTCGCTGAGAAATTTCAATCCGGTTGATTTCTCAGCAACGCGCTGAGATCCACTACGATTCTTTGAAGACTCCTCATGATCATGCCTGCAACACCCCGGCGAACTGTCGGCAACAGCCTAGTCGCCGGCAATCGCCTTAAAATCGCCTAAAGTGGTTAGGCCCTTTAAAGGTGAAAGGGGAAAGATTTAGAATGGACCAGGGGAGTGGGGGTGTGTAACACACCGATGGTGATGGGTATATGGAACAAGCTGCCAGCGTGCGGCACGGTGGCGCAGCGGTAGAGCTACTGCCTTACAGCACCAGAGATCCAGGTTCGATCCTGACTATGGGTGCTTGTCTGTACGGAGTTTGTACGTTCTCCCCGTGACCTGCATGGGTTTTCTACGAGATCTTCGGTTTCCTCCCACACTCCAAAGACGTACAGGTTTGTAGGTTAATTGGCTCGGCAAATGTAAAAATTGTCCCTAGTGGGCGTAGGATAGTACAAACGGGGATCGCTGGTCGGCACGGACCCGGTGGGCCGAAGGGCCTGTTTCCGCGCTGTATCTCTAAAAACTAAAAACAAAAAGCTTTTCACTGCACGTGACAATAAACTAAACTGGAACTGAAATTTTCTTCTAACATGAGGTGCTTTCATTGTGCAACAGGTGCTTACCAAACTACTGTGAACATGGAGGGGAATGCTCTCAGTCCTGGAGTAGCTTCTTCTGTGACTGCACTGGGACAGGTTACACAGGAGCAACGTGCCATAACTGTAAGTAACACCAAGCTAAGACTTATTGCGTGCGACGAATCTGCTGGTTGATCACGGTGTACTGTTGACACACAAAGTTGGGCAGAGGGGGGAACTGGGTTAAGAGATACTGCGCGGAGTCTGCGCCGACCAGTGATCCCCGCACACTAACACTATCCAACAGACAATAGACAAGTCATTACCTCTCATGAATCACTTTCACAACAAGTATAGCTCCAATACCTCAGAGTAAGAATCCCAGTTGCAACACGTTTACCGTTAACCGTTTTTAACCAAGACAGCACACCCCCTCCATGACACACTGGTCAACCTGTGAGGAGCACCTTCAGCAATAGACAATAGACAATAGACAATAGGTGCAGGAGTAGGCCATTCGGCCCTTCGAGCTAGCATCGCCATTCAATGTGATCATGGCTGATCGTCCACACTAGGGACGATTTTACATTCATACCAAGCTAATTAACCTACAAACATGTTGGTCCTTGGAGAGTGGGAGGAAACCGAAGATCTCGGAGAAAACCCACGCAGGTCACGGGGAGAACGTGCAAACCCCGTACAGGCAGCACCCGTAGTCGGGATCGTACCCGGGACTCTTGCGCTGTAAGGCAGTAATACCACCGCTGTGCTACCGTGTCGCCGACCTTCGTAGATGAGCAGGTTTGACAGTGAGCCCGGAGCCAAAGGCAAGTCACTTTTTGAGCGTAGGAAGGAACTGCAGATGCTGGTTTACACCGAAGATAGACACAAGAAGCTGGAGTAACTCAGCGGGTCAGGCAGCGTCTCTGGAGAGAAGGAATGGTCTGAAGAAGGGTCTCGGCCTGAAACATCACCTACTGCTTCCTCAACTTGCCCACACCGGCCAACATGACCCATCTACACTAGTCCCACCTGCTTGCATTTTGCCCATATCCCTCTAAACCTGTCCTATCCATTTCCTCTCTAAATGTTTCTGGAACGTTGTGATAGTACCTGCCTCGACTACTTCCTCCAGCAGCTCGTTCCATATAGACAATAGACAATAGACAATAGACAATAGGTGCAGGAGTAGGCCATTCAGCCCTTCGAGCCAGCACCACCATTCAATGCGATCATGGCTGATCACTCTCAATCAGTACCCCGTTCCTGCCTTCTCCCCATACCCCCTCACTCCTCTATCCTTAAGAGCTCTATCCAGCTCTCTCTTGAAAGCATCCAACGAACTGGCCTCCACTGCCTTCTGAGGCAGAGAATTCCACACCTTCACCACTCTCTGACTGAAAAAGTTCTTCCTCATCTCCGTTCTAAATGGCCTACCCCTTATCCTTAAACTGTGGCCCCTTGTTCTGGACTCCCCCAACATTGGGAACATGTTTCCTGCCTCTAATGTGTCCAATCCCCTAATTATCTTATATGTTTCAATACCTACCACCCTTTGTGCAAAAAGGTTACCCCTCGAGGGAAGCAGTCAGTGATGTTTCGTGTCGAGACCCTTCTTCAGACCATTCCTTCTCTCCAGAGACGCTGCCTGACCCGCTGAGTTACTCCAGCTTTTTGTGTCTTCAAGTCACTTTGAACTAACCGCCCTCTGAAATGGCCTATCAAATCACAAGATTAAAAAGAGCCCGACCAGAAATATTCGCAGCCCACAAATGAATAATAAAAATAACTAAAGCTTCGCAGTCCCTCTCAGATATAGATCTTTAAATCAATTCAACAATTACTTGTCGACTCTGGAGCATCTGCGATAATATTTAATTTGTCCTTGGTTCCAGTCGGTCACTTATAATCCTTTGTTGTATGTAAGCAGGGTCATAGGGTCAGAGTCTTACAGCGTGGGAACAGGCCCTTCGGCCCAACTTGCCCACACCGGCCAACAAGACCATTCTACACTAGTCCCACCTGCTTGCATTTGGCCCATATCCCTCTAAACCTGTCCTATCGATGTACATCTCTAAATGTTTCTGAAACGTTCCGTTAGTACCTGCCTCGACTACTTCCTCCAGCAACTCGTTCCATATACCTACCACCCTTTGTGCAAAAAAGTTACCCCTCAGGTTCTATTGAAATCTTTCCCCCACCTTAAACCTATGTCGTGTGGTTCTCGATTCCCCGACTCCAGGCAAGAAACTCTGTGCAACTACCCAATCTATTCCTTTCGTGATTTTGTACACCTCTATAAGGTCACCCCTTATCCTCCTGCACTACAAGGAATAGAGACCCAGCCTGCTCAACCTCTCCCTATAGCTCAGACCCTCGAGACCTGGCAACATCCTCACTCCCAACTTTTTGTGTCTAACTTCAGTAAAAAGACTATTCCTGCTGTACCCCTGATCTCTAACTAACTCTACGACTCTTAACTTAAATCAATTTAATCATGCAATCCGTTAATGCTGGAGTTACATCTCTTTAATGTTTAAATAGGATATTGTGCTCATATATCAGGGAAGTGTAATAATAATCTGAATGAGAGAGCAAGGAAGGTCAACTGCTGAGATAGATTTGAACAAGGATTTAATATAGTCTTCTGTAATTTTAGCTCAGACGACTAACTCCACTAAATGCGACCATTTTGCACAAAAGATGCATCCTAGTTTGTTGAATTACAGAGCAGTGGACAGGCCGAGACCAGTTAAACTTGGCACAGGTTCGTTCATTCAATAGAAATGGAGATGAGGAGGAATTTCTTTCGTCAGAGGGTGGTGAACCTGTGCAAGTTGTTGGCACAGGTGGCTGTGGAGGCCAAGCCAATGGATGTGTTTAAGAGAGGGATAGACAGATTCTTGATTAGTACGTGTGTCAGGTGTTATGGGGGAAGGCAGGAGAATGGGGTTGAGAGCGAGAGAGAGAGAGAGAGAGAGAGAGAGATCGGCCATGATTGAATGGGAGAGTAGACACGATGGGCCGAATGGCCTAATTCAGCTCCTTTAACTTATGAGCTTTCAAAGATCATGGGAATTAGCATAATTAATTCTACATAGCTGTATTTACCCTGCATTCTTGTATCATCAGGTCATGGCAATAAAAATCTATCAGTATCGGATTTAGAAGTTGCCTCATTCCCTGCACCAAGTTGTGGCACGGTGGTGTAGCGGTAGAGCTACTGCCTTGCAGCGCCAGAGACCCGGGTTCGATCCTGTCCACGGGTGCTCTCTGCATAGAGTTTGTACGTTCTCCCCGTGACCTGCGTGGGTTTTCTCCGAGATTTTCGGTTTCCTCCCACACTCCAATGACGTACAGGTTTTTAGGTTAATTGGCTTGGTGTCAATGTAAAATTGTCCCTCGTGTGCGTAGGATAGTGTTAATGTGCGGGGATCGCAGGTTAGTGCGGACCCGGTGGGCTGAAGGGCATGTTTCTGCGCTGTATCTCTAAACTAAACTAAACCAAACAATCGCCTCTTGTAAAAAGTTTTGAACTTTCATCACTCTGTCTCCTGACTTCACTTCTTAAAACAAAATAATAGCTAGATACTGGAAAATTCAAATATAGTGATGTAGAATCACACAGCACGGAAACAGGGCCATTGTCCCAACTTGCCCATATTGACCAAGATGCCCCATCTATGTTAATCCCACCTGGCCCATCTATACACTAAAACTCTCGTTTGCTTGTTCGTTTGTCCCTGAACTACAGCCAAAACGGTACACGATAGCGCGACAATTTTAGGCCCAACTTACTCACCGTCGTCCCTTTGGTGCTAATGGACGAAGTCTCATTGAAATCGGTTATATTTTTTTAAGTTATTCCCATTTTAAAGTTTAAATCTATCTCCTAGGGAGGGAGGGGGGAGGGAGGGAGAGGGGCGGAGGGAGGGAGGATAAGGGGGGGTTGAGGGGGATGGAGTGTGAGGGAGGGGAAATGGCGAGGGGAGGGAAGAGCAAGGGGGGAGGGGGGGGGCGGTGGGGGGGGGGAGGAGGGGGTGCTGCACCAATGCAGGAGAGGTTTGGGCCCAACGGGTCCACTTGGTCTAGTATCCCTCTAAACCTCTCCTATCCATGTATCATGTACCTGTATGAATGTCTTTTAAATGTTGTTATAGTGCCTGCCTCAACTACCTCAATGATCCCAAAGTGACATTTTTCACGTTAGAAGTGCGCTGCTGCTAAAATAAAACCTGCAAAAGTAAATGAGCTCTCCCGAACCAACCGAGTAAGCAAGAAACTATATTTCTCGTGGGTTTGAAGCCAGTGGGCTTCTTCTTCATTGCAGTGATCTAATTCCCAGGTCATTTATGTCGGCGAAGGTTTGGTTTAGTTTAGTTTGGAGAAACAGCGCAGAAACAGGTCCTGCGGCCCTGCTGATTCTGCACCGACCAGCAATCCCCGCGCACACCAGGGGCAATTTACAATTAGACCAAGCCAATTAACCAACAAACCTGCACGTCTTTGGAGTGTGGGAGGAAACTGGAGCTCCTGGAGAAAACCTACGCAGGTCACCGGGAGAATAGACAATAGACAATAGGTGCAGGAGGAGGCCATTCGGCCCTTCGAGCCAGCACCACCATTCAATGTGATCATGGCTGATCTTTCTCAATCAGCACCCCGTTCCTGCCTTCTCCCCATACCCCCTGACTCCGCTATCCTTAAGAGCTCTATCTAGCTCTCTCTTGAATGCATTCAGAGAATTGACCTCCACTGCCTTCTGAGGCAGCGAATTCCACAGATTTACAACTCTCTGAGTGACATTTTTTTTCCTCATCTCAGTTCTAAACGGCCTACCCCTTACTTTTAAACTGTGGCCCCTGGTTCTGGACTCCCCCAACATTGGGAACATGTTTCCTGCCTCTGACGTGTCCAACCCCTTAATAATCTTATATGTAGCAACTCCGTACAGATAGCACCTGTGGTCAGGATCGAACCTGGATATCTGGCGCTGTAAGGCAGAGGCTCTACCGATGCAAGTGTAGAAGTCAGGGAAGTGTGAACATTGACTTCTCTAACTTCAAATAACCCTTGCTTTCCCTCTCTCTCTCTCTCCATCCTTCCCCCTTTACAGTTCTCTGACCAGTCCTCCCTCGTGTCTCCGACTACACTTTACTTCTGTCTGCGTAGTTGTTACCTTCTCCCATCTAACAATGATCTATTCTGCATTTTCCTTGACCTCGATTCCCTTTGTCCTTTTTCACACCTTCACACTTCCTTACCTATGTATCTCCCTCTTCCCGACATCTGCCCGAAGAAGGGTCTCGAGCCGAAACGTCACCCATTCCTTCTCTCCCGAGATGCTGCCTGTCCCGCTGAGTTACTCCAGCATTTTGTGTCTACCATTATTAAATGCGCCCTTCTTTAAGGTCATAAGGTCATAAGTGATAGGAATAGAATTAGGCCATTTGGGCCATCAAGTCTACTCTGCCATTCATTTGTGGCTGATGTATCTTACCCTCTGAACCCCATTAAATGTCTCCCCTCTTACCTTATGTATACGCCCTCTAGTTTTTGGAATCCTCTATCATGGGGAAAAGACTATGAGTGTTCACTCTTTCAATGCCCCTCGGGATCTTGTAATAATAATAATAATAATAATATATTTATTTTATATAGCGCCTTATCACATGCTCAAAGCGCTTTACAAATACATTTAACATAAAGACAAACAGACAAACTATCCTGACGGAAAAGCGGCGAATATTCAACGCCAGCGTCCTCTCACGTCAGGGTCCGGCAGCAGACATCAAAAAGCACAAGACACACAGATACAATTTTTTACACAAAACAGCTCAATAAGGTCACCCCTCAACCTCCTACGTTCTAAAGAAAAAAGTCCTAGCTTATCCAAACCCACTCAGAGCTCAAGTCCAACTTAAGATCAACCGCAATCTTGATGGATGGCAGAGCAAACTCAAGAGACCAGATTACTGATTCTTCTGCTCTTGAAGGTATTTATTCACACAATGCTGGAGGAACTCAGCGGGTCAGGCAGCACCTCAGGAGAGAAGGAATGGGTGACGCTTCGGGTCGAGACCCTTCTTCAGACTGATGTCAGGGGGGCGGGACAAAGGAAGGATATAGGTGGAGGCAGGGAGTTACAGGGAGTCATAGAAGGAATGGGTGACTCCCGCTGAGTCACTGCAGCATTTTGTGTCTACCTTAGACAGGAGAATAGGGATTAGGAGGGGAGAGGTAGGTTTGCCATGATTGAATGGCGGAGTAGACTTGATGGGCCGAATGGCTTATTTCTGCACCTATCGCTTATGATCTTGTGACCTTGTGACGTTATCACGCCCGCACTAATCAAACGTTGGACTTTTTTTCCTCTTCATTCCATAGCCAGGTACAAGCAGTCCTGTGAATCGTACAAACACACGGGAAATGCCTCAGGTTTCTTCTCCATTGATCCCGATGGCAGTGGGCCGAGATCGCCATTGCTTGTTTACTGTGACATGACAGGTGAGCTCATCCTTCCTATTCTGAAGGGACTGGACGGGCTAGAGGCAGGAAACATGTTCCCCATGTTTGGGGGGGAGTCCAGAACCAGGGGTTAAGTATAAGGGGTGGGCCGTTTAGGACTGAGATGAGGAAAAGCTTTTTCTCCCAGAGATATTTTCATTCAAAAGTTAAGAAATAAGATGTGAATCTGTGGGATTCTCTGCCACAGAAGGCAGTGGAGGCCAATTCACTGGGTGTTTTCAAGAGAGAGTTAGATTTAGCCTCATCTGGCACTTCGGCGATACATTCCTCAATCACTTTGACCGAATGCAGTTTATGGATTCATAATATATTTGTGCTGACTGCCATTCCTGCTCTGTAGGCAAGACGTCAACAAACAATATGGAGTCCCAGAATAGAAACATAGAAAATAGGTGCAGGAGTGGGCCATTCGGCCCTTCGAGCCAGCACTGCCATTCAATGTGATCATGGCTGATCATTCTCAATCAGTACCCCGTTCCTGCCTTCTCCCCATACCCCCTGACTCTGCTATCCTTAAGAGCTCTATCCAGCTCTCTCTTGAATGCATTCATAGATCAAGGGAAATCGGGAAGAAAGCAGGAACGGGGTACTGATTGTGGATGATCAGCCATGATCACATTGAATGGCGGTGCTGGCTCGAAGGGCCGAATGGCCCACTCCTGCACCTATTTTCTATGTTTCTATTCTAGGACTCCATATTGTTTGTTGACGTCCTGCCTACAGAGCAGGAATGGCAGTCAGCGCAAATATATTATGAATCCATAAACTGCATTCGGTCAAAGTGATTGAGGAATGTATCGCCGAAGTGCCAGATGAGGCAATAACTGAAGCGATTGTTAACAAGATCCGACCCTTGCCAAATTAGATATTGATTAATTCTTCTGCTGTCCTTGTTTGCTTTGTTCAAAGTGATAATTCAGTCATATTGTGGACCGGCGCGATACTAATCTCCTTGTCTTGCAACTACTGATGGGTTTTGTTGCATGAAATATCCAAGACCAGGTCCACTGAACTGATTCACTGAAAGATGCAGCCTGGAAAGAGGCCATTCGGCCCAACAAATCCACGCAGTCCATCAATCGCTTCGGTTCTACATCATCCCCCTTATTCATCCACTCCACTACAGATGTCAATTGACCTACGAACCCGCACATCTTTGGTAGGTGGGTGGAGACCAGAGCACCCGGAGGAAACCCAACGCAGTCTCAGGGAGAACGTGGAAAGTCCACACAGACAGCGCCCGAAGTCGGGATCGAACCCGTTTCTCTGGCGCTGTGTGGCAGCAGCTCCACCAGTTGTGTCCACTGTGCAATGCTCAATCAATGATTTCTTCATTCTCACATGTACCAGGTACAGTGAAATATATTTTTGGCTGCAGAATATCCCCGGACGTAAACATAATCGCCCCAGTTAGCGCAATATCCACATCGCAGCTCACCGAGTCAAAGGTACAAAGGGACTTGAGAGTGCTGGTTCAGGACTCCCACAACGTTAATTTTCAAGTCGATTAGGTATTGAGGAAGGCAAATTCGCTGCGAGCATTTATGTCAAGAGGAGTGGAATACAGAAACAGAAATCTAATGTTGAGGCTCCATAAGGCACTGGTCCTATGTACAGGGCCCTAGTGAGACCGCACCTGGAGTACTGTGTGCAGTTTTGGTCTCCAACTTTGAGGAAGGATATTCTTGCTATTGAGGGCGTGCAGCGTAGGTTTACTAGGTTAATTCCCGGAATGGCGGGACTGTCATATGTTGAACGACTGGGGCGGCTAGGCTTGTATACACTGGAATTTAGAAGGATGAGAGGGGATCTTATCGAAACATATAAGATTATTAAGGGGTTGGACACGTTAGAGGCAGGAAACATGTTCCCAATGTTGGGGGAGTCCAGAACCTGTGGGAGGCCACAGTTTAAGAATAAGGGGTAGGACATTTAGAACGGAGATGAGGAAAAACTTTTTCACTCAGAGAGTTGTGAATCTGTGGAATTCACTGCCTCAGAAGGCAGTGGAGGCCAATTCTCTGAATGCATTCAAGAGAGAGCTAGATAGAGCTCATAAGGATAGCGGAGTCAGGGGGTATGGGGAGAAGGCACGAACGGGGTACTGATTGAGAATGATCAGCCATGATCACATTGAATGGTGGTGCTGGCTTGAAGGGCCGAATGGCCTACTCCTGCACCTATTCACTATTGTCTATTGTCTATTGGTCAGGTCGCATTTGGAGTACTATGAGCAAATTTGGGCCCCATATCAGAAGAAGGATGTGCTGGCTCTAGAGATGTTCCAGAGGAGGTTTCCAGGAACGAGTGGGTTAGCATGCGATGAGCGTTTGACAACACTGGGCCTGTACTCCGCTGGAGTTTAGAAGGTCGAGGGGGCACCTCATTGAAACTTACAGACTGATGAAAGGCACAGATAGAGTGGATGTGGAGAGAATGTTTCCACTGGTGGGAGAGTCTAGGACCAGAGGTCACAGCGTCAGAATTAAAGGGCGCTCTTTTAGAAAGGAGGTGAGGAGGAACTTTTTTAGTCAGAGGGAAGTTAATCTGTGCAACTCATTGCCACAGAGGGCTGTGGAGGCAGAGTCAGTGGATATTGTTAAGGCGGAGATAGACGAGTTCTTGATTAGGACAGGTGTCAAGGGTTATGGGGAGAAGGCAGGAAAATAGGATTAGGAGACAGAATGGCCTAATTCTACTCCAATAACTTCTGAACTTCTGAACTTGTGAGTCCATATAAACGAGGCGCCATTTTGGCGCCCCTATTCCAGGTATTCCACGTTTTGTTTAGAGATACAGCGCGGAAACAGGCCCTTCGGCCCACCGGGTCCGCGCCGACCAACGATCCCCTCACATTAACACTATCCTACACCCACAAGGGACAATTTTTACATTTACCAGCCAATTAACCGGTAAACTCGTACGTCTTTGGAGTGTGGGAGGAAACCGAAGAACTCGGAGAAAACCCACGCAGGCCACGGGGAGAACGTACAACCTCCGTACAGACAGCGCCCGTGGTCGGGATCGAACCCTGGTCTCTGGTGCTGTAAGGAAGCAACTCTCCCACTAGTGGAAACATCCTCTCCACATGCACTCTATCCAAGCCTTTCACTATTCTGTACGTTTCAATGAGGTCCCTCCTCATTCTTCTAAACTCCAGTGAGTATATATCACATGATTACAGTCAAGCTGTCCACAGTGCACATATACTGGAGAGAGGGTATAATGTTTAATGCAGGAGAAAGCCCAATAAAGTCCAATTAAAGATGTATTCAAGAGATAGTTAGATGTAGCTCTTAGGGCTAACGGAATCAAGGGATATGGGGAGAAAGCAGGAACGGGGTACTGATTTTGGATGATCAGCCATGATCACATAGAATGGCGGTGCTGGCTCGAAGGGCCGAATGGCCTACTCCTGCACCTATTTTCTATGTTGTTATGTTTCTCTAGACCGTCTTAACCAACCTGATCTCCCGGTGTCTCAGCACTTCAACTCCCCCTCCCACTCCCAGTCTGACCTTTCTGTCATGGGCCTCCTCCATTGTCATAGTGAGGCCCACCGGAAATTGGAGGAACAGCACCTCATATTTCGCTTGGGCATTGGGCTTGGGTATGAACATTGACTTCTCCAACTTTAGATAGCTCCTCTGTCCCTCTCTTTCCCTCTTTCTATATTTCGCTGTTTCTAAAGATAGTTCCAAGGTCTCCAATGAGGTAGATGGGACCGTACTCTAGTTGGTGAGAGGACGGTTCTTGAAGTACTTGTCCAGTTTTCATTCAATGAGATGAGCGAGTTACATGATGTCCTCATTACCCTCTCAGTAAAACAATAATCCTCAACTCCACACTAATCCTTCCAATAATTACCTGAAACCTAAATCCCTTTGTTATCAAGCCCCTTGGCTGGAGAAATAGCACCTTCCACATAATTCTATCCATCTTGATCAAATCGTCCTTTAATCTTTAGCGTTCCAGGCTAAAGTTCCTTGGCTTAGCCAATTTCACCTCAAGGGCGTAGGAAAATAACTGCAGATGCCGGTACAAATCGAAGGTAGACACAAAATGCTGGAGTAACTCAGCGGGTCAGGCAGCATCTCAGGAGAGAAGGAATGGGTGACGTTTCGGGTCGAGACCCTTCTTCAGACTGATGTCAGGGAAGGGGGCGGGACAAAGAAAGGATGTAGTTGGAGACAGGAAGACAGTAGGAGAACTGGGAAAGAAGGGGGAGGGGAAAGAGAGGGACAGAGGAGCTATCTAAAGTTAGAGAAATCAATGTTCATACCGCTGGGGTGTAAGCTGCCCAAGCGAAATATGAGGTGCTGTTCCTCCAATTTGCGGTGGGCCTCACTATGACAATGGAGGAGGCCCAGGACAGAAAGGTCAGACTGGGAGTGGGAGGGGGAATTGAAGTGCTGAGCCACCGGGAGATCAGGTTAGTTAAGGCGGACTAGAGAAACATAGAAACATAGAAACATAGAAACATAGAAAATAGGTGCAGGAGGAGGCCATTCGGCTCTTTGAGCCAGCACCGCCATTCACTGTGATCATGGCTGATCATCCACAATCAACTGTGCCCAACTTCTCCCGATATCCCTTGATTCCACTAGCCCCCAGAGCTCTATCTAACTCTCTCTTAAATTCATCCAGTGATTTGGCCTCCACTGCCCTCTGTGGCAGAGAATTCCACAAATTCACAACTTTGCGTGAAAAAGTTCCTTCCCACCTCAGTTTTAAATGGCCTCCCCTTTATTCTAAGACTGTGGCCCCTGGTTCTGGACTCCCCCATCATTGTGAACATTTTTCCTGCATCTAGCATGTCCTGACTGAGCGAAGGTGTTGAGCAAAACGATCGGCGAGCCTGCGTCTGGTCTCACCGTTGTAGAGAAGTTGACATCTGGAACAGCGGATACAATAGATGAGGTTGGAGGAGGTGCAGGTGAACCTTTGCCTCACCTGGAAAGACTGTTTGGGTCATGGGATGGAGTCGGGGGGGGGGGGGGGGGGGGTGGAAAGGGACAGGTGTTGCATCTCCTGCGGTTGCAGGGGAAAGTACCTGGGGTTTGGGTGGGAAGGGACGAGTGGGCGATTCGGGATGACAATAAATATCAGCCTCACCAGCAATGCTCACAGCCCGAAATAAAAGATTAAGGAAGAAAACAAAAAAGCTTTGTTCACTCGTGGACAACGAAAAGGAGGTTCTGTCATTCGTCAGAGCATAACCACAGCAGTGAATGTCTCCGTTCAAACGGCCTATTTCTCTGCCTTAATTTCTATGCAGTACAATGTAAATTGAACTTCGCCTCTTTGCAGCTCAGAAGCTGATTCATGCTTTGCATTAGCATCGTGCAGTATTTGAGGGAGACAGTGTTTAAGGCAGACGACAGGAGTGTGAACAGTGGGGTTATGTTGAGGGTAATGTATCATTCCTACTAACGAACTGAAAAGATGTGCGATGAATAAATGTGCTGGAAGGAACTGCAGATGCTGGTTTAAACCGCAGACGGACACAAAACGCTGGAGTAACTCAGCGGGACAAGCAGCGTCTCTGGGTGAGAAGGAATGGGTGACGCTTCAGAAGAGAAGGGTCTCGTCCCGAAACGTCACCGGTTCTTTCTCTCCCGAGATGCTGCCTGTCCCGCTGAGTTACTCCGGCGTTTTGTGCAAATGCACAAATGCCAGTTTAAATTCACCATGCAACAAACAGCTCAAATGTCAAGTGCGTAATCATAATGGCGACAGATTGGTGCATAAGTAAAGTGGCAATTGATTTTCACCGCAGAACACTTTTGACTGGGCTGGGCTGCTATATTCAATTGACATTTTGTACTCATTGCTCTGACAGAAGACAGAACGTGGACCATTATTCAGCACAACGGCACGCGAGAAACAAAATTGCAAGGATCTCCCAACGTGGGCAGGCCCTACGTGGCTTTCTTCAACTACACTGCGAGTTTGGAACAGCTGGGGACCATGATCAACAGTGTGGAACATTGCGAGCAGGAGATTGATTACCACTGCAAGAACTCTCGTCTCCTGAGTGCACCAGGTAGGTGAAACTATTGTCAGCCACAACTGCGTTCTCAATGGAGCCCTTAATTAGAGTCCGGGAGCCAAAAGGCGAGGAAACAGGCCCCAAACGGCCCAACTTTCCCACGCCGACCAGCATGTCCTATCTACACCAGTCCCACCTGCTCGCGTCTGGCCCATATCCCTCCAAACTTGTCCTATCCATGCGCCTGTCCAATTGTTTCTTAAACGTTGCGATAGTCCTGGCCTCAACTAACTCCCCTGACACTCACCGCTCTTTATGTGAAAAAGTTACCCCTCAAATTCCTTCTAAAGCATTCCCTCTTCTCCTTAAACCTGTGTCCGCTGGTTCTCAATGCAGAGCCTTGGCCAAAGAGCTGGCGGGGGGTAAAACTTACAGAGGTATGTAAGATCATGAAATGGGAATAGTTGGGATGAATGCATGTAGTCTTTTGCCCAGAGTAGGGAAATCAAGAACCAGAGGACATGGGTTTAAGGTGAGAGAGAAAGATTTAATAGGAACCTGAGGGGCAACATTTTCACACAGAGGATGGTGGGTGTGTGGAACGAGCTGCCAGCGGAGATAGTTGAGGCAGGTACAAGAACAACATTTAAAAGATATTTGGACAGGTACATGGATAGGAAAGGCCTAGAGGGATATGGGCCAAATGCGGGCAGGTAGGACTAATGTAGATAGGGCACCTTGGTTGGCATGGCAGGTTGGGATGAAGGGCCTGTTTCTATAAGGTCATAAATGATAGGAGCAGAATTAGGCCATTTGGCCCATCAAGTATACTCTGCCATTCAATCATGGCTGATAGACAATAGACAATAGATAATAGGTGCAGGAGTAGGCCATTCAGCCCCTCGAGCCAGCACCACCATTCAATGTGATCATGGCTGATCATTCTCAATCAGTACCCCGTTCCTTCCTTCTCCCCACACACCCTGACTCCGCTATCTTTGATCTCTATCTAGCTCTCTCTTGAATGCATTCAGAGAACTGGCCTCCACTGCCTTCTGAGGCAGAGAATACCACAGATTTACAACTCTCTGACTGAAAACGTTTTTCCTCATCTCCGTTCTAAATGGCCTACCCCTTATTCTTAAACTGTGGCCCCTTGGTCTGGACTCCCCCAACATTGGGAACATGTTTCCTGCCTCTAGCGTGTCCAACCCCTTTAATAATCTTATATGTTTCGATAAGATCCCCTCTCATCCTTCTAAATTCCAGTGTATACAAGCCTAGTCGCCCCAGTCTTTCAACGTACGACAGTCCCGCCATTCCGGGAACTAACCTAGTAAACCTACGCTGCACGCCCTCAGTAGCAAGATCTATCTCTCCCTCCTAACCCCATTCCCCTCCCTTCTCCCCATAATCCTTGACACACGGTCTAATCATGACATCTATCTATCTCTGCCTTAAAGGGATTTATAATTCCTTAAAGGGATGTATAACTCTAAGACACTCAGATAGGAGACTGTAACGGGAGCTTGTAGCAGAGGCCCGATGGGCCAAATGGCTTCTGTTTTGTTCTACTCTTCCAAATGTGGAGAGAGACAGAGGCGGAGGTGGATTCAAGACTTTGAAAGCACAGCCGCGGATAATTGAGCTATCTTTGCTTACTGGCTGCAAGTTATTTTTTAGTCGATTCAGTAGGATTGACAGCAGCTGCTCATCTCAGTCAGCACTAAAGCAACTGTAGGAAAACATCTGATTTAATTTTGGGAGAAGCGGTTGAAATGACCACGTGTCTGATTTGTGCAACTTTTACGCGTCGCTTCCTGAGGTTCTGAGTGACGTGATTAATGGCACCGTTCTCTGTAAACAGAAAACACAATGCTCTTCCCAAAAGGAACGGTACCAGCCCTGGGGGCTGTGACAATGAGAAACCACCCCTTTCTCCTTCCTTTAGATAAGCGTGAAGAGGGGTTTAGCGGACATGAATGAATGAATGAATGAATGAATGAATGAATGAATGAATGCGTTGTTGTCACATGTGACAAATCGCAGTGAAATTCTTTGCTTGCCCACCCAAAGTATGCAAACAGTCACCACACAAGGGCACGGACATGTTCAATGCGAACAGTCTTCGAGAGTAAATGGGGGAAAATGGGGCGGCGCGGTGGCGCAGCGGTAGAGTTGCTGCCTCACGGCACCAGAGACCCGGATTCGATCCTGACTACGGGTGCTGTTTGTACGGAGTTTGTACGCTCTCTCTGTGAGCGCGTGGCCTGCCGAGTTCGTGCCGACTAGCGATTACCCCGTGCGCGAGCGCTATCCTCTTCACGAGGTACAATTTACATTTTTACCCAAGACGATTAACCCACAAAACTGTACACCTTTGGAGTGTGGGACGAAGACGGAGACCCCGGGAAAAATCCACGCAGTCATGGGGAGAACGTGCTGACTCCGTACAGACATAGTCAGGATCGAACCTGGGTTTCTGACGCTGTAAGACAGCAACTCTACCGCTATGCCACCATGTTGTTCCCTCGTGTGCAGGACTAGAACTAGTGTACAGGTGATCGCTGGTCAGCACGGAATCGGTGGACCGAAGGGCCTGTTTCCACACTGTATCTCCAAACTAAGCCAAACTAAACACTAACCATTACCTGAGCAACTAAACTATGATCTTCTCTGGACTTTGTTTTTAGTCGCACTACGGACTTGCAGTTTTGCACAAATATGGTTGCCTAGTATTACTGAGCATTAATTTATTAATTTATTAATTATTGTAATTGTGTTCATGTGTATTAATAGCGGAGTCAGGGGGGGAATGGGGAGAGGGCAGGAACGGGGTACTGATTGTGAATGATCAGCCAAGATCACATTGAATGGCAGTGCTGGCTCGAAGGGCCGAATGGCCTACATCTGCACCTATTGTCTATTGTGTTATTATGTCAAGTAAGAATTTCATTGTTCGCTTGGCGGTATCAATGACAATTAAAAACACTCTTGACTCTTATTTTCCAAAAGATTAGGAGGAAATCAACTTGAACTGTGAGGTTTTAATGGAATTAGCAACGTGAAAACGTGACAGAAATAAATTTGATAGTTATTAAAAATATATAAATTTAAATTATGTTTAAGAACATTAAAATCGGTAATCTGGTCTCTTGAGTTTGCTCTGCCATTCATCAAGATTGTGGTTGATCCTAAGTTGGACTTGAACTCTGAGGTGGGTTTGGATAAGACAATAGACAATAGGTGCAGGAGTAGGCCATTTGGCCCTTCGAGCCAGCACCACCATTCAATGTGATCATGGCTGATCATTCTCAATCAGTACCCCGTTCCTGCCTTCTCCCCATACCCCCTGACTCCGCTATCCTTAAGAACTCTATCTAGTTCTCTCTTGAATACATTCAGAGAATTGGCCTCCACTGCCTTCTGAGGCAGTGAATTCCACAGATTTACAACTCTCTGAGTGAAAATGTTTTTCCTCATCTCCGTTCTAAATGGCCTACCCCTTATTCTTAAACTGTGGCCTCCCACAGGTTCTGGACTCCCCCAACATTGGGAACATGTTTCCTGCCACTAACATGTCCAACCCCTTAATAATCTTATATGTTTCGATAAGATCCCCTCTCATCCTTCTAAATTCCAGTGAATACAGGCCTAGCCGCTCCAGTCTTTCAACATACGACAATCCCGCCATTCTGGGAATTAACCTAGTAAACCTACGCTGCACGCCCTCAATAGCAAGAATATCCTTCCTCAAATTTGGAGACCAAAACTGCACACAGTACTCCAGGTGCGGTCTCACTAGGGCCCTATACAACTGCAGAAGGACCTCTTTGATCCTATACTCAACTCCTCTTGTTATGAAGGCCAACATTCCATTGGCTTTCTTCATTGCCTGCTGTACCTGCATGCTTCCTTTCAGCTGGGACTTTTATCTTTGGAACGTAGGAGGTTGAGGGGTGACCTTATTGAGGTGTACAAGATCATGAGGGGCATTGAAAGAGTGAACGCTCATAGTCCTTTCCCCATGATAGCGGATACCAAAAACTAGAGGGGCGTACACTTTAGATGAGGAGAGGCATTTAATGGAGTTCAGAGGCAAAGGTAGATCAGCCATGAGTGAATGGCGGAGTTGGCTTGGCCTAATTCTGCTCCTATCACCGATGGACTTATGAAGAGGGACCTTAGGGGCAATGTTTTCTCTCAAAGGGTAGTCCATGTGTGGAATGAACTGCCAGAGGAAACTATAGAAGCGGATTCAGTTGCAATTGTTTAGACATTTGGACAAAAAAATGAATAGGAAGGGTTTAGAATTTAGATTTTATTATTGTCACGTGTACTGAGGTAGAGTGAAAAGTTATTTTGGTGCATGCTATCTAATCAGCGAAAAGACTATGCATGATTACAATCAAGCTGTCCACAGTGTACAGATACAGGATAAAGGGAATATCATTTAGTGCAAGATAAAGTCCAGCAAAGTCCGATGAAAGATAGTCTTAGGGATAGGTGGTAGGTCAGGACCGCTCACTAGTTAGTGATGGGATGGTTCAGTTGCCTGATAACAACTGGGAAGAAACTGTCCCTGAATCTGGAGGTGTGCGATTTCACACTTCTTGCCTGATGGTAGAGGGGAGAAGAGGGAGTGACCGGGGTGAGATTTGTCCTTAGGGTCATAGAGTCAAAGAGTGATACAGCCCTTCGGTCCAACTTGCCCACACTGGCCAACGTGTGTCCCAGCTGCACTAGTCCCACCTGCCCGCACTTGGCCCATATCCCTCCAAACCTGTCCTAACCATGTACCCGTCTAACTGTTTCTTAAATGTTGTGATAGTCCCAGCCTCAACTACCTCCTCTGGCAGCTTATTGCATACACCCACCACCCTTTGCATGGAAAAAAATCACTCCTCAGATTCCTATGAAATCTTTCCCCCTTCACCTTAAACCTATGTCCTCTGGTCCGTGGTTATGTTTTTGGATGGCTATGGGCCAAATACAAAAAGATGGGACTAGCAGATTTTGCCAACTTGGTCTATATATATATAGTATAAGAAAATATCTGCAGATGCTGTTACAAATCGAAGGTATTTATTTACAAAATGCTGGAGTAACTCAGCAGGTCAGGCAGCATCTCAGGAGAGAACGAATGGGTGATGTTTCTGGTCGAGACCCTTCTTCAGACAGATGTCAGGGGGGCGGGACAAAGGAAGGATATAGGTGGAGACAGGAAGATAGAGGGAGATCTGGGAAGGAGGAGGGGAAGAGAGGGACAGAGGAACTATCTAAAGTTGGAGAAGTCGATGTTCATACCACTGGGCTGCAAGCTGCCCAAGCGAAATATGAGGTGCTGTTCCTCCAATTTCCGGTGGGCCTCACCATGGCACTGGGGGAGGCCCATGACAGAAAGGTCAGACTGGGAATGGGAGGGGGAGTTGAAGTGCTCGGCCACCGGGAGATCAGTTTGGTCTATGCGGACCGAGCGCAGGTGTTGAGCGAAGCGATCGCCGAGCCTGCGCTTGGTTTCGCAGATGTAAATAAGTTGACATCTAGAGCAGCGGATGCAATAGATGAGGTTGGAGGAGGTGCAGGTGAACCTCTGTCTCACCTGGAAAGACTGTTTGGGTCCATGGATGGAGTTGAGTGGGGAGGTAAATGGACAGGTGTTGCATCTCGTGCGGTTGCAGGGGAAAGTGCCCGGGGTTGGGGTGGTTTGGATAGGAAGGGACGAGTGGACCAGGGAGTTACGGAGGGAACGGTCTCTGCGGAATGCAGAAAGGGGAGGGGATGGGAAGATATGGCCAGTGGTGGGGTCCCGTTGTAGGTGACGGGACCATGCCAGCTTGGTTGACATGGAGTGAGTGGAAGGGCCAATTTCCACGCTGTTCCGGGCTCTATGACTCTGTCAATGTCACCACACTTCGAGAGGTAACTCGTTGACTCTCAAGCACTTTGCAAGATGAAAGATCTTGAAATGGATGCAAATCTTGCTTAGTGAGAACACTCAGAGCAGGGATGAACATTTAATTATGCTTGTTGAGACTGTGATGAGATATTGTATAATGCATGGGAAATAAAAACACTAATATTTCAAATAGATTGGACGAGCCAATGCACTTATTCAAGTTATGGAGATCACATTTAATTCCCATTGACAAGCAAAAAAACTCTGCAAATGCTGGAAATCACGAGATGAAGCAGAAAATGTTTGAGATAGTTATGGAGTCAAACAGCATGGAAGCAGGCCCTTTGGCCCAACTTGCCCATGCCATCCCAGATGCCCCATCTGGTCCCACTTACCCCATGTTTGACCTTCCCAATCCATGCACCTGTCTAAAAGGCCTGTTTCCGCGCTGTATCTGAAATATGAAGAAAAAAAATATATGAAAAATAAACGTCTTTTAAATGTTATTATAGCACCTGCATCAACCAATAGACAATAGAAAATAGGTGCAGGAGGAGGCCATTCGGCCCTTCGAAGCAGCACCACCATTCAATGTGATCATGGCTGATCATTCTCAATCAGTACCCTGTTCCTGCCTTCTCCCCATACCCCCTGACTCCGCTATCCTTACGAGTCTATCCAGCTCTCTCTTGAATGCATTCAGAGAATTGGCCTCCACTGCCTTCTGAGGCAGAGAATTCCACAGATTCACAACCCTCTGACTGAATTTTTTTTTCCTCATCTCAGTTCTAAATGGCCTACCCCTTATTCTTAAACTGTGGCCCCTGGTTCTGGACACCCCCAACATTGGGAACATGTATCCTGCCTCTTGCGTGTCCAACCCCTTAATAATCTTATACGTTTCGATAAGATCTCCTCTCACCCTCCTCTCAACCATGTCCTGTAACAGCTCGTTCCACACACCCACCACCCTCTGAGTGAAAAGACTGGCGCTCATGATCCTATTAAATCCATCCCCTCTCAACGTAAACCTTTGTCCTCCAGTTCCTAAAGGGCATGCAGCGTAGGTTTACTGGGTTAATTCCCGGAACAGCGGGACTGTCATATGTTGAAAGACTGGAGCGACTAGGCTTGTATACACTGGAATTTAGAAGGATGAGAGGGGATCTTATCGAAACGTATAAGATTATTAAAGGGTTGGACACGTTAGAGGCAGGAAACATGGACGTTGGGGGAGTCCAGAACCAGGGGCCACAGTTTAAGAATAAGGGGTAGGCCATTTAGAACAGAGATGAGGAAAAACCTTTTCAGTCAGAGTGTTGTGAATCTGTGGAATTCTCTGCCTCAGAGGGCAGTGGAGGCCAATTCTCTGAATACATTCAAGAGAGAGCTAGATAGAGCTCTTAAGGATAGCGGAGTCAGGGGGTATGGGGAGAAGGCAGGAATGGGGTACTGATTGAGAATGATCAGCCATGGACTGATCATGGACACCGCCATTGAATGGTGGTGCTGGCTCGAAGGGCCGAATGGCCTCCCCCTGCACCTGTCGTCTATTGTCTAATCGATAAAAAACACAATATAGTTCAAAACGAAAACAAGGCAGCATGGCGGCACGGTGGCGCAGTGGTAGAGTTGCTGCCTTGCAGCGCCAGAGACCCGGGTTCGATCTCTGACTACGGGTGCTTGTCTGTACGGAGTTTGTACGCTCTTCCCGTGACCCGCCTGGGTTTTCTCCGAGATCTTCGGTTTCCTCCCACACTCCGAAAACGTACGGATTTGTAGGATGATCGGCTTGGTATAAATGTTTAAAAAATTGTCCCCAGTGTATGTATGTAGGACGGTGTTAATGTGCGGGGATCGCTGGTCGGCGTGGACTCGGTGGGCCGAAGTGCCTGTTTCTGCACTGTATCTCTAAACTAAACTAAGAACCCATTATTGCATGGGATGTTTTGACATTGGAAGAATCCCCTTCAAGTATGATGAATTGATCTAACAGATCCCATCCCCTTTTTGAACTGAACAAGTTCCCACTCAGAGTGGGATGACATACATTAGCTGCATAACATACTCACAACCCACCATTTGGTTAACTTTATGGTTAATTGAAGCGAATATTAATAATGACCCACGCTCTCACATTAATTTGCCATTATTAACAACAGGGAAATCTCACCCCCACAGCGTTTAGATAAACGTGACTTCTTACTAATGGTTGAGGTTTTAGTTTAGAGTTTAGATTTTTTTAGATTTAGAGATACAGCGCAGAAACAGGCCCTTCGGCCCACCGGGTCCGCGCCGCCCAGCGATCCCCGCACACTAATGCTATCCTACACCCACTAGGGGACAATTTTTACATTTGCCCAGCCAATTAACCTGTACGTCTTTGGAGTGTGGGAGGAAACCGACGATCTCGGAGAAAACCCACGCAGGTCACGGGGAGAGAACGTACAAACTCCGTACAGACGGCGCCCGTAGTCAGGATGGAACCTGAGTCTCCGGCGCTGCATTCGCTGTAAGGCAGCAACTCTACCGCTGCGCCAGTTTAGAGATGCAGCGCGGAAACAGGCCCTTCAGCCCACCGAGACCGCGCCGACCAGCGATCCCCGCGCGCTAAGTTCATAAGTTACAGGAGCAGAATTAGGACATTCAGCCCATCAAGTCTACTCTGCCATTCAATCGTGGGCTGATCTGGAAAGGTGCCAACACCAACAACAGAGAGGTCATCACAGTCCCCACAGTGAAACCACCGGGGATTTGACCTACATCGCAAGCAATGGCTAACCCCGAACACGGTCTGCTCCCTCCATGTAAGAACAGCCCATCGCCTGCACAAGTGGGGGATGACAGACAGCCCTGCTTGCAACTGCGGATATCCAGACCAGACCATCCCATGCATCGTGAACGACTGCTCACTCAGGCTTTTCCCTGGTGGCATCAAAGCCATCCACCCAGCCACTGATGCTGCCCTGGCCTGGATGTCTACCCTTGACCTACAACTTTAGGCTGTGCACGCCATATGCAAGAAGAAGACGACGGCTGATCTATCTCTCATAGAAACATAGAAACATAGAAAATAGGTGCAGGAGTAGGCCATTCGGCCCTTCGAGCCTGCACCGCCATTCAATATGATCATGGCTGATCATCCAGCTCAGTAGCCTGTACCTGCCTTCTCTCCATACCCCCTGATCCCTTTAGCAAAAAGGGCCACATCTAACTCCCTCTTAAATATAGCCAATGAACTGGCCTCAACTACCTTCTGTGGCAGAGAATTCCACAGACTCACCACTCTCTGTGTGAAGAAATGTTTTCTCATCTCGGTCCTAAAAGACTTCCCCCTTATCCTTAAGCTTTGCTTCCTCTCCCTCTCAACCCCATTCTCCTGCCTTCACCCCATAACCCCTGACACCCGTGCCGATCAGTCCGTACCAGCACTATCCTTCACACTCCACGGACAATTTAGGATTTTACCATTAACACTATCCTACACACACTAGTGACAATTTACACATACACCAAGCCAATTAACCTACAAAACTGTGCATCTTTGGAGTGTGGAAGTAAACCAGAGCTCCCGGAGAAAACCCACGCAGGTCACGGGGAGAACGCACAAACAGCACCCGTGGTCAGGATCGAACCCGGGTCCATACAGACAGCACCCGTGGTCAGTATCGAACCCTGGTCTCTGGCGCTGTAAGGAAGCAAATCTACCGCTGCGCCACCGTACCATCCTTAGAGAGAGGAATATTAATCAGGAAGATTTCTCTGGCAGTAAGTAATTAGCAACTGTGAATCTCAAATATCAAATGTTCCACTGGGTGCAAACGTAATCTCATTTTTCATTCAACAGAGGCATTGAACAAAATTGAGAATGTTTTATATAAATGAATGTTACTTAAGTACTTTAACATGATCAATTCAAATTGAATGATAGCATTGGGATCCTCCAACTCACTTATTTACCGACGCGTCTCTTGCTTATTTTTAAAGTTATGGTATTAGTTCAGAGACTTAAAATGAGATCTTGACATTTAATCTTCCATTCTGATTTAGAGTCAATTTTAACTTAGTTTTAACTCCAGTCAAGTGTGACTGCATCATGACTTTGGGCCAAGTTGATAAGGAATGCACTTAATTTCAATAAAGGCATGGCACAATGGTGCTATCTCACGGTGCCAGAGACCAGGGGGCTGATCCTGACGTCGGTTACTGTCTGTGTGGAGTTTGCACGTTCTCCTTAGGACCATATAGGCTTCGGCTGGGTACTTCGGGTTTCCTCCCACATCCCGAAGATGTGCGGGTTTGTAGATTAATTGGTCTCTGTAATGCCTGCAGGGTGTGGATGCGAAAGTGGAACAACTGAGAACTAGTATTCATTGGAATTTAGAAGGATGAGAGGCCATCTTGTAGAAACATATAAAATTCTTAAAGGATTGTACAGGCTAGATGCAGGAAACATGTTCCCGTTGTCGGGGGAGTCCAGAACCAGGGGTCACAGCTTAAGAATAAGGGGTAGGCCATTTAGGACTGAGATGAGGAAATACTTTTTTCACCCAGAGAGTTGTGAATCTGTGTAATTCTCTGCCACAGAAAGCAGTGGAGGTCAATTCACTGGATGTATTCAAGAGAGAGTTGGATATAGCCGTTAGGGCTAATGGAATCTAGGGATATAGGGAGAAGGCGGGAACGGGGTATTGATTCTGGATGTTCAGCAATGATCGCATTGAATGGCGGTGCTGGCTCGAAGGGAAGAATGGCCTACTCCTGCACCTATTTTTTATGTTTCAATGTTTCTATGAACGGATGGTCGGTGTGGACCCGGTGGCCGAAGGGCCTTTTTCAATGTTGCATCTTTCACTCAACCAAGATCAGACCCAAGAAAGACACAAAAAGCAGGAGTACTGTGACTCAGCGGGTCAGGCAGCATCCTTGGTTAAACGGAAAGGTGACATTTTGGGTTGGAACCCTTCTTCAGACGCAAGTGTGTTGTCAAAAAACCGAAATATGGACCCCAAAATAACAGCATTACAATATTAAAGCAGCAGAGATTTTCAAACAGAACTGGAATTCTGAAACAGATTCATTGCCACAAGTGTGGAAACAGGCCCTTCGGCCCAACCTGCCCATGCTGACCAACATACCCCATCTACACTACTCCCACCTGCCTGATTTTGACCCATATCCCTCTAAACGTATCCTATCCATGTACCTGTCTATATATTTCTTAACCGTTGTGATAGTACCTGCCTCAACTACCTTCCCCGGCAGCTCGTTCTATACTCTTACCACCTTTTTTGTAAAAAAAGTTGCCACTCAGGTTCCTATTAATTCTTTCCCCCTTCGTCTTAAACCAATGTCCTCTGGCTGCTGATTTGGCTACTGTGAATAAAAGACTCTGGGCATTTACCTGAGCTATTCCTCTCATGTGCACCTCTACAAGATCACCCCTCATTTTCTTGTGTTCCAAGGAATAGAGTCCTAGCCTGCTTAATCTCTTCCTATATCTCAAGCCTTTGGGTCCTGGCAAAATCGTTGTAAATCTTTTCTGCGCCCTTTCCAGCTTGACACCATCTTTCTGATCGCATGCTGACCAAAACTGAATACTCTAAATATGACCTCTCCAATGTCTTGTACAACTATAGCATGACCTCCCAACTTCTAGACTTTGTACTCTTAACTGATGAAGGCTAATGTGCCGAAAGAGCCTTGTTGAACAGCCTATCTACTAGTGACGCTCCCTTCAAGGAACTATGCATCTGCACTCCTACATCCCTCTGCTCTACAACACCCTCCAGAGTCCATGTAGGACAATAACTGCAGATGCTGGTACAAATCGAAGGTATCACAAAATGCTGGAGTAACTCAGCAGGTCAGGCAGCATCTAGGAAAGAAGGAATGGGAATCGGTCTTGTAAATCTGTGGAATTCACTGCCTCAGAAGGCAGTGGAGGCCAATTCTCTGAATGCATTCAAGAGAGAGCTAGATAGAGCTCTTAAGGGTAGCGGAGTCAGGGGGTATGGGGAGAGGGCAGGAACTGAGAATGATCAGCCATGATCACATTGAATGGTGGTGTTGGCTTGAAGGGCCGAATTGCCTACTCCTGCACCTATTGTCTATTGCCTATTGTCTATAAGAAGGGTCTCGACCCGAAATGTCATCCATTCCTTTTCTCCTAGATGCTGCCTGACCTGTTGAGTTACTCCAGCATTTGGTGAAGGAAAATAAACTGCAGATGCTGGTACAAATTGAAAGTATCACAAATCGAAGGTGATTAGTCTGTAGAAGGGTCTCAACCCGAAACGTCACCCATTCTCTCTCTCCTAGATGCTGCCTGACCTGCTGAGTTACTCCAACATTTTGTGATACCAGCATTTTGTGATATCTGAGTCCATTGTTGGCTCTGGGCCAGGTGATAACGAGTTATGCAGACAGTGAAACTCAACAGGACAACCGTGAAACCTGGAGGAGGGATTTCTTTAGTCAAAGAGTGGTGAATCTGTGGAATTCATTGCCACAGAAGGCTGTGGAAACCAAGTCAGTGGATATATTTGAGGCAGAGATAGATAGATTCTTGGTTACTCCGGGTGTCAGAGGTAATGGAGAGCAGGAGAATGGGGTTAGGAGGGAGAGACAGATCAGCCATGATTGAATGGCGGAGTAGACTTCATGGGGCTTATGATCTTATGACCTTACGAAACCTTCTCCATTGATGCTGTCCCATCAAATGAAGCTCGGTATTTCTAATGACCAAAACTCCAGGTCTCCAGCCTTGATGTGAAGACCATCTCAATTCCAGAAACAGGGGCCACAGTTTAAGAATAAGGGGTAGGCCATTTAGAACGGAGATGAGGAAAAACGTTTTCAGTCAGAGAGTTGTAAATGTGTGGAATTCTCTGCCGCAGAAGGCAGTGGAGGCCAATTCTCTGGATGCTTTCAAGAGAGAGCTAGATAGAGCTCTTAAAGATAGCGGAGTCAGGGGGGTATGGGGAGAGGGCAGGAACGGGGTACTGATTGTGAATGATCAGCCATGATCACATTGAATGGTGGTGCTGGCTTGAAGGGCCGAATGGCCTCCTCCTGCACCTATTGTCTATTGATATGTTATAAAGGAACAGGGGAAATCCGAGCATACCTTCAACAGTGTGATTACACAACTGGCTATGTCAGGCGTCCCTCCTTCCAATGTTCCAGCTGAGATACAACGGTTGTACTTTCCGCTAGCTGACCTGACCTCAAGGTGGGAATAAATTTAATGGAAGACTAAAGAATCCGAAGGTATTTTGAATGAAAAATTAAATGGATTCTAACAAAGATCAAAACCAAAAAAGAAAGGTCAGCCACGATCTCTCTGAATGCCAAATCAGTCTTGATGAGCTGAATTCCCCCACTCCTGCTCCTATTTCTCCCAGCCTAATATTCACTAACCACTGCTGCAAGAAATCTGGGGAAGACCTCACCAGCAACTTTGTCGTTTTCACGTTACAAGGTATTTCAGTCCAAAAAGATGCTTGCTGCATTTTATAGATTGCAACAGGAGCGAAAAAAAGATTTGTGTAGGAACAATTGACAATAAACAATAGGTGCAGGAGTAGGCCATTCGGCCCTTCGAGCCAGCGCCGCCATTCAATGTGGTCAATAATGTGATCGTGGCTGATCATTCACAATCAGTACCCCGTCCCTGCCCTCTCCCCATATCCCCTGACTCCGCTATCATTAACGAACTGCAGATGCTGGCTTACACCGAAGGCAGACACAAAAATGCCGGAGTAACTCAGCGGGTCAGGTGGCGTCTCGGGAGAGAACGAATGGGTGACGTTTCGGGTCGAGACCCTTCTTTCAGACTGGGAGACAGAGGAGAGGGAGCCTAGAGAAATGGAAGGTGCAAAAATGATTTAGAGATACAGTGCAGAAACAGGCCCTTCGGCCCACCGGGTCCGCGCCGCCCAGCGATCCCCGCACACTAACACTATCCTACACCCACTAGGGACAATTTTTACATTTGCCCAGCCAATAAAACCTACATACCTGCACGTCTTTGGAGTGTGGGAGGAAACCGAAGATCTCGGAGAAAACCCACGCAGGTAACGGGGAGAACGTACAAACTCCGTACAGACGGCGCCCGTAGTCAGGATCGAACCTGAGTCTCCGGCGCTGCATTGGCTGTAAGGCAGCAACTCTACCGCTGCGCTACCGTGCCGCCTTTAAGGAAATGTAGAATGGTTCATTGTTAGCTGAGGGGAAGGTGACAACGAGGCGTACAATCAGTAACATTTAATCAGTAGGACAGTAGAACTCGTTGTAGAAATTTTTAAAAATTGATTGCGAAGGGACTTTGAATTCTCCTGAAAGTGATGTAAAAATTGCCGTAAAAATACAAGTCTTTCTTTGGAAAATGTTAAACACAAAGACAAAATTGCAAGACCAGCGTACAAAGTAAGCTGACGATTATGACAAGGAAGCAAATCAGTTTGAATTGGGCTGAAATGTCTTCATTTCTAGTGGGCGGCACGGTGGCACAGCGGTAGAGTTGCTGCTTTGTACCCGGGTTCGATCCTCACCACGGATGCTGGCTGTACGGAGTTTGTACGTTCTCCCCGTGTGTTTTCTCCCATACCCTTCCTCCCACCCCCCTATGATGTAGGTTAGACAATAGACAATAGGTGCAGAAGGAGGCCATTCGGCCCTTTGAGCCAGCACCGCCATTCAATGTGATCATGGCTGATCATCCACAATCAGGTTAATTGGCTTCGGTTAAAAACTGTAAATTGTTCCTGGTGTGTAGGATCGTGTTAGTGGGTGGGGATTGCTGTTCGGCGCGGACTCAGCGGGCCGAAGGACCTGTTTCTGAGCTGTATCTCTAAACTAAACTGAACTTAAACTACGACTGTTGCAGAATAATAGGACCAATAATTTAGATGGAAGCTATTTGGCCAGCGTCCAAATATGGAGCTATTTAATTCACTCCCACTTCCCAACTTTTAGTTCAAAGACATGTACACGATGACAACTCTTTGAGTCCACGCGGGTACGTTGTAAGTACGAGGAAGGTTTCTGCTCGTTGTGGTTGCTGTGGAAAATAGATTTAATTTGCATAAGTCATGTCATTATTAAACAACCAGAGGTAATAAAATGGAATTGCATTTTGAATAGTCAGCAGCTTGCACATTACACGTTTAACATAAGAGTTAGAGGACACTTTTTTTCTCCTCCAGGACTTCAACATTAAGTGCACGTCTATTCAAATGTCTAAAGGAGGTCTATGCAATAACCAGTTACAGGTTGAAGCAATGTTGTGAAATGAAACCTAAGGCTGGGTGCAGTGGCGAAGCGGTAGAGTTGCTGCCTCACAGCGCCAGTGACCCGGGCTTGATCCTGACTCCGGGTGCTGTCTGTACGGATTTTGTACGTTCTCCCCGTGACCAGCGTGGGTTTTCTTCGGGCGCTCCGGTTTCCTCCCACACTCCAAAGACGTGCAGAATTGTAGGTTAATTGGCTTCGGTAAAATTGTAAATTGCCCCTTATAAATGAATGAATGAACGAATGAATAAATGAATAAGTTTATTGGCCAAGTATGTGCATATACAAGGAATGTGCCTTGGTGCTCCGCTCACAAATGACAACACAAAACATACAGTTAACAATTAAGAATAAATTGTGTGTGCAGGATAGTGCTTGCTAGTGCTTTGGAAGGAACTGCAGATCCTGGTTTACAAAGAGATACACAAAATGCTGGAGTAACTCAGCAGCTTTAGTTTAGTTTAGTTTAATTTAGTTTAGTTTAGTTTAGTTTAGTTTATTTTGGTTTGGTTTGGTTTGGTTTAGTTTAGTTTAGTTTTAGACAATAGACAATAGACAATAGGTGCAGGAGTAGGCCATCTGGCCCTTCGAGCCAGCACCGCCATTCAATGTGATCATGGCTGATCATTCTCAATCAGTACCCCGTTCCTGCTTTCTCCCCATACCCCCTGACTCCGCTATCCTTAAGAGCTCTATCTAGCTCTCTCTTGAATGTATTCAGAGAATTGGCGTCCACTGCCTTCTGAGGCAGAGAATTCCACAGATTCCTTTTAGTTTAGTTTAGTTTTAGTTTTAGTTTTAGTTTTAGTTTTAGTTTTAGTTTTAGTTTTACTTTTAGTTTTACTTTTAGTTTTAGTTTTAGTTTTAGTTTTACTTTTACTTTTACTTTTACTTTTAGTTCTACTTTTAGTTTTAGTTTAGTTTAGTTTAGTTTAGTTTAGTGATCCAGCATAGAAACAGGCCCCACAACCTAACGAGTCCGGGCCAACCAGTGATCCCCGCACACTAACGCTAACCTACACACAGTCTGGACAACTTACAATGAAACCAAGGAGGATATCAGGAGGGTATGGAAAAGTTGCAGAGAGGATTAGATGGAAGTAAGATTTTCATTGTGCTGTCTGGGGCATATGACAATAAAACACTCTTGATTCTTGATTAGTTTAGTTTAGTTTAGAGATACAGTGCAGAGAAAGGGCCTTCGGCCCCACCGAGCCTGTGCCGACCAGCAATCCCTGCACACTAGCACGATCCTACACCCACTAGGGACAATTTATTATCTTTACCGAACCCAATTAACCAACAAACCTGTGCATTTTCGGAGTGTGGGAGGAAACCGGAGCACCTGGAGAAAACCCACGCGGGTCACTGGGAGAAGATACAAACTCCGTGCAGACAGCACCCGTAGTCAGGATCGAACCCGGGTCTCTGGCGTTGTACTCTTGAAATAAATGAATATTTTATGATTAGTAGACAATAGACAATAGACAATAGGTGCAGGAGGAAGCCATTCGGCCCTTCGAGCCAGCACCGCCATTCAATGCGATCATGGCTGATCATTCTCAATCAGTACCCCGTTCCTGCCTTCATATCATATCATATCATATACAGCCGGAAACAGGCCTTTTTCGGCCCTCCAAGTCCGTGCCGCCCAGTGATCCCCGTACATTAACACTATCCTACACCCAGTAGGGACAATTTTTACATTTACTCAGCCAATTAACCTACATACCTGTACGCCTTCTCCCCATACCCCCTGACTCCGCTATCCTTAAGAGCTCTATCTAGCTCTCGTGGAATATAATATAACGTGGAAAAATGTGCGATCATCCAAACTTTGTTAGAACAGGTAGAAAGGGTGAATATTATATAAATCATGAGAGATAGAATCATGCCATGTGCAACGGACTTGGGTGTACGTGAAGCATTAAAATGAATATGCAGATCAAGTTAGCAATTAATAAAGCAAACGGGGTACATTGATCTTTAATATAAATGGATTTGACTATAAAGTCAAGATGTTATGCTTTAATTGTAGAAAGGACTGGTAAGAACCTGTCTAGAATATAGTGTAGGAAAATAACTGGAGATGCTGGTACAAATCAAAGGTATCACAAAATGCTGGAGTAACTCAGCAGGTCAGGCAGCATCGAGGAGAGGGGGAATGTGTGTCTAGAATATATTGTTGGGGTAGTCTCATTACTGATGGAAGAATATACTTAGGATAAACAGAGAACAAGTAATCCCTGTATTTCCTCTCACCCCCCCCCCCCCCCACCAACTCCTTCCCCCCCACCCACCCTAGTTCATAAGTTCTAGGAGCAGAATTAGTCCATTCAGCCCATCAAGTCTACTCCGCCATTCAATCATGGCTGATCTATCTCTCCCTCCCAACCTCATTCTCCTGCCTTCTCCCCACAACCTCTGACACCCGTATTAATCAGCAACCATCCTTCCAGTTCCAATGTTCACATCCCTGTATCCCACTCATTATCACCTCTTCCAAGTTACAGAAGTGTGAAAATGCACATGCCCAGATTCATAGAAACATAGAAACATAGAAAATAGGTGCAGGAGGAGGCCTATCGGCCCTTTGAGCCAGCACCACCATTCATTGTGATCATGGCTGATCATCCACAATCAGTACCCCATGCCTGCCTTCTCCCCATATCCCTTGATTCCGCTAGCCCCCTAGAGCTCCATCTAACACTTTTTTTAATTCATCCAGTGAATTGGTCTCCACTGCCCTCTGTGGCAGAGAATTCCACAAATTCACAACTCTCTGGGTGAAAAAGTTTTTTCTCATCTCAGTTTTAAATGGCCTCCCCTTTATTCTTAAGACTGTGGCTCCTGGTTCTGGACTCTCCCAACATTGGGAACATTTTTCCTGCATCTAGCTTGTCCAGTCATTTTATAATTTTATACGTCTCTACAAGATCCCCTCTCATCCTTCTAAATTCCAGTGAATACAAGCCCAGTCTTTCCAATCTTTCCTCATAAGACAATCCCGCCATCCCGGGGATTAACCTGGTTAACCTACGCTGCACTGCCTCAATAGCAAGGATGTCCTTCCTCAAATCAGGAGACCAAAACTGCACACAATACTCCAGATGTAGTCTCACCAGGGCCCTGTACAACTGCAGAAGGACCTCTTTACTCCAATACTCAAATTCAAGGACAGTTTCTTCCCAGGTGTAATCAGACAACTGTACCATTCTAGCGCAACTAGAGAGTAGTCCAGAACCACTATCCACCTCATTTGGAGACTAGTCTTCGATTGGACTTTACTGGCTTTATCTTGCCCTAAACATTATTCCCTTTCTCATGTATCGGTATGCTGTGAATGGCTCGATTAATTAACTAGGTACATTCCCGGAATGGCGGAACTGACGTACGTTGAAAGACTGGAGCGCCTGGGCTTGTATACACTGGAATTTAGAAGGATGTGAGGGGATCTTATCGAATCGCATAAGATTATTAAGGGATTGGACACGCAAGAGGCAGGAAACATGTTCCCAATGTTGGGGGAGTCCAGAACCAGGGGCCACAGTTTAAGAATAAGGGGTAGACCATTTAGAACGGAGATGAGGAAAAACTTTTTCACTCAAAAAGTTGTGAATCTGTGGAATTCTCTGTCTCAGAAGGCAGTGGAGGCCAATTCTCCAGATGCTTTTGTGGTGGTGGTGGTGGGGGGGGGGGGGGGGGGGGGGGGGAGGGGAGAATGGTGGTAGGAAAAAGCCAGAACAAAACAGGTCTGGCAACAGGTGACCAAGGATACCTGATTACAATCAATAGACAATAGACAATAGGTGCAGGTGTAGGCCATTCGGCCCTTCGAGCCAGCACCGCCATTCACTGTGAACATGGCTGATCAAGGAACGGGGGTACTGATTAAGAATGATCAGCCATGATCACATTGAATGGCGGTGCTGGCTCGAAGGGCCGAATGGCCTACTCCTGCATCTATTGTCTATTGTCTAACTCCATATAGACAGCACCCATAGTCGGGATCGAACCTGGGTCTGCAGCGCAGTAAGGCAGCAACTCTACCGCTGCGCCACCGTGCCGCCCTCTTCCTTTTTTCTTCGGATAATATTTGAAACGATCTCTTACACCTTACAGTTGCTGACTTATTTAAGCACCCTTTTATGTGATTCAACAACAATCTTGTGTGGCAGTACCTCTGAGAAATGCCTTGAGCTATTTTGCTGGGTGAGAGACTGTGTGTACACATTTGTGATTCATTTTGTTTTCTGCACCGAGCATTATAAGTAAATCAAATCTGCACTCCAGCATATCACATATGTCTGTTTAAGGTGTGTAATCTTAAATGAAGTTGCAATTTTTTCCAAGAATATAGGGGTATTTCAAAAGGCATTGGCAATATCTTTCAGAGAGCAGTCAAAGTGCTTTTTTGAACAAGCATATTTCAGTAAGAATCTGAAGACAAGGCCCATGTTAAAATTAATTGAGCAATATTTTTGTTTAAATCTTGAACTATTAAGATGAAAGCTGCTGGATATTGATATTTGCTAGCTTCTTATCAGTTTAGTAATACAGCGCGGGAGCAGGCCCTTCGGCCCATCGAGTCCGCGCCGACCAGCGATCCCCGCACACTGACACGAACCTGCACACACACTGGGGACAATGTACCAAGACAATTAACTTACAAACCTGTACGTCTTTGGAGTGTGGGAGGAAACCTGAGATCCCGGAGAAAACCTAGAGGGTCATGGGGAGAATGTACAAACTCCATACAGACGGCACTAAAACCAGAGGTTTTTGACTAATTTAAGGCAAAGATACACTTTGTTAAAGTATTGCGGATCATTTTGAGCTCTTGTTTTCAGCCCTTGTAGCCGAGATTAATTGTGCAGACTTGTTGCTGATCATGAAGGGGACGTACAATGAGATCTGGGTGTTCTAGTGCATCAGTCACTGAAAGGAAGTATGCAGGTACAGCAGGCAGTGAAGAAAGCCAATGGAATGTTGGCCTTCATAACAAGAGGAGTTGAGTATAGGAGCAAAGAGGTCCTTCGGCATTTGTACAGGGCCCTAGTGAGACCGCACCTGGAGTACTGTGTGCAGTTTTGGTCTCCAAAATTGAGGAAGGATATTCTTGCTATCGAGGGCGTGCAGCGTAGGTTTACTAGGTTAATTCTCGGAATGCCGGGACTGTCATATGTTGAAAGACTGGAGTGACTAGGCTTGTATACACTCTAATTTAGAAGGATGAGAGGGGATCTTATCGAAACGTATAAGATTATTAAGGGGTTGGACACGTTAGAGGCAGGAAAACATGTTCCCAATGTTGGGGGAGTCCAGAACAAGGGGCCACAGTTTAAGAATAAGGGGTAGGCCATTTAGAACGGAGATGAGGAATAACTTTTTCAGTCAGAGAGTTGTGAATCTGTGGAATTCTCTGCCTCAGAAGGCAGTGGAGGCCAATTCTCTGAATGCATTCAAGAGAGAGCTAGATAGAGCTCTTAAGGATAGCGGAGTCAGGGGGTATGGGGAGAAGGCAGGAATGGGGTACTGATTGAGAATGATCAGCCATGATCACATTGAATGGCGGTGCTGGCTCGAAGGGCCGAATGGCCTACTCCTGCACCTATTGTCTATTGTCAATTGTCTATGAAAGAAAGACCCATGAAATATTTTACCGTACGTGAGATACTTAACATGCAAGGGCTTAAAGGGAAATATTGTTCTTAAAACTCAAATGTAACAACATAGCATAACAGGACCATATCATGACAATGTTAAACTAATACTCCAGAGGCCCCTGTGTGCCAGCCGGAGAATTTAAATCTGCAGTAAATGGTTCGTATCATTAATGGTCATAAAACCCCATCTGCTTCAATGGCATCCCGTAGGAAAGGAAATCTGCCAACCTCTCTGGTCTCTCGTTTCCAGTCCCACATCATTGGGAGTGGCTCTCAATCTCTCTCCAAAATTGGTCACCAAACCATTCAGATCCAAAACATCCTCTCCTCCCCCACCTCCCCTTCCCCTCTCCCCCCCCTCCCCCCTCCCCTCTCCTCCTCCCCCCTCCCCTCTCCCCCTCCCCTCCTCCTCCTTTCCCCTCCCCCTCCCCTCCCCCTTCCTCCCACGCTGCCCCCCCTCCCCCCCTCCCCCTCCCCCTCCCCTCCACTCCAACCCCCTCAACCCCCCTTATGCTCCTTCCTCCCACGCTGCCCCCCCTCCCCCCCTCCCTCCACCCCCTTCCCGCCCTCCTTCCCCCTTCCCTCCCTAGGAGATAGATTTAAACTTCTTAAACTTTAAATAACTTTAAAAATATATCACCGATTTTAAATGAAACTTCTTCCATTAGCACCAAAGGGACGACGGTGAGTAAGGTGGGACTAAAATTGTCGCGCTATCGTGTACCGTTTTGGCTGTAGTTCAGGAACAAACAAACAAACAAGATTTTTAGTGTATAGATATTAAAAGCTGGACTAACCCATGGCGAAATTGAGAGGGGAGGGGGAGGGGGGGGGGGGGGGGGGGAGAGAGGAAGGGGGAGTGGGGGAGGAGAGGGTGTTTTGGATCTGAATGGTTTGGGACCAATTTTGGAGAGGGGCAACTGGGGGATCGTGTGGGCCAAGGCGGACTGAGCGAAGCTGTTCAGCAAAACTCTGGGCATCGTCTAAATAGCACAGGTACACAGATAGGAAAGGTTTAGAGGAATATATATATATGGGCCAAACGCGGGCTAAGGTGGGGCATCTTGGTTGGCATGGACAAAGTGGGTCAAAGGGTGATGTAGGGGAAAGAATAGTGAAGGCTAACAACTAGTAAATAGGGATGTGGGTTCCCTGGTGACGGGGAACCGCAGATAAAACTTAAGAGTGAGACATGAAATACAGCAGTGTCGACACGCTTGTTTCAGGAACATCATTGATTATTACTATCGAAACACAAAGTACTTCGTTTACTTTAGTTTAGAGATACAGCGCGGAAACAGGCCCTTCGGCCCATCGGATCCCCGCCGGCAAGTGATCCCCGCACATTAACTCCATCCTACACACACTAGGGGCAATATTTACATTTTACCAAGCCAATTAACCTACAAACCCCTGTACGTCTTTGGAGTGTGGGAGGAAACCAAAGATCTCGGAGAAAACCCACGCAGGTCACGGGGAGAACGTACAAACTCCGTACAGACAGCGCCCGTATTGTAACATATTGCAACTTGTGCTCTAACATCAGGAAACCTAGCCCAATTTCAAAGTATTACCTAAACTACCAACACACACTTTTGCTATACACATAATAACTAACTTCATATTCAGTAAAAGGCTATCTACATGTTAACAAACACCCAAGCTAAATAAACCAATTAGCCTTATCCAAATGCCACATGAGTATCTAAAATGCCTTTACACAGTTAAAATTGTCGCACGGTGGCGCAGCAGTAGAGTTACTGCCTTACAGCACCAGGGACCTCGGTTTGATCCTGATTATGGGTGCCGTCTGTACGGAGTTTGTACGTTCTCCCCGTGTTCTGTGGGGGTTTTCTCCGAGATCTTCGGCCACCTCCCACACTCCAAAGACGTGCAGGTGTGAAGGTTGATTGGCTGGGTATAAAAGTAAATCGTCCCGAGTGTGTGTAGGATAGTGTCAATGTGCAGGGATCGCTGGTCGGCGCGGACTCGGTTGGTCGAAGGGCCTGTTTCCGCGTTGTATCTCTAAACTAAATTAAATTAAACAAAACTATGGGATGACAAAAACTAGCCGTGTAGATGCCAGTACATCATTGGGGTGATCAAGTGGGTTATCAAGTCTGTAACCTTTATTCTGTAATTAAGACCTAGTTTTACTGTCGATCAAGTTTCTGTGTAATCGTGCCAGCTGAGAGTGTAAACGCTGTACCAAAGTCACGCTCAGGAGATCAGCTTTCACTGGCCTACCGGTGTGCACCAGTTTTAATAAATCTCCTGTTACCTCGAACACCAACTCTGTGTGGCCATTCCATTGTTATCCAGTCAGCGGAAAGACTATACATGATTACAATCGAGCAGTGTAGAGATAGAGAATAAGAGGCCTGCTTCAGCACTATATTTCTAAACTAAACTAAACTAAACTAAATCAGTCTTCAGCTGTCAGTCTGAAGAAGAGCCCCGATTCGAAATACCCCGACCCGAAACGCCACCTGTTCATGTTCTCCAAAGATGTTGCCCGACCTGCTGAGTTACTGCAGCACTTTGTGGCCTTTCACCACCAATAACAATAGACAGTAGACAATAGGTGCAGGAGTGGGCCATTTGGCCCTTCGAGCCAGCACCGCCATTCAATGTGATCATGGCTGATCATTCTTAATCAGTACCCCGTTCCTGCCTTCTCCCCATACCCCCTGACTCCGTTATCCTTAAGAGCTCTATCTAGCTCTCTATTGAATGCATTCAGAGACTTGGCCCTCACTGCCTTCTGAGGCAGAGAATTCCACAGATTCACAACTCTCTGACTGAAAAAGCTTTTCCTCATCTCCGTTCTAAATGGCCTACCCCTTATTCTTAAACTGTGGCCCCTTGTTCTGGACTCCCCCAACATTGGGAACATGTTTCCAGTCTCTAACGTGTCCAACCCCTTAATAATCTTATACGTTGACAATTTGTGTCAACGTGTTCAAACATATCTGGAATCCATTATTAGTTTGTTGGCTTCACTGTCAAGTCCTGAGTTCATATATAGTATATACCAGACTGCATAAGCAGAGCCACTTTGGAAAGGCATGATGAAAGCAGAGAGAGACATAGAAGAAAACAAAAGTGCAGGATTTGGCCATTTGGCCCTTCGAGCCAGCATCGCCATTCAATATGATCATGGCTGATCATCCAAAATCAGTACCCCGTTCCTGCTTTCTCCCCATATCCCTTGATTCCATTAGCCCTCAGAGCTCTATCTATCTCTCTCTTGAAAACATCCAGTGAATTAGCCTCCACTGCCTTCTGTGACAGAGAATTCCGCAGATTCATAACTCTCTGGATGAAAAGGTTTTACCTCATCTCAGTCCTAAATGGCCTACCCCTTGTTCTGAAGAGAGCTTTATTAGTATAATTTAGTATTTTCACTCACCATTACTGATCCTAGCTTTTTATTGCAGATTTCTTTCATTAACTGAATTTAATGTCACGAGCTGCTAAAATGGGATTTTACTCATATTGATGGAACATGATTGCAGGCTTCTGGGTTATTAGTCCGGTGGCATAACTACTATGGTGTCTTGAGATTGAAAATAATTTTAATATCAGTTATTATTCCTAGAGTTTCGTTTCTGCCACAGACCTCATTCGGTTATAATTGGCCTTCCGATTTCCCCCCCACCCCCAACCCTCGACTCTGGTGAACAAACAGCTCCATCCAAGACCGCAAGTAATCGCAGCGAATCGTGGACGCAGCCCAGACCATCGCACAAACCAACCTCCCTTCCATTGACTCCATTTACACCTCGTGCTGCCTCGGCAAGGCCAGCAGCATAATCAAGGACGAGTCGCACCCTGGCCATTCCCTCTTCTCCCCTCTCCCATCGGGCAAAAGGTACAGAAGTGTGAAAACGCACACCTCTAGATTCAAGGATAGTTTCTTCCCAGCTGTTATCAGGCAACTGAATCATCCTACCACAACCAGAGAGCAGTGCTGAACTACCAACTATCTATTTGATGACCCTCGGACTATCCTTGATTGGACTTTGCTGGCTTTACCTTGCACTAAACGTTATTCCCTTATCATGTATCTATACACTGTGAATGGCTTGATTGTAATCATTTATAGTCTTTCTGCTGACTGGATAACACGCAACAAAAGCTTTTCATTTTACCTTGGTACACGTGACAATAAAACTAAACTGAAAGGTCAATAGACAATAGAAAATGGACAATAGGTGCAGGAGTAGGCCATTCGGCCCTTCGAGCCAGCACCGCCATTCAATGTGTCTAAGGCTGTGTACTACCTTGCTCTGTGTAGGAAGGAACTGCAGATGCTGGTTTACACCGAAGATAGACCCAAAATGCTGGATTAACTCAGCGGGACAGGCAGCATCTCTGGAGAGAAGGAATGGGTGACATTTTGGGTTGAGACCCTCCTTCAGACTGAGAGTCAGGGGAGTGGGAGAGATGAGGAAAGAGTAAGGTGTGAAAACAGGACATCAAAGGGGACGAAGCTCATGGAAAATGTAGAATAGATGTAGAAAAGGTGAGAGAGTGTAAGGGGGAGAAAGAGCACGGGGGAGTGAGAAAATGTGAGAGTGAGAACGTGGGAAGGAAAGTGTGGAAGAGAACGAGAGAGTGAGAAAGAGAGAGTGTGAAAGTGAAAGGGAGAGGGGAGAGAGAGAGCAATGAGAGAGGGAGAGAGGTGAGAGAGTGAGAAAGAGGGAAACAGAGAGTGAGGAGAGAGGGTATGTGAGAGAGAGAGAGAGAGCGAGAAAGAGAGTGTGTGTGAGAGAGAGAGAGTGTGTGAGAGAGAAGGAGGTTGAGTGCTAGAGAGAGAGAGGGAGAGGGAGAGGGAGAGCGAAAGAGAGAGGTTGTATGGGAAAGATCTTTCACAGGGCTGTGAAACATGTAGGATATAGAGTGCAGGAAATAACAAGTGAATCGGGCCCTGATATCATATCATATATATTCAGCCGGAAACAGGCCTTTTCGGCCCTCCAAGTCCGTGCCGCCCAGTGATCCCCGTACATTAACACTATCCTACACCCACTAGGGACAATTTTTACATTTACCCAGCCAATTAACCTACATACCTGAAAGAATGATTACAGATGAACGACGTGTAGCAAAGCAGGTCAAACAACCGATGTTTGTACAGTTCCATCAAGACTTCCGCCCTTTTATTCTACCCCCTTGCCATTAACAGCAAGCATGTCGTCTTTAGCTTGTATCAGTTGTAGGTCACAGCTGCGTAGAGACTGTGCTGAGTGAGGAGTGATTCTGGCTGTTACTCTGATTGTTAGCGTACAGAGACCATCAAGCGTGTCGGAGAAGCCCAGGCTGATATCGCGGCGCTCCATAAAGAAATAGTACTCAGGTAAACAAACTCGGTAAACAAAAGTAGACACAAAAAAACTGGAGTAACTCAGCAGGTCAGACAGCATCTCTGGAGAAAAAGTAATAGGTGACGTTTTGGGTTGAGACCCTTATTCGGTACGAAGTCTGAAACTGCGGAGTTACTCCAGCTTTTTGTGTCTATCTTTGGTTCAAACCAGCATCTGCAGCAAAGATACAATAGACAATAGACAATAGACAATAGGTGCAGGAGGAGGCCATTCGGCCCTTTGAGCCAAAACTGCCATTCAATGAGATCATGGCTGCACATTCTCAATCAGTACCCCGTTCCTGCCTTCTCTCCATACCCCCTGACTCCGCTATCCTTAAGAGCTCTATCTAGCTCTCTCTTGAATGCATTCAGAGAATTGGCCTCCACTGCCTTCTGAGGCAGACAATTCCACAGATTCAAAACTCTCTGACCGAAAATGATTTTCCTCATCTCCGTTCTAAATGGCCTACCCCTTATTCTTAAACTGTGGCCCCTTGTTCTGGACTCCCCCAACATTGGGAACATGTTTCCTGCCTCTAACGTGTCCAACCCCTTAATAATCTTATATGTTTCGATAAGATCCCCTCTCATCCTTCTTAATTCCAGTGTATACTAGAGGAACAAGATGGACCACTCCATTGGCATCGCCTATACTGAAGTATAAGAAAATAACTGCAGATGCTGGTACAAATCGATTTATTCACAAAATGCTGGAGTAACTCAGCAGGTCAGGCAGCATCTCGGGAGAGAAGGAATGGGTGACGTTTCAGGTCGAGACCCTTCTTCAGACTGATGTCGGGGGTGGGACAAAGGAAGGATATAGGTGGAGACAGGAAGATAGAGGGAGATCTGGGAAGGAGGAGGGGAAGGGAGGGACAGAGGAGCTATCTGAAGTTGGAGAAGTCGACGTTCATACCACCGGGTCACTATGGCACTGGAGGAGGCCCATGACAGAGAGGTCAGACTGGGAATGGGAGGGGGAGTTAAAGTGCTGGGCCACCGGGAGATCAGTTGCGTTAATGCGGACCGAGCGCAGGTGTTCAGCGAAGCGATCGCCGAGCCTGCGCTTGGTTTCGCCGATATAAATAAGTTGACATCTAGAGCAGCGGATGCAATAGATGAGGTTTAAGGAGGTGCAGGTGAACCTCTGTCTCACCTGGAAAGACTGTTTGGGTCCTTTGATGGAGTTGAGGGGGGAGGTAAAGGGACAGGTGTTGCATCTCGTGCGGTTGCAAGGGAAAGTGCCCGGGGTTAGGGTGGTTTGGGTAGGATGGGACGAGTGGACCAGGGAGTTGCGGAGGGAACGGTCTCTGCGGAACGCAGAGAGGGGAGGGGATGGGAAGATATGGCCAGTGGTGGGGTCCTGTTGTAGGTGACGGAAATGTTGGTGGATGATATGTTGGATCCGCTGGCTGGTGGGGTGGAAGGTGAGAACGAGGGGAATCCTGTCCTTGTTGCGAGTGGGGGGAGGGGGAGCAAGAGCGGAGCTGCGGGACGTAGAAGAGATCCTAGTGAGAGCCTCATCTATAATGGAGGAGGGGAAGCCCCGTTTTCTGAAAAACGAGGACATCTCGGAAGCCCTAGTCTGAAACACCTCATCCCGGGCGCAGATGCGGCGTAGACGGAGGAATTGGGAGTAGGGGATAGACTTTTTGCAGGGGGCCGGGTGGGAAGAAGTGTAGTCCAGATAGCTGTAGTCCAGATAGCCTATACTGAAGTGTTGTACGCAAAGGAGCCATTTTAGTAGGCAAAACCCGCCGTTCGCTATGCCTCTCGCAGTGTAATCAGTGTTTTGGGGGAACAGTATGTGTGATGATACCATTAAAATGCAGAATACATCTCATCTATCAATTCACAGATTTCGTTATTTTTCTTTTAAAATGTTTCTGGAGGTTTCTGCCTACTAAAATGGCTCCGTGACATACTACGGTTTTTAGGGTCGAGTGGTCTATCTTGTTCCTCTAGTATCTTTGATCTGCAGTTCCTTCCTACTCAATAAACAAATAAGTCTTGTAAATCACATGGAATCCTTTAAAGAAACACTTAACTGTTGTGTTACAGTTGTATAGAAGTTGATGAACCTGCATTTGAAATATTGTGTTCAGTTTTGGACAATAGATTCTGTGCATCTAACCAATCTATTCCTCTCATGATTTTATACACCTCTGGAAGATCACCCCTCATCCTCCTGCGCTCCAAGGAATGGAGTCCCAGCCTACACAACCTCTCCCTATAGCTCCTGACAACATCCTCGTAAATCTTCTCTGAACGCTTTCAAGCTTGACAATATCTTTCCTGTAACAAGGTGCCCAGAACTGAACACGATACTCTAAATGCGGTCTCACCAACGTCTTATACAACTGCAACATGACCTCCCAACTTCGGTAATCAATACTCTGACTGATGAAGGCCAATGTGCCAAAAGCCTTTTTGACCATGCTTTCCACCCGCGACTCCACCTTCAAGGAACCATGCACTCCAAAATCCCTCTGCTCTACAACACTCCCCAGGTCCTGGCCTTGTTAGACGTCCCAAAATGCAACACCTCACATTTCTCTATGACTTTATGACTCTTGGGTGGCACAGTGGCAGAGCTGATAGAGGTGCTGTCTCACAGTGCCACGGACCTGGGTTCGATCCTGACCTTGGGTGCTGTCTGTGCGGAGTTTGCATGTTCTCCCTTTTCTCCAGTGGCCATTTTCTCCGGGTGCTCCAGTTTTCTCCGTCATCCCAAAGACGTGCGGGTTTGTTGGTCAATTGGTCTCTGCAACTTGCCCTGAGTATGTAGAGAGTGGATGCGAAAGTGGGGTAACACGGAACTAGTGTGATTGGGTGATCGGTGGTCAGCATGGACTCGATGGGCCGAAGGGCCTGTTCCCATGCTGTATCTATAAACTAAACTGGAGACTCTTATCTGTGGTTCAAGACTTTCAAATGTGATTGCCTCTTAATTAGCTGTTGAGTTCACCAATTATGGATGGAAAGTGGAATAAAGAGGATCTGAAGAAAGGTCCCAACCTGAAACACCAGCTATCCTTTTTTTCCAGAGATGCTGCCTGACCCGCTTAGTTACTCCTGCACTTTGTGTCTTTCTTTGGTATGAACCAGCATCTGCAGTTCTTTGTTTCTGACGGAAGGCAAGATAAAGAGGGTCTAAAGAAGGGTCCTGACCCAAAACGTCACCTATTCCTTTTGTCCTGGGATGTTGTCTGACCTAGACAATAGACAATAGACAATAGGTGCAGGAGGAGGCCATTTGGCCCTTCGAGCCAGCACCACCATTCAATGTGATCACGGCTGATCATTCTCAATCAGTACCCCGTTCCTGCCTTCTCCCCCATACCTCCTGACTCCGCTATCCTTAAGAGCTCCATCTAGATCTCTCTTGAAAGCATTCAGAAAATTGGCCTCCACTGCCTTCTGAGGCAGAGAATTCCACAGATTTACAACTCTCTGACTGAAAAAGTTTTTCCTCATCTCCGTTCTAAATGGCCTACCCCTTATTCTTAAACTGCGGCCTGCTGAGTTACTCCAACGTTTTGTATCTATCTCAAGAGGAGTGCCGAAGGTAGACACCAAATGCTGGAGTAACTCAGCGGGATGGGCAGCATCTCAGGAGAGAAGGAATGGGTGGCGTTTCGGGTCGAGATCTCTTCTGCAGAGGAGTGCCGTTGGGTTCAAGGCACCCAAATGCCTTTGGAATTGGGAAGGACGACAGGTAGAAGAGACAGATTCATTGTCACGGTCTTACACTTTATGCCTCGTGTACCAAATTTACACCCGTTATGATTAGAAACACAGTAAACATAGAAACATAGAAAAATAGGTGCAGGAGTAGCCCATTCAATATGATCATGGCTGATCATCCAAAATCAGTACCCCGTTCCTGCTCTTTCCCCATATCCCTTGATTCCTTTAGCCCTAAGAGCTAAATCTAACTCCCTCTTGAAAACGTCCAATAAATTGGCCTCCACTGCTTTCTGTGGCAGAGAATTCCACAGATTCACTACTCTCTGGGTGAAAAAGTTTTCCCTCATCTCAGTCCTAAATGGCCTAACCCTTATTCTTAATCTGTGACCCCCTGGTTCTGGATTCCCCCAAAATGGGGAACATTTTTCCTGCATCTGGCCTGTCCAATCCTTTAATAATTTTATTTGTTTCTACAAGATCGATGGATTATCTAAGATTCCATATCTAAGATAAGAGGAAACTTTTTCACTCAGAGAGTTGTAAATCCGTGTGGAATTCTCTGCCTCAGAAGGCAATGGAGGCCGATTCTCTGGATGCTTTCAAGAGAGAGTTAGATAGAGCTCTTAATGATAGCGGAGTCAGGGGGTATGGGGAGAGGGCAGGAACGGGGTATTGATTGTGGATGATACAGCCGTGATCACATTGAAGGGTGGAATGGCTCGAAGGGTGGAATGGCCTCCTCCTGCACCTATTGTCTATTGTCTATTGTCCATTGTCTATTATTGCAGGATCGTGTGGCACCACCTAAATTTACTCATTCACGCCGTATGTATTATTTATTGGAGCCCAAACCTTTGCGAGGAAAGTGATTTGCTCAAGAGTAGGAGGAAATCATTTCCCAGCTATTGTATTACACCGGGGGTTTGTACGTGAATCAGTACTGATTCATTCCACACCACGTTTCGCATCTACTCTCCTGTGATCTGACCCTGCCCCAGTCAATGTGTTCTTTGTTTCATTATTCTGCGCACAACTTATCTTACCCTTTTTCCATTTCCATGTAATCAAAAGGGAGAAAAGATGCCAATTTTGTTTTATGATGCAATTAAACAGATATACCAACCACACATTTCGTTCTCGGTGGAGATACTCTTGCCTTATTAAATAAGGTGATTTGGATATCATTGTTATTCAGCAAACAGTTAAGGCGCCGGTATTGAATTCCTCTTCGCTCCTCATCAAATTGCATTCCCGGGCCGCTGATTTGATTTCCCGCCCCCCCCCCCCCATTCCACCACTCCCAACTCAAATTGGATTGAACACCGTGTGACCTTGCGGGATCGGCGGCACCTCTGGAGAGAAGGATTGGGCGACGTGCTGTCTCGAGACCTCCTTCAGACTGAGATTCAGGGGAGGGGGAGATACGGAGATAATATGAGCGAAAAATGAGAGGAATAGTTCATGTAGATGCACGGAATCTCTTGCCCAGAGTAGGGGAATCGAGGACCCAGAGGTTCAAGGTGAAGGGGCAACATAGAAACATTGAAAATAGGTGCAGGAGGAGGCCATTTGATCCAAAATGAGTTGAGTTTAGCTTATAGTCATGGGTAGGCACTGTGAAAAGCTTTTTGTTGCGTGCTAACCAGTCAGCGGAAAGACAATGCATGATTACAGTCGAGCTATTGTACTCGGTGTGCAGATACATGACAAAGGGAATAGCCTTAAAAATGTTCAGCGCATAGAAACATAGAAACATAGAAAACATAGAAAATAGGTGCAGGAGGAGGCCATTTGGCCCTTCGAGCCAGTACCGCCATTCATTGTGATCATGGCTGATCACCCACAATCAGTAACCCGTTCCTGCCTTCTCCCCATAATCCCTTAATTCCGCTAGCCCCTAGAGCTCTATCTAACGCTCTTTTAAATTCATCCAGAGAATTGGCCTCCGCTGCCTTCTGCGGCAGAGAATTCCACAAATTCACAACTCTCTGGGTGTAAAAGTTTCTTTTCACCTCAGTTTTAAATGGCCTCCCCTTTATTCTTAGATTTAAGAAAAGATTTAATGGGAATCTGAGGGGGGTAACTTTTACACGCAAAGGGTGGTGGGTGTATGGAACAAGCTGCCAGAGGAGGTAGTTGAGGCAGGGACTATTCCAAATTTTAAGAAACAGTTAGACAAATACATGGATAGGACAATTTTGGAGCGATGTGGACCAAACGCAGGCAGGTGGGACAAGTGTAGCTTGGGGCATGTTGGTCGGTGTGGACAAGTTGGGACAAAGGGCCTGTTTCCAACTCTATAAAGAAGAGTTATACAGTGTGGAATCAAATCCTTCGGCCCCATTTAACCACACCGACTAACATGTCCCTGTCCATGTGAACTGTGAGGAAGATGCTATGAGGTTGTAGGGTGACTTGTACAGGTTGTGTGAGTGGGCGGATGCATGGCAGATGCAGTCTAATGTGGATAAGTGTGAGGTTGTCCACTTTGGTGGTAAGAATAGGAAGGCAGATTATTATCTGAATGGTGTCATGTTAGGAAAAGGGGATGTACAACGAGATCTGGGTGTCCTAGTGCATCAGTCACTGAAAGAAAGCATGCAGGTACAGCAGGCAGTGAAGAAAGCCAATGGAATGTTGGCTTTCATAATAAGAGGAGTTGAGTATAGGAGTAAAGAGGTCCTTCTGCAGTTGTACAGGGCCCTAGTGAGACTGCACCTGGAGTACTGTATGCAGGTTTGGTCTCCAAATTTGAGGAAGGATATTCTTGCTATTGAGGGCGTGCAGCGTAGGTTTACTAGGTTAATTCCCGGAATGGCGGGACCGTCATATGTTGAAAGACTGGAGCGACTAGGCTTGTATACACTGGAATTTAGAAGGATGAGAGGGGATCTTATCGAAACATATAAGATTATTAAGGGGTTGGACACGTTAGAGGCAGGAAACATGTTCCCAATGTTGGGGGAGTCCAGAACAAGGGGCCACATTTTAAGAATAAGGGGTAGGCCATTTAGAACGGAGATGAGGAAAAACTTTTTAAGTCAGAGAGTTGTAAATCTGTGGTATTCTCTGCCTCAGAAGGCAGTGGAGGCAAATTCTCTGAATGCATTCAAGAGAGAGCTAGATAGAGCTCATAAGGATAGCGGAGTCAGGGGGTATGGGGAGAAGGCAGGAACGGGGTACTGATTGAGAATGATCAGCCATGATCACATTGAATGGCGGTGCTGGCTCGAAGGGCCGAGTGGCCTCCTCCTGCACCTATTGTCTATTGTCTATTGGTTGTGCCTGAACTAACACAGGCGTTAAAATTGATCAGTTAAAATGGTGACCCTTTCTGTTTAGTTTAATTTTGTTTCGAGATACAGCGTGGAAAGAGTAAATTCCGGCCCACCGAGTCCGGACCGATCAGCGATCCCCGCACATTAACACCTCCCAACACACACTAAGGACAATATTTCATTCACACCAAGCCAAACATACAAACCTACAAACATGCACGTCTTTGGAGTGTGGGAGGAAACCAATGATCCTGGAGAAAACCCACGCAGTCACGGGGGGGCGGGGGGGATATACAAACTCCGTACAGGCAGCACCCAAGATCAAACCGGGGTCTCTGGCGCTGTGAGGCAGCAACAGTACCGCTGTGCCACATGTGTACGTCTGTGTGCAAGTCTGTGCAGCAACAGCGATAGCAATTGGGAAATATTTCACCACCTGCCAAGCACTGAAGGGCATTTCATGGCTGAGAAAACATCTTTATGAATGCGACTTCCTTGCAAATACTTCTTGTTTGGATGCACATCATTCAATGCCCCTTTGATTTTGCTTTCTCACGCTGGGCGTCTGGAAACTGACACTGAGGTGGTGTAAACAGCGGTTGTTTTTTGTTTCATCTCCGGGAAGCATGCACGAGTTTGAAGTCAGGGGCCGACTGAGAGAATGATATTCTCCCTCGTGTTTCAGTCCGCTCAATAAGCCGGGGGGGCAATCGGGGCTACTGGAGGTCTACTGATCAGGCACGCATTGCACAGCGTGAGGGAGGGCAGGTTGCTTTGGTGCAGCTAGATCAACAGTCGATAGCGCCGTTTATGATAACAGCCAGCGAGTCTGGAGTGAGAATCAGACAGCTGAAGGTATCCGTGCGTCAGGGAGGAGCGGCAGAGCGAAATGAACAATTAGCCTGTTTGACTGAAGGCGTCTAGATAGAGTGGATGTGTGGCAGATGTTTCCATAGGTGGGAGAGTCTAACACCAGAGGCCACAGCCTCAGAATTAAGGAACGTTCCTTTCGGAAGGAGACGAGGAGGAATTTATTTTGCCCGAGGGTGGTGAATCTGCGCAATTCATTGCCACAGAAGGCTGTGGAGGCCAAGCCAATGGATATTTTTAAGGTAGAGGTAGAGAGATTCTTGATTAGTACGGGTGTCAGGGGTTGTGGGGAGAAGGCAGGAGAATGGGGTTGTCACGTGAACCAAGAACAGTTCTGGTCACCGCAATACAGGAAGGATGTGGGGACTTTGGAAAGGGCCCGGATGAGGTTGACCAAAACGATGCCTGGATTTGGTGGTATCAGCCGCAAGGAATGGTTAGGCAGGCCTGGATTGTTTTCCCTGGAACTCTGGAGGTTGAGAAGCGTTCAGATAGAAGTAAATAAAATTATGAGAGGCATAGATAGGGTAGACAGCCAGAACCTTTTCCCCAGGGTGGAATGATCGTGGCATGTAAACGGCGTGCAGATAGGCGCATGGTTTTGTTTTAGTTTAGAGATACCGCGCGGAAACAGGCCCTTCGGCCCACCGGGTCCGTGCCCACCAGCGATCCCCGAACACTAACACTATCCGACACCCACTAGGGACAATTTGTTTTACATTTACCAAGCCCATTAACCTACAAACCTGTACGTCTTTGGAGTGCGGGAGGAAACCGAAGATCTCGGAGAAAACCCACGCAGGTCACGGGGAGAACGTACAGACTCCGTACAGACGGTGCCCGTGGTCGGGGTCGAACCCGGTCTCTGGTGCTGCATTCGCTGTAAGGCAGCAACTCTACCGCTGCGCCACCGTGCTTTAGAGTCCACATCGTGAACAATGGATACAGTGGATGAGGTTGGAGGAGGTGCAAGTGAACCATCACCCATTCCTTCCCTCCAGGGATGCTGCCTGTCCAAATGCTGAGTTACTCCGGCATTTTGTGTCTGTCTTCCGTTTAAACCAAAGGTGCAAAATAAATGGGAATACTTTCGACGGAAACGTTCTGCGATTGGGTGGACAGGTAGGGGGAGGAAGTGTCAAGTCTAAGAGAGGCTTTCAAAGTAATGAAGGGTTTGGAGACCGCACATATGGATAGGACAAACCCGCGGGAAAATAATTTTGTCGACCAACATACGTGCGGGGAGCAGAATTAGGCCATTCAGCCCATCAAGACTAACCCGCATAGACAAAAAATGCTGGAGTAACTCAGCGAGACAGGCAGCATCCCTGGAGAGAAGGAATGGATGACGTTTTGGGTCGAGACCCTTCTTGTAGACTGATGTCTACTCCGCCATTCAATCGTGGCTGACCTATCTCTCCCTCCTAACCCCATTCTCCTGCCTTCTCCCCGTCGCCCCTGACACCCGCACCAATCAAGAAAACGTCACAGATGCAAAGGCAAAGGAAATGCAGGAAATAACTCTCCTCTCAAGCCACACGACTGAACGAGAGAGAGTAAGTCGCTTTCTCTGAACGGGCTCGCTGGATCAGTAGACTGTGATTAATGTGCCCTGTTTAAGATCTGATCCTTTCAATCTGCTAAGGGAGATAACCCATCCAGAGGCAAATTTAAAATAAGATAAAGCTCTGTGGAAGTTAATCAAGCAAAGATACTTAGTAATCTCTCAACCCCATAACACCGGTCAACAGTGATTCAAAAGCGATTCACTGTACGAGTTTCAGCGGATACTTTGGGCTCGTTGGACTGTCCTTGTTCCGACAATCAGAATCAGATGACTTGCATTTTTTTTAAAAAGAAGTTAATCAATGTTCCATAATGTACTTTAAACTGTGTTGAGAGGCAAAAACTGCCGAGGCTCTAGAACGTAGCTATCTGACTCCCAAGTCATTTACTTGCGTGCAACTGATGACCTCATTTACCTGCCATTCCTATTTAGTTTAGTGTAGTCATAGAGTCATAGAGCATGGAAACAGGCCCTTCGACCCAACTTGCCCAAACCGGCCAACATGTCCCAGCTACACTAGTCCCACCTGCCAGCGTTTGGCCCATATCTCTCCAAACCTGTCCTATCCATGTGCTTGTCTAACTGTATCTACCTAACCAAGTTAGGAACAGGGGACGTACAACGAGAGCTGGGTGTCCTAGTGCATCAGTCACTGAAAGGAAGCATGCAGGTACAGCAAGCAGTGAAGAAAGACAATGGAATGTTGGCCTTCATAACAAGAGGAGTTGAGTATAGAAGCAAAGAGGTCCTTCTGCAGTTGTACAGGGCCCTAGTGAGACCGCACCTGGAGTACTGTGTGCAGTTTTGATCTCCAAATTTGAGGAAGGATATTCTTGCTATTGAGGGCGTGCAGCGTAGGTTTACTAGGTTAATTCCCGGAATGGCGGGACTGTCATATGTTGAAAGACTGGAGCGACTAGGCTTGTATACACTGGAATTTAGAAGGATGAGAGGAGATCTTTTCGAAACGTATAAGATTATTAAGGGGTTGGACATGTTAGAGGCAGGAAACATGTTCCCAATGTTGGGGGTGTCCAGAACCAGGGGCCACAGTTTAAGAATATGGGGTAGGCCATTTAGAACTGAGATGAGGAAAAACTTTTTCAGTCAGTGAGTTGTAAATCTGTGGAATTCTTTGCCTCAGAAGGCAGTGGAGGTCAATTCTCTGAATGCATTCAAGAGAGAGCTAGATAGAGCACCTAAGGATAGCGGAGTCAGGGGATATGGGGAGAAGACAGGAACGGGGTACTGATTGAGAATGATCACCCATGATCACATTGAATGGCGGTGCTGGCTCGAAGGGCCGAATGGCCTCCTCCTGCACCTATTGTCCATTGTCTAATGTATCTTAAATGTTGGGATAGTTCCAGCCTCAACTACCTCCTCTGGCAGCTTGTTCCATACGCTCACCACCCTTTGAGTTAAAAAGTTACGCCTCGGATTCCTATTAAATTTTTTCCCCTTCACCTTAAACCTATGCCCCCTGGTCCTCGATTCCCCTACTCTGGGCAAGAGACTCTGTGCATCTACCCGATCCATTAATTTCATGATTGTATACACCTCGATAAGATCACCCCTCATCCGCCTGTGCTCCAGGGAATAGAGACCCAGCCTACTCAACCTCTCCCTATAGCTCACACCCTCTAGTGCATCTATCCGATCTATCCCTCTCATGATTTTGCGCACATTTAGAGTATACTAGACCAAGTGGACCCGTTGGGCCCAAACCTCCCCTGCATTGGAGCAGCACCCTCCCCTCCCCTCTCCCCCCCTCCCCCCAACCCCCTCCCCTCCCCCTCCCCCTCCCCTCCCTCCACCCCGTCCCTTCCCTTCTCCACCCACCCCCTCCCTTCCCCCCCCCGTCCCCCTCCCCTTCCTCCACCCCCTCCCTCCCTCCCGAGGAGATAGATTTAAACTTTAAAATGTGAATAACTTAAAAAATATAACCCCGATTTCAATGAAACTTCTTCCATTAGCACCAAAGGGACAACGGTGAGTAAGGTGGGCCTGAAATTGTCGCGCTATCGTGTACCGTTTTGGATGTAGTTCAGGAACAAACAAACAAACAAACGAGAGTTTTAGTTATATAGATTAGGTTATACACACCGGAGTGTCTCTAATTTAGAGATACAGCGCGGAAACAGGCCCTTCGGCCCACCAGGTCCACACTGACCTACAACCCCCCGCACACTAGAACGTTACTACATGCAAGGGACAATTTACAATTGTTACCAAAACCAATTAACCTGCCACCCAGCACGTCTTTGGAGTGCGGGCGGAAACCTGAGCACCTGGGGAAAACCCATGCGGTTACGGGGAGAATGTACAAACAAACTCCGTACAGACAGCACCCGTAGTCAGGATCAAACCCATGTCTCTGGCTCTGGAAGGCAGCAATTCTACCGCTGCGCCACCGTGTCACCCCAGAGTGTATCATATCATCATATCATATCATATATATACAGCCGGAAACAGGCCTTTTCGGCCCTCCAAGTCCGTGCCGCCCAGTGACCCCCGCACATTAACACTATCCTACACCCACTAGGGACAATTTTTTTTTTTACATTTACCCAGCCAATTAACCTACATACCTGTACGTCTTTGGAGTGTGGGAGGAAACCGAAGATCTCGGAGAAAACCCACGCAGGTCACGGGGAGAACGTACAAACTCCTTACAGTGCAGCACCCGTAGTCAGGATCGAACCTGAGTCTCCGGCGCTGCATTCGCTGTAAAGCAGCAATTCTACCGCTGCGCTACCGTGCCGCCCCAGAGTGTAAATCTTTGTTTATCCACAATTAACTTCTTTAATGTTCCAATTGAAAGAGCATCACTTTTTGTGTTTGGCAGGCTACGTTCCAAATTCCCATAATCAATTGGGTGAAAAACTGTTTATTAATTTTCCTCCTAAATCATCAAGCTCTAATTTTATGGCATTTTAAGTGTGCCTCTGTCATTCTGAACATAGAAGAGTACAGCACTGGAAGAGGGCTCTTTGGCCCACATGACTTGCAGGTACAGCAGGCAGTGAAGAAAGCTAATGGCATGTTGGCCTTCATAACGAAAGGATTTCAGTATAGGAGTAAAGAGGTACTTCTGCAGTTGTATAGGGCCCTGGTAAGACCACATCTGGAGTACAGTTTTGGTCTCCTAATTTGAGGAAGGGTATCCTTGTAATTGAGGCAGTGCAGCGTAGGTTCACGAGATTGATTCCTGGGATGGAGGGACTGTCATATGAGGAAAGATTGAAAAGACTAGGCTTGTATTCACTGGAGTTTAGAAGGATGAGAGGGGATCTTATAGAGACATATAAAATTATAAAAGGACTGGACAAGCTAGATGCAGGAAAAATGTTCCCAGTGTTGGGCGAGTCCAGAACCAGGGGCCACAGTCTTAGAATAAAGGGGAGGCCATTTAAAACTGAGGTGAGAAGGAACTTTTTCACTCAGAGAGTTGTGAATTTGTGGAATTCTCTGCCACAGAGGCCAAATCACTGGATGAATTTAAGAGAGAGTTAGATAGAGCTCTGGGGGCGAGTGGAATCAAGGGATATAGGGAGAAGTTGGGCACAAGTTACTGATTTTGGATGATCAACCATGATCACAATGAATGGCAGTGCTGGCTCGAAGGGCCGAATGGCCTCCTCCCACACCTGTTTTCTATGTTTCTATGTTTCTATGATGTCAAATTAAATTCAGCTTCTCTGCCTGCACTTGATCCATATCCCTCCACTCCCTGCAGACCCATGAGTCTATCTCAAAGATTCTTAAATGCAACTGTCAGATCTGCCTTCACCGCCAGCTCTGGATTTCTTTTACTGAAGATGAAGCACTTTCATAATAAGTTCATAAGTGATAGGAGTAGAATTAGGCCATTCGGCCCATCAAGTCTACCCCACTATTCAATCGTGGCTGATCTATCTCTCTCCCCCCGAACCCCATTCTCCTGCCTTCTCCCCATAACCCCTGACACCCGTACTAATCAAGAATCCATCTATCTCCGCCTTAAAAATATCCACTAGTCTGGCCTCCACTGCCTGCTGTGGCAATGAATTCCACAGATTCACCACCCTCTGACTAAAGAAATTCCTCCTCATCTCCTTCCTAAAGGAACGTCCCTTAATTCTGAGACTATGACCTCTGGTCCTGGAAACCCAGTATCTGCTTCAATGGGGTTCAGGATTTAAGTTTGGTTCCACGACTCTGTCAGGATGTGAGCATGGTCCAGTTTTCACTCATTACCTGATGGGATACAGGGAAAGATTAGAAATATCGAGACACAGCACGGACACAGGCCCTTCGGCCATCCGAGTCCGCGTCACCCACATACTCGTTCTATCCCGCACACCGGGGACAATTTACAGAAGCCAATTAAACTACAAACCTGTACAAAACCTGAGCACCTGGAAAAACGCACTCGGGTCACGGGGGAGAACGTACAAACTCCGTACAGATTGCACCCGTAGTCAGGATCGAACCCGGGCCTCTGGCGCTGTAAGGCAGCAACTCTACCGCTGCGCTTGAGAGGAGAAACAAAATTTTGCCTGACCCACCAAATATATTCCCAGCAATTTCGTTTTTTTTAAATATATAACAAAGTTTGAATTGTAGACAATTACAGACTAAAGAAGTTTGTAGTTTTTACTGCCTGGCTGCCAATTTTCTCCTGATTTACTGCCCTCGCCTTGGTGTGCATGGGGGTATGAAATAATTAAATGGCTCCAAGTAAAGATTATTCACATTGAAATTTTAGCATCAGTCGTGAATTAATTGCACTTCTGGCAATCAATGGTATAAATCTTGAAATAGCCTTCCCCACGCTTACTAAGAGTTAGTTATTTTTCTGGCTCCGTTTTTTCTTTATTTTGTCCTGCACTTTTGATAGAATGAAATTACAGCCGAGTTAAAAAAATCGCAGCTAACTTGACCCCCCCAAGGCTATTCTGCGCGATTTAAGCAAAACATTCGTAGGAGCTTTGTAATGTCAAATAAATCGACGCGGCAGAGAGAAGATCGCCTACAGTCGCTGAACTGATAGTTTACTCCTTCTGCAGTAATATATTAATGAGCAAAGGACGCCTTGTTCTTGAGAGGAAGTTATCAGAGATTGATAAGCAGAGGCGTGCGGGTTGAGAGCAACAAGCTGCTGGAGACTAAGCAAGGATCACAACAAAACTGTATTGAATGTGAATAGATTTCAGCAACCATTAATGAACAGGTTTTTAGTTGTAGTTCAGTTTGGTTCGGAGATACAGCGCGGAAACGGGCCCTTCAGCCCACCGGGTCCGCGCCGACCGGCGACCCCCCTTACACTAGCTCTGTCCGACACATACTCGGGATAAATGAATGAATGAACGAATGAATAGCCTTCAATGTCAAAATTACGTTTACCCACAGTCCAACAATGAGAGGCAATAAAAAAGAAAGCAATAAAACCAACAGTCACAAAAACCAACATCAAACAAAAAACATCCATCACAGTGAGTCTCCTCCAGTCAGCACTTCACTGTGATGGAAGGCCAGAATGTCTTCTCTCTTCCCTGCCGTCTTCTCCCGCGGCCAGGCAGTCGAAATCGCCACGTCGGGGCGGTTGGGGCTCCCGACATTGAAGCCCCCGCCGGGCGGTGGAAAATCCCGCGGCCTATTCCTGGAATTCTCTGCCTCAGAAGGCAGTGGAGGCCAATTCTCTGAATACATTCAAGAGAGAGATAGATAGAGCTCTTAAGGATTGCGGAGTCAGGGGGTGTGGGGAGAAGGCAGGAACAGGGTACTGATTGAGAATGATCAGCCATGATCACATTGAATGGCGGTGCTAGCTCAAAGGGCCGAATGGCCTCCTCCTGCACCTATTGTCTATTGTCTATTCCAGGTATAGTCCAAGTTAGCACACATCAAAGGCCACACTTTAGACCATTACGCTTTAGAGATACAGCATGGAAACAGGCCCTTCAGCCCACCCAGTCCATGCTGACCAACGATCACCTCATGCACTAGTTCTGCCTGCACAATAGCAACAATTTACAGAAGTCAATTAACCTACAAACATGCACGTCTTTGGAATGTGGGAATGTGGAATTTGGAAAGCCCATGTGGTCACAGGGAGAACCTGCAAACTCCGGACAGACAGCACCCGTAGTCAGGATCGAACCCGGGACTCTGGCGCTATGTAAGGAAGCAACTCTACCACTGTGCCACCGTATCACCCAGAGTTTACTGTGGGGAATGGACAAAAAATAAAGCTGTTACTATCGATTGAATGAAAGATTCGGCATTTATACACTGGAGTTTAGTAGGATGAGAGGGGATCTTATAGAGACGAATAAAATTATAAAAGGACTGGACAAGCTAGATGCAAGAAAAATGTTCCCAATATTGGTGGAGACCAGAACCAGGGGCCGGCCACACAGTCTAAGAATAAAGGGGAGGCCGTTTAAAACTGAGTTGAGAAGAAATTTTTCACCCAGAGAGTTGTGAATTTTTTGCGAATTCTCTGCCGCAGAAGGCAGTGGAGGCCAGTTCACTGGATGAATTTAAAAGAGAGTTAGACAGAGCTCTAGGGGGCTAGTGGAATCAAGGGATACGGGGAGAAGGCAGGCACGGGTTAATTAGTGTGGATGATCATCCATGATCACAATGAATGGCGGTGCTGGCTCAAAGGGCCAAATGGCCTCCTCCTGCACCTATTGTCTATTGTCTATTGTCACAATAGTTCAGTTATCCCACTTTCTCATCCCCTCCCTGCAGATTAGGGGACAGTTCTACATAGGCTAATTGACTCCCAAACCCGCAAGTCTTTTGGATGTGGGAGGAAACTAGCGGAGCTATACACGGTCACGGGGAGAACGTGCAAACTCCACATAGTCAGCACCCAAGGTCAGAATCGAACCTGGGTCTCTGGCACTAAGAGGCAGTGGCTCTACCAGCTGTGCCTGTGTGCCACCTGACATATGGAAAGCTATTAAGAGGGGTCTCGACCCAAAACGTCACCCATTCAATTTCGTCCAGAGATGCTGCCTGACCCGCTGAGTTACTCCAGCTTTTTGTGTCTATCCGCTTTTCATTAGGTAGCTAATTCAAAGAGCCGGCACTGGCAGACTGGGCCAAATGGCCTCCATTTTGAGGTTAAGTTTAGTTTAGTTTAGAGATACAGCACGGAAACAGACCCTTCATCCCACCGAGTCATAGAAACATAGAAACATAGAAAATAGGTGCAGGAGTAGGCCATTCGGCCCTTCGAGCCTGCACCGCCATTCAATATGATCATGGCTGATCATACAACTCAGTATCCTGTACCTGCCTTCTCTCCATACCCCCTGATCCCTTTAGCCACAAGGGCCACAACTAACTCCCTCTTAAATATAGCCAATGAACTGGCCTCAACTACCTTCTGTGGCAGAGAATTCCACAGATTCACCACTCTCTGTGTGAAAAAAAACGTTCTCATCTCGGTCCTTAAACTGTGACCCCTTGTTCTGGACTTCCCCAACATCGGGAACAATCTTCCTGCATCTAGCCTGTCCAACCCCTTAAGAATTTTGTACGTTTCTATAAGATCCCCCCTCAATCTTCTAAATCCGCACCAACCAGCGATCCCCGCACATTAACACTATCCCAACACACTGGGGACAACTTACATTGATACCAAGCCAATTAGCCTACAATCCTGTACGTCTTTTGGAGTGTGGGAGGAAACCGAAGATCTCAGAGAAAACCCATGCAGGTCACGGGGAGAACGAACAAACTCCGTACCGACAGCACCCGCAGTCGGGATCGAACCCGGGTCTCCGGCGCTGCAAGCGCTGTGAGGCGTTAACTCTACCACCGCGCCACCGTGCCGCCAATTTATTTTTGTAATGCGTTGTTTTATAATGTTTTATTATTATTCTCCTCACTGAATTTTCCTTTCTGGTGCCTTCAACAGGAAGAAATGTTAGCTTTTGTGTGTGATTGATTGATCAATTTGCTGTAGCCTTTTGATAAAATGTGATAGGGGGTTTCATGTGGTCATGTCCGTTTGATTCTAAAATGACTTTGAAGGGAAATGACTAAGTATTTCTATAAAAGCTTCCAGGACCGCTGAGTGGTTTCCAACCAATGAAGTGTATTGGAATATAGTGACAGGTTTATGTTGGAAACGTAGAAGCCAATCTACTCCCAGCAGGCTCTTGTATGTAACAAAATAATAATGGCTGGATTGGCCAGATTTAGACATAAAAAGCCAGAGTAACTCAGAGGGACAGGCAGCATCTCTGGAGAGAAGGAATAGGTGGCATTTCAGGTCGAGACCCTTCTTCAGACTGAGAGTCAAGGGAAAGGGAAACAAGAAATATAGACAGTGATGAAGGGAGGTATAGAACGAACTAAACCTAGTGGACCCGTTGGGCCCAATCCTCTCCTGCATTGGTGCAGCACCCTCTCCTCCCCTCTCCCCTCCCCTCTCCCCCTCCCCTCTCTCCCTCCCTCCCTCCTCCCCATCCTCCCTCATCCCCCCCTCCCTCCCTCCTCCCCTATTGGGTGGTGGGAGGCAGATACGATAGTGGCTTTTAAGAGGCTTTTAGGTGGGCACATGGAATTGCACAGAATGGAAAAGAGGGTGGAAATATAAACCTGGTCTTCTTTACGCTTGGATTAATTAACGCAGGGGAAGTGCGTACGTTTGCAGGCATTCAATGTTTCGAGTTGGCATTGATTGGAAAGGATTCCGCCTCTTCTCCAAGGAAACGTTGCTTACTTCAATTACATTTGCTCTTTCAAGGAGTCCTATTTACCAACAATAGCTCCTGTCAGTTGCCCATTTTCAGGATGGTTGAGGTAACCTTTTCATATAAAAATCAACGTCTTTCTTCAATTCTGAGAATAATCTTTACCCAGAGCCTTTTGTTCGTCTCTGCCTTGAGTGAGACTCGATTTTGTTTGATAATGTGAAGCAAATGTTCAGTTCAGCTGCAACTTCAAGATTTCAAGATTTCGAGATCAATTTATCAACAAGATCAACTTGTGTAATTTTACTGGCAATACAAATTGAGCAGTTTAAGTGTGCTGTTGATCTTTGGCGGGCTACGATGGACCAATTGTGATAAGACCATAAGGCACAGGAGCAGAATTAGGCCATTCGGCCCTTCGAGTCTGCTCCACTATTCAATAGACAATAGACAATAGACAATAGACAGCAGGTGCAGGAGGAGGCCATTCAGCGCTTCGAGCCATCACCGCCATTCAATGTGATCATGGCTGATCATTCACAATCAGTACCCCGTTCCTGCCTTCTCCCCATACCCCCTGACTCCACTATCCTTAAGAGCTCTATCTAGCTCTCTCTTGAATGCATTCAGAGAATTGGCCTCCACTGCCTTCTGAAGCAGAGAATTCCACAGATTTACAACTCTCTGACTGAAAAAGTTTTTCCTCATCTCCATTCTAAATGGCCTACCACTTATTCTTAAATTGTGGCCCCTGGTTCTGGTCTCCACTAACATTGGGAACATGTTTCCTGCCTCTAACGTGTCCAATCCCTTAATAATCTTATACGTTTCAATAAGATCTCCTCTCATCCTTCTAAATTCCAGTGTGTACAAGCCTAGTCGTTCCAGTCTTTCAACATAAGACAGTCCCGCCATTCCGGGAATTAACCTAGTGAACCTACGCTGCACGCCCTCAATAGCAATATTCGATCATGGCTGATCTATTTTCCCCTCTCAACCCCATTCTCTTGCTGTAACCTTTGACACCCTTATGAATCAAGAACCTAACAATCTCTGCTTAAAAATATATACGACTTGGCCTCCATAGCCCTCTGTGGCAATGAATTGCGTAGATTCACTTCCTTCTAGCTAAATAAATTTCTCCTTATCTCCATTCTAAACGTACGTTCTCTTTTTTTCTGAGGCGATGCTCTCTGGTCCTGGACTCTCCCTCTAATGGAAACATCCTCTCCACATCCACTCTATCCAGGCCTTTCATTGTTCAGCAGGCTTTAATGAGATCCACACATCCTGCAAAAACTCCAGCAAGTGCAGGCCCAGAGCCAATAAATGTCATCATACATTAACCCAATCATCCCCAGGATCATTCTTGTAAACCTTCTCTGGACCCTCTTCAATGCCAGTTCTTCCTTCCTCAGGTATGGGGTCCAGAATTGCTCACAATATTCCAAATATGGCCCGAATGGCTCAGCATTACATCCTTGCTTTAACATTCTATGGAGTTGAGTTGAAGTCATGACCCTCCTACGTCCACACCCTCCTACGGAAAGCCCAAGCCAGATGGGCAGGCCATGTCATCAGAATGCCCGAGAGTCGACTGCCAAAACAGCTTCTGTATGGAGAACTGTGTCAGGGCAAGTGCTCAGTAGGAGGACAGAGGAAACGGTTTAAGGACTGCCTCAAAGTGTCCCTCAAAGACTTGGACATCAACCTCAGCACTCGGGAGTCTCTTGCTCCGGACCGTCCAACCTGGCGTAGCAAGCTCACCACAGGAGCCCGTGCAGCAGAGAACAGACGCACTGCAGAGGCCCAGAGGAAACGCACCGGGCGCAAGGCCTGGGCTACCTCCACTTCCACTGCAGCACCCATCCACTTGTGTCCTACGTGTGGGCGTGCCTTCTGGGCCCGGATTGGCCTCACCAGTCACTTCCGGACCCACAGTCACCAATCCTCCAACTGAAAGTAAAGTCATGGTCATCTTCGAACCCGAAGGACGAACAATAACACAACATTCTAGTCCTCTCAAAATGAATGCTAACACTGTTGCCTTACAGCGCTTACAGCACCAGTGACCCGAGTTCGGTCCCGACAACGGGCGCCGTCTGTACGGAGTTTGTACGTTCTCCCCGTGACCTGCGTAGGTTTTCTCCGAGATCTTCGGTTTCCTGCCACACTCCAAAGACGTACAGGTTTGTAGGTTAATTGTCTTGGTATGAATGTAAATTGTTCAGGGTGTGTGTAGGGTAGTGTTAATGTGTGGGGATCGCTGGTCGGTGCGGACTCGGTGGGCCGAAGGGCCTGCTTCCGCGCTGTATCTCTAAACTAAACTAAACTAAATTGCATTTTCCTTCCTTACCACAGATCAGGGATAGAAACATAGAAACATAGAAAATAGGTGCAGGAGTAGGCCTTTCGGCCATTCAAGCCTGCACCGCCATTCAATAAGACAATGGCTGATCATCCAGAATCATTACCCCGTTCCTGCTTTTTCCCCATATCCCTTGATTCTGCCAGCCCTAAGAGCTCTATCTAGCTCTCTCTTGAACACATAGTTTGATGGCAGGCAGTTAGAAAGCAGAATTAATTTATTTTGAATGTAAATTATGTTTTTGAACGAGGTAGCCCACTGGCAACAAATTTGAATGTAAGAGCTGGCGAAACGATGGTCAGTCATTTAAAATTTGTTTTTCACATGTCAGGCAGAGTCTTGGCTGACGTTTGGCTTTTGGGGATTAAATGTTCAGCATTGAGCAGTTCAGAATATTAAAACTTCTGGGCGATTTTGTGGAAACGTTAATTTACGACTAGTGAGGGCAATCTGCCAAGTATTACTGCATCTAAGTTGAGGTATGCAGAGAAATGTTAAATGCCTGGCCCATTGCCCATCTATGCTAGTCCGACCTGCTCATATCAATCTAAGTCTATCCTTTCCAAGTACCCGTCTAATTGTCTTTTAAATGCTGTTACAGCGTCTGATTCAACTATCTCCTCTTGCAGTTCACTGCATATACCTACAACCCGCCTTGTGGAAACAAAAAAGTTCCTCAGCTACTTTTTAAACCTTTTCCCTCTCACCTTAAATCCCTACCCTGGTTGAAGTCCCTGTGTGTTCACCCTATCTATTCAACCTCATGATATGATACATCTCTATAAAATCACCCCTCAGCCTCCTGCGCTCCAAAGAATACCACCCTAACCTGCCTAACCTCTCCAGGTAGCTTAGACCCTCAAGTCTGGACAACCTCCTGGAAAGGCTGGAGCGATTGGGCTTGTATACACTGGAATTTAGAAGGATGAGGGGGGATCTTATTGAAACATATAAGATAATTAGGGGATTGGACACATTAGAGGCAGGAAACATGTTCCCAATGTTGGGGGAGTCCAGAACAAGGGGCCACAGTTTAAGAATAAGGGGTAGGCCATTTAGAACGGAGATGAGGAAGAACTTTTTCAGTCAGAGAGTGGTGAAGGTGTGGAATTCTCTGCCTCAGAAGGCAGTGGAGGCCAGTTCGTTGGATGCTTTCAAGAGAGAGCTGGATAGAGCTCTTAAGGATAGCGGAGTGAGGGGGTATGGGGAGAAGGCAGGAACGGGGTACTGATTGAAAGTGATCAGCCATGATCGCATTGAATGGCGGTGCTGGCTCGAAGGGCTGAATGGCCTACTCCTGCACCTATTGTCTATTGTCTATTGTCTATTGTCTATAGAACGTCTCTGCACTTTTCCTAACTTAACACCATCCTTCCGGCAGTAGAGTAATCAAAACTGAGCACGGTACTCCAAATGCAGCCTCGCCAATGGTCTTGAACAACTGTATTATAACATCCCAACTGCTTTCCTCAATACCCTGACTGATGGAGGCCAAGGCACCAAAAGCCACCTTCCTGACCACTCTATCTGCTTGTGATGCCATTTTCAAGGAACTGTGTATCTGCACTGCTAGTTCCTAGTGGGAGGTCATGTTGCAGTCGTATCAGAGGTTGGTGAGTTCTCAGAGTATTATGTTCAGTCCTGGGCACCATGTTATAGGAAAGATGTTGTCAAGCTGGAAAGGGTACAGAGAAGATTTACGAGGATGTTGCCAGGACTAGAGGCAGGAACTATCCCAATGTTTAACAAAACCCGAAACGTCACCCATTCTTTCTCTCCAGAGATGCTGCCTGTCCCACTGAGTCACTCCAACATTTTGTATCTGTCTGTGGTATCTCCATAATAGTTAGCAAAGACTGCTTCAGGAAACACAGCCATAGTCCCTATAGACGAGACTGAACAGAGAGAGGGTTGGGGGGTGGGTGGGGGTGGGTGGCAGAAGTGCTGTGAGATGGAAAGAGGAATGGAGTTAGAGAGGGTGGGGTTGCTGGCCAAGAAGATGCGGTATGTAGTTAATACAGAGAAGTGTGAGGTGTTGCAATTTGGGATGTCTAACAACTGCTCTCTAGTTGTTGGTAGGATGGTTCAGTTGCTTGATAACATTTGGGAAGAAACTGTCACTGAACCTGGAGGTGTGCGTTTTCACACTTCTACACCTCTTTGCTCGATGGGAGAGGGGAGAAGAGGGGAAGCTGCTTGAGTATGCTGGTGGCCTTGCCGAGGCAGTATGAGGTGTACATGGAGTCAATAGAAGGGAGACACAAAACGCTGGAGTGATTCAGCGGGACAGGCAGCATCTCGGGAGGGAAAGAATGGGTGATGTTTCGGGTCGAGATCCTTCTTCAGACTCAATAGAAGGGAGATTGGTTTGTGTGATGGTCTGGGCTGAGTCCACAATTCTCTGCAATCCCTTGTTCATTATGCAGCCCCCACATCTCCTTCAACCAGCACGGTCTTGAAATGTAACTAAATATCTCCAGCAAATGAAGTACATCTCAATTCCCTGCTCTGCAGTCTTCTCTTGGGATGTCAATATGTTTTTGTACCTTTTAATCTTATCTGTAACACACAGCATTTTATTCACCTCTTGGCCATTGGTAAACACAAATATATTGTGCTGTATAATTTATTATCTTAAATCCATTAATAGATATAATCACTAGTTCTGGCACCATCAAAGGATTTTTGAGACATGGCAATTGCAACAAGAATGCATATCCATTACCTTCTTTATTGAATAATCCATCTTTTAAAAATCTAGTTCAGTTATGTAGTTGCATGAACTTTAGTTACATTGTCTTTACTTCTCTCTCTAAGGTACATTACTGTGTACTTTCTAGCCGTCTATATAAAATAAATCCATACATACCAAATTAAATATCCTACTAAGACCATTTGACGTACCTGATAACTCAACTTGATGGTGCAGTTTTGGACAAGGAGGTTTAATGGACAATAAGAATAACGAAGGCCAATAGTGTATAAAATCATGAGAGGGACAGATTGGGTGGATGCACAGAGCCTCTTGCCCAGAGTAGGGGAATCGAGGACCAGAGGACATAGGTTCAAGGTGAAGGGGGAAAGATTTAATAGGAATCTGAGGGGTATCTTATTCATGCACAGGGTGGTGGGTGTATGGAACAAGCTGCCAGAGGAGGTAGTCGAGGCTGGGACTATCCCATCATATAAGAAACAGTTAGACAGGTACCCTCAGAATAAAACGACGGTCCATTAGGAAGGAGATGAGGGGCATTTCTTTAGTCAGAGGGTGGTGAATCTGTGGAATTAATTGCCACAGAAGGCCATGGAGGACAAGTCAATGGATATTTTTAAGGCAGAGATAGATAGATTCTTGAGTAGTATGGGTGTCAGGAATTATGGGGAGAAGGCAGGAGAATGGGGTTAAGAGGGAAAGATGGATCACCCATGATAGAATGATGAAGTAGACGACGGGCCGAATGGCCTAATTCTGCTCCTATCACATGAACTTATATACAATGAGAATAATCTCATTCAACCCATTATAGCTGTAGAACAGATTGAATTCTCCTAACAATCCCATTGTTCCCGTTCTTTTCAATTAGCCCTGTAAATATGTTAAGTGTTTTTACGATTTCCTTTCGAATAAGCTAAGATCCGTTTGCAACAGTCTTATTAATTGATTCAATTAAAATCCTTCAAATCATAACAGCTCAGTGTGTAACAAAATTTTGACTCCATCTCCCTTGATTGCTTTGTCAATTCATTTAAATCTGTGCCGTCTCGTTACCGATCCATCTTCCAGTTTCTTCTCACTCTGTCAAAACCCCTCGTTGCTTTGTGTTTCACAGTAAAACACGTGCAGCGTGCAGTGTAGGTTTACTAGGTTAATTCCCGGAATGGCGGGACTGTCATATGTTGAAAGACTGGAACGACTAGGCTTGTATACACTGGAATTTAGAAGGATGAGAGGAGATCTTATCGAAACATATAAGATTATTAAGGGGTTGGAAACGTTAGAGGCAGGAAACATGTTCCCAATGTTGGGGGAGTCCAGAACAAGGGGCCACAGTTTAAGAATAAGGGGTAGGCCATTTAGAACTGAGATGAGGAAAAACTTTTTCAGTCATAGAGTTGTGAATCTGTGGAATTCTCTGCCTCAGAAGGCAGTGGAGGCCAATTCTCTGAATGCATTCAAGAGAGAGCTAGATAGAGCTCTTAAGGATAGCGGAGTCAGGGGGTATGGGGAGAAGGCAGGAACGGGGTACTGATTGAGAATGATCAGCCATGATCACATTGAATGGTGGTGCTGGCTCGAAGAGCCGAATGGCCTCCTCCTGCACCTATTGTCTATTGTCTATGTCTAAAATCTAATGTGAGAATGTCGTACCGCAGCTTCTAAGTTCATAAGTTCGAAAAGCAGAATTAGGCCATTCGGCCCATCAAGTCTACCCAGCCGTTCAATCACGGCTGATCTATCTACTGCCTTCTCCCCAAAACCCCTGACACCCATATTAATCAAGAATCTGTCAATCTCCGTCTTAAAAATATCCATTGACTTGGCCTCCACTGCCATCTGCGGCAAGGAATTCCACGGATTCACCACCCTCTGACTCAATAAATTCCTTCCCATCTCCTTTCTAAATGTACTTCCTTTAATTCTGAGGCTGTGGCCTCTGGTCCGAGACTCTCCCACCAGTGGAAACATCGTCTGCACATCCACTCTATCCAGGCCTTTCATTCACGCTTATCCAGGCCTTCCTCGATATCAAGCCAGTTTGATAAAATTAATTTCCCTGCTTAAAGCCCTGAAGCTGCATAGGTTCATGTTCAATAGTGATAGATGCAGAATTAGGCCATTCGGCCCATCAAGTCTACTCCGCCATTCAATCGTGGCGGATCTAACTCCCTCCCTCCCAACCCCATTCTCCTGCCTTCTCCCCGTAGCTCCAGACACCCGTACTAATAGACAATAGACAATAGACAATAGACAATAAGTGCAGGAGGAGGCCATTTGGCCCTTCGAGCCAGCACCGCCATTCAATGTGATCATGGCTGATCATTCTCAATCAGTACCCCGTTCCTGCCTTCTCCCCATACCCCCTGACTCCGCTATCCTTAAGAGCTCTATCCAGCTCTCTCTTGAATGCATTCAGAGAATTGGCCTCCACTGCCTTCTGAGGCAGAGAATTCCACAGATTCACAACTCTCTGACTGAAAAAGTTTTCCCTCATCTCAGTTCTAAATGGCCTACCCCTTATTCTTAAACTGTGGCCCTTTGTTCTGGACTCCCCCAACATTGGGAACATGTTTCCTGCCTCTAACGTGTCCAACCCCTTAATAATCTTATACGTTTCGATAAGATCTCCTCTCATCCTTCTAAATTCCAGTGTATACAAGCCTAGTCGCTCCAGTCTTTCAACATATGAAAGTCCCGCCATTCCGGGAGTCAAGAATCTATCTATCTACCTCTGCCATTGGTATTGCAATTGCATTGAGAAGACTGTGGCTTGCCATCTGATATCAACCCCCTTTCCGACTGCTCCCTGGTGCATATCCACGTAGAGATTGCTGTGCAAGCCTTGCGAATAGCAGGGAACGGTTGGCCTCACTCTAGTGCATCCATTATCTCCATTCCCATTCCCGCACTGAGAGATCTTTCCACATGCTGTGCTTGGATGAGACGTCGGCCGGCCCAGTCTATGTAAAAATAAATCCCTCTGCAGCATTCGCAGAAGACCAGGCTGACAACTATCGCTGCAGCCAATATTAATCTCCTCACCAGCACATGAAGCTGATGAATAGATTGCTTATTTCCAGGCTGCTAATGGGAATTGTGACTGCATTAGCTGCTCTGTGTTCCTGCATTGCTGGTTTCGATTGCTCACTCGATGTACATTTGTAGTTGGTGCTTAGGAATCTTCCCTGGAAATGTACAATATAAATGCATGTTTTTTCACTACCTCATCTTCTGTATCACTCTGTGCAGTGATTTCTTTGGATCCAGCCTCGATTAATCCTTACACACGCTGACTTCAGTTCTCCGGCCATATCTGGGCATTGCGAGCAAAGTCCAAATGTCTTCGAAAAGGTGATGGCAGAAACATAGAAACATAGAAACATAGAAAATAGGTGCAGGAGGAGCCAGCACCGCCATTCATTGTGATCATGGCTGATCGTCCACAATCAGTCACCTGTGCCCAACTTCTCCCCATATCCCTTGATTCCACTAGCCCCCAGAGCTCTATCTAACTCTCTCTTAAATTCATCCAGTGATTTGGCCTCCACTGCCCCCTGTGGCAGAGAATTCCACAAATTCACAACTCTCTGGGTGAAAAAGTTCCTTCTCACCTCAGTTTTAAAAGTGGGCTCCCTTTTATTCTAAGACTGTGGCCCCTGGTTCTGGACTCGCCCAACATTGGAACATTTTTCCTGCATCTAGCTTGTCCAGTCCTTTTATAATTTATATGTCTCTATAAGATCCTCTCTCATCCTTCTAAACTCCAGTGAATACAAGCCTAGTCTTTTCAATCTTTCCTCATATGACAAGTCCCGCCATCCCAGGGATCAATCTCGTGAACTTACGCTGCACTGCCTCAAATACAAGGATGTCCTTCCTCAAATTAGGAGACCAAAACTGTACACAATACTATAGTGTATATGCAGCCTTCCGAAGCTTAGTTTAGTTAAATTTATTGTCACGTGCACCGAGGTACAGCGATAAGCTTTGTCGTTGCCTACTATCCAGTCAGTTGAAAGACTTCACATGGTTATAATCGAACCAGTCACAATACAATACAATACAATAGAATACAATATATCTTTATTGTCATTGTACCCAGGGGTACAACAAGATTGGGAATGCCCCTCCCATACGATGCAATAATTTAAGTAATTAACAGCAACCCAACGAAACGAAACAATTGTAACAGTTTTTAGACAGGGTAAAGTGCAAGTTGATCTATGCGTTGTGGCCATCCGGCTCAGCAGGACCGGTTCATAGCAGCTATGGCCCTGGGGATGAAGCTGTTCCTGAGTCTGGAGGTGCGGGCGTAGAAGGCCTTGTATCGTCTGCCCGATGGAAGGAGTTCGAACAGACTGTTGCAGGGGTGTGAAGAGTCTTTGTGGATGCTGGTGGCTTTTCTGAGGCATCGTGTGTTGTAGATGCCCTCCAAGTCTGGTAGCTGTGTTCCGATGGTGTACAGATACGGAACGGAGGGAATAACATGTAGTTTAATCTGAAGGAGGGTCTCGATCCGAAAAGTCACCCATTCCTTCTCCCCAGAGAAAGCTGCCTGCACCTCTGAGTGACTCCGGCATTTTGTGTCTGCCTTCGGTGTAAACCAGCATCTGCAGTTCCTTCCAACACTCTATGACTCCCTTATTCGCCCAACCTCTTGGTTAAAACATTCTTCCTACGAACCCCTCCGAACCTCTTACTCCTCGCGTTAATCCTGTGCCCTTGGACACCTCTGCTGCGGGGACTATGCGCGCAATGCCTGAAAGACGTCGGTTAACTGGTTAGATTATTAACATTGAAACTAAAGATGCGAGAAATCTTTATGCAGATAAGCACTATGTCACAGCCATTTATTCTGTCCTCTCCATTCCATCCTCTCTCTGCAATTTTAAAACACATCTATTTTCTCACATTACCAGTTCAGATCAAGGATGAGTGACCTGAAATGTCAACTCTCTCCCCACAGATGATGTAACAGAAGGAATGGGTGATGTTTCGGGTCGAGACCCTTCTTCAGAATATTCTTTCAGGAACATCCCACTTTTATTTCAAATTCCCAACATTTTGCACATTTTGCACATTGCTTAGATATTTATATCACGCTGCAAGTCCCAAGATGAATGCTACTAACATTTCTCTCCCAGTTTACTTGATTATTCAGCTGAATCAAAGTTCCCCTGAAGACGTGATGTGTATTAAGTCTCTCGGTATTATTAGTCCACTGACAATATCGCATTGCTTCACCCAAGTCACCCCAGTTTCAATGCTCTCCTCTCAGAACTCGCATCTCAAGAGTCAAGGGTCAAGAGTGTTTCATTGTCATACTAGACCATGTGGACCCGTTGGGCAGCACCCTCTCCTCTCCTCTCCTCTCCCCCCTGCCCCTCCCCCCCTCTCCCCCCATTCACCCCCCTCTCCCCCCCATGGCCCCTCCCCCTTCCCCCTTAGAACGGAGATGAGAAAAACTTTTCAGTCAGAGTTGTAAATCTGTGGAATTCTCTGCCTCAGAAGGCAGTGGAGGCCAATTCTCTGAATGCATTCAAGAGGGAGCTGGATAGAGCTCTTAAGGATAGTGGAGTCAGGGGGTATGGGGAGAAGGCAGGAACGGGGTACTGATTGAGAATGATCAGCCATGATCACATTGAATGGTGGTGCTGGCTCAAAGGGCCGAATGGCCTACTCCTGCACCTATTGTCTATTGTCCATTGTCTGACTACGGGTGCTTGTCTGTACGGAGTTTGTACGTTCTCCCCGTGACCTGCGTGGGCTCTCTCCAAGATCTTCGGTTTCCTCCCACACTCCAAAGACGTACATGTTTGTAGGTAAATTGGCTTGGTATAAGTATGTGTGTGTGTGTGTGTGTGTGTGTGCGTGTGCGTAGGATAGTGTTAATATGCGGGGATCGCAGGTAGGTCCGCGTTGTATCTCTAAACTAAATCTGTTCCTGAACCTGTTGGCGTAGGATATCAGGCGAAAATACATCCTGCCGTCAGGTAGCAGTGAGAAGATCTGTCCTGAGCCCACTACATAGGTTCAAGCATGAAGAAGGTGCCCTGATACCGTTTACTTTCTTCAAAGTTTAAAAAGATTGGGCATACCAGGGACGGCTGTGGAGGCCAAGTCAATTTTTCTAAGGCGGAGATTCTTGATTAGCAAGGGTGTCAGGGATTATGGGGAGAAGGCAGGAGAATAGATTTTAGATTTAGAGATACAGCGCGGAAACAGGCCCTTCGGCCCACCGAGTCCGCGCCGCCCAGCGATCCCCGCACATTAACACTATCCTACACCCACTAGGGACAATTTTTACATTTACCCAGTCAATTAACCTACAAACCTGTGCGTCTTTGGAGTGTGGGAGGAAACCGATGATCTCGGAGAAAACCCACGCAGGTCACGGGGAGAACGTACAAACTCCGTACAGACGGCGCCCGTAGTCAGGATCGAACCTGAATCTCCGGCGCTGCATTCGCTGTAAGGCAGCAACTCCACCGCTGCGCCACCGTGCCGCCCTAGGGTTGAGAGGGAAAGGTGGATCATCCAGGAGTGAATGTTGCAGTACACACAAAGGGCCGAATGGCCTCAATTCTGCTCCTGGAACGAATGAACCTATGTCACCAAATATTCTAACAACGCTACAAATGCCCTGTGGAGAGCAGCCTGACTGGTTGCACCAAGGCCTGGTACTGGAATTCCAATGGCTAGCAACATAAGAGGCTGCAGAGAGATGGTGGACACAGCTTGGTCCAACACTAGGGGCAATTTACAATTATACCAAGCCAATCAGCCTACAGACCCGTACGTCTTCGGAGTGTGGGAGGAAACCAGAGCACCCGGAGAAAACCCACGCAGGTCACAGGAAGAACGTACAAACTCCATACAGACAGCACCTGTGGTCAGGATCGAACCTGGGTACCTGGTGCAGTAAGGCAGCAACTCTACCGCTGCGCCACCCAGTGCCGCCTTCTCGTTGCTACTGTCAGCCGGAACCTAATCCTACCTCGGCAATGGAACAACACAGACCGCCTCTTTGAAAGTCTTGTCTGCAGCAGCAGCAGCAAGGGAGACAGAACTATCAGGACTTGGAGTTGGAAGTGAGATAGCTTGGGGAATGGTATATCAGAAAGTGCAATCAGTCAGCAAGAGAAAGTCATTGAAAGTTCAGGTGTTTACATTATGTTGCTTCAGTGCCCTTTGCAACAGCTTCACAACAATATGAATGTGGTTATTTAAAGGCAGATGTCTTCATCTATAAATGTATTCAATGTATGCAAAGTACTGTTCAGTGGGAAATCCCAAGGCCTAAATAGAGTGGAAGTGAAGAGGATGTTTCAAGTGTAGGAAAGAACTGCAGATGCTGGTTTAAATCGAAGGTAGAATCTCTCCAGAGATGCTGCATGTATTTCAAGTTGTTTAGTTTCGAGAAAAAAGCGTGGAAATAGGCCCTTTGGCCTAACGAGTCCGTGCCGACCAGCGATCCCCACACACTGACACTATCCTACACGCTAAGGGACCATTTACAATTTTACCAAGCCAATTAGCCTACAAACCTGTATTTCTTTGGAGCGTGGGAGGAAACCAGAGTGCCCGGAGAAAACACACGCAGGTCGCAGGGAGAACGTACAAACTCTGTACAGACAGGCACCCGTGGTCAGGATCGAACCCGGGTCTCTGGCGCAGTAAGGCAGCAACTCTACTGCTGCTCCTGCTACCCTGTGGGAGTTGTGGAAGGGTCTAGGAGCAGAGTGCACAGTCTCAGAATTAAAGAATGTAGAATGAGGATGAGGAGGACTTTCTTCAGCCCGAGGGTATGAATCTGTGGAATTCATTGCCACAGACGGCTGTGGAGATGGATAGCAGAGACTGATAGTTTCTCGAGTAGTCAGGGTGTCAAAGGTTTTGGGGAGAAGGCAGGAGAGTAGGGTTGAGAGTGAGAAATAGATCAGCCATGATCGAATGGCGGATCAGACTCGATGGGCCGAATGGCCTAATTCTGCTCCTACATCCTCTGGTCTAGGAAAAGACACAATGCACAGGAGTAGCTCAGCAGCTCAGGCAGCATCTCTGGAGAACATGGACAGGTGATGTTTTGTGTCGGGACCCTTCTTCAGACTGATACTCTTCAGCGAATCTGTCTGAGGTTTTTCACATGGCTTGATCCAGCTTCAGGGACAGTTTCTTCCCAGCCGTTATCAGGCAACTGAGGCATCCTACCACAACCAGAGAGCAGTGCTGAACTACTACCTACCTCTTTAGTGACCCTCGCACTATCCTTGAGCGGGCTTTGCTGGCTTTACCTTGCACTAAACATTGTTCCCTTGTCATGTCGGAGAGTTAGATAGAGCTCTTCGGGCTAGCGGAATCAAGGGATACGGGGAGAAGGCAGGAATGGGGTACTGATTGTGGATGATCAGCCGCGATCATATTGAATGACGGTGCTGGCTCAAAGGGCCGAATGGCCTACTCCTGCACCTATTGTCTATGTATCCATGTGTCTGCGTTTGTAGCATTATACACTGTAAGGGGCTCGTTTGTAATCACGCATTGTCTTTCCGCTGACTGGTTAGCACGCGGCAAAAGCTTGTCACTGTACCTCGGTACACGTGACAATAAACTAAACTGTAAACTGTAACACAAGTTTCTACCCGACGTCACAGAAACCACTCACTGTTCCTTTATGTTAGCGTTGCAACCAGCTCGATGCCCCCTGAGGTGGGTATTTTTGTGCACAGACAGAGAAAAATGTGGCATTTGCTTTGCCAGACGTTGTTTAAAAAAAGAATCCAGATTTGTGGAATTCTCTGCCATAATTTGTGGAATTCTCTTCCACAGTGGAGGATAATTTGCTGGATGAATTTAAAAGAGAGTTAGATAGAGCTCTCGGGCAAGGGTTCCCATCCTGGGGTAAACTTACCCGCCAGGGGTTAAATTTTGCCTACCATTATTGTTATTTGAACTTAAAATAATAATGTTAAAAACAGTATCTTAAAAGTCGGTTGCTTTATTATGGTAGAAGTGTAAACTCAAATTACTGAACAAAACAGGGTGGGGGGTAAATTTACTTTTGAAAGGTTGCCTGGGGTAAACGGGGCGAAAAAGGTCTAGGGGCTAGAGTAATCAAGGGATATGGGGAGAAGGCAGGCACGGGTTACTGATTGTAGTTGATCAGCCATGATAACAATGAATGGCGGTGCTGGCTCGAAGGGCCAAATGGCCTCCTCCTGCACCTATTGTTTATGTTTCTAGAAGCTTGACATAATTGTGCTGATATTTGCCACCTCTGACCGCCCGGTTCACATCGAAGGCTGCATCTTCACTTCAAGCGGTTGGCGATTTAAAAAAAAACTCCACGCATTGATTTTTAGTCAGAATCGTTAACTTTAAGTGACAAGAAAATATTGAAGTACGTTTCTCACCCCAGAGCAGCAAATGGATTTTAAGTTGTGTTTGTGATGAGGCTTTCAAAGAAACGGTGACTAAAATCACAGAACAGATGTCTTATTAAAGTGAATGGCACGGTGGCGCAGCGGTAAAGTTGCTGACTTACAGCGAATGCAGCGCCGGAGACCCGGGTTCGATCCCGACTACGGGTGCTGCTGTCCGTACGGAGTTTGTACGTTCTCCCCACGACCTGCGCGGGTTTCCTCCGAAATCTTTGGTTTCCTCCCACACTCCAAAGACGTGCAGGTTTGTAGGTTAATTGGCTGGGTAAATGTAAAGATTGTCCCTGGTGCGTGTAGGATAGTGTTAATGTGCGGGGATCGCTGGTCGGCGCGGACTCGGTGGGCCGAAAGGCCTGTTTCCGCGCTGTATCTCTGAACTAAACTAAACTAAAGAACAAAAAGGTTTTTTATGAAACGAAAATTGGCCCAATGAATTAGATGTGAGCCGATTTGCAATGGGATGCGAGACTATTCCGAGCTTGCTGGATCAAAAATCTTTCTCAAAAAATCCTTTGAAGGGAATTTCCGCGAAAATTGGTCTCTGAAACGGCTTCACCTCGGGAGGGTGTTGTTTATGTGAGAATGCAAATGAATTACTACTGTTCGATGCCAGATGAGCAGATTGAGCAGGTCGTTAGAATATGTTGCATAACATACAGTGTTGCCAGTGAATTCTGCCTTTTAATTAACAAAGTATGAATTTCTTGAGCCGATTAAGAGGCTAACTTTGCGAGAACTCCTTGAACGTTGAAAATGCCTCGAAGACAGCTTATTGCAAGAGTTGACTTTTGGCCAAACATCAAGCCTGCCAATGAATAGCAATCAAGGGGTGGGAATGATGTGAGGAATTGGAACGTTCTCCCTTCACCACTGAGATCTGGTCTTCCATGCCAGACAGATGGAACAATTCTCTTGCCTTTGGCCTGGCTGTGGCTGTGCTAATTAATTCGGCAGCGGATGTAAATGCAAGGTGGCCAATAATGAGCCCAATGATGATTTTAGAAGAAAATTCTTTGCCCAGGAGGAATAATTAAAATTTGGAACTTGCTACCAGACATGGATCTTTTGAGATGAGTATTTTCAATTGAAAGCTAATTTTGTTTCTGAGGAAATATTGGACAATGGGATACAGAGTCGTACAGTCATAATGGGCCCTTCGGCCCAACTCTTCCATGCTGGTCAGATTTTCCCAAGTTTGTACCCTTTCCGTCTTAATCTTTCCAATGTCTTTTAAACAGAAAATATCTTTTAAACAAAAGACATTGTACAAGATGGACCACTCCGTTGGAATCGCCTGTACTGAAGTGTAGTACGCAAAGGAGCGTAACGTCCGCCATTTTAGTAGGCAAAACCCGCCGTTCGCTATGCCTCTCAGTGTTGTGGGGGAACAGTATGTGTGATGATACCATTAAAATGCAGAATATATCTCATCTATCAACTTGCAGATTTTTGTTATTTTTCTTTTTAGATGTTTCTGCAAGTTTCTGCCTACTAAAATGGCGCCATGACATACTACGGTTTTTAGGGTGGAGTGGTCTATCTTTCTCCTCTGGTATCTTTGCTTTTAAATGCATGGTGGCGTAGCGGTAGGACAGACAGCCCTGCTTGCGACCGCGGATATCCAGACCAGACCATCCCACGCATCGTGAAGGACTGCTCACTGAGGCTTTTCCCTGGTGGTGTCAAAGCCATCCGCCCAGCAACTGATGCTGCCCTGGCCTGGATGTCTACCCTTGACCTACAACTTTCGGCTGTGCACGCCATGCGCAAGGAGAAGTAGAAGAAGAAAATAGCGTTAGAGTTGGTGTTTTACAATGCCAGAGACCCGGGTTCGATCCTGACCTTTGAACCTTTGAAACAGGCCATTCGACCCACTGGACCGGCGATCCCCGCACGTTGACACTATCCTAAACACACTAGAGGCAATTTACAATTTTACCAAGCAAACTTACCTGCAAACCTGCACGTCTTTGAAGTGTGAGAGGAAACCGGAGCTCCCGGGAAAAGTCCACATGGTCACAGGGAGAACGTACAAACTCCATACAGACAGCACCCGTAGTCAGGATTAACATTCCAAAATGGCGCCCAACCCAGGCGGCTATTTGCGTGCTGGCCACAGAAACAGATCTCCAATCACCTTACAATGGCTCCAAACTCTTAAATCTCTACTCCCACAGATCTGTACACTGTAAACGGCTCGATTGTAATCACGTTTTGTCTTCCTGCTGACTGGATAAAATCCTGGCCAGACAGAGTGTCCAAAGGCGAGATTCTGTCTCGCGCTGGCCTTTCCAGTATGTACACTCTACTCAGGCAGCGCAGGCTGCGGTGACTGGGCCATGTCCACCGCATGGAGGATGGCCGTATTCCAAAAGACATCCTCTACGGAGAGCTGACTTCCGGGAGGAGAACCATCGGCCGCCCCCAGCTACGTTACGAGGTTGTCCGCAGGAGAGATTTGAAGGCGCTCGACATCGACGTGGAGTCCTGGGAGAGCCTTGCAGCCGACCGCAGGAGGCGGAGGGGTACCCTGAACCAACATCTCAAAACGGGGGAAGAGAAACTGATGAACGCAGCGGCAGACAGGCGGGCACGCAGAAAGGAGCGCAGCAACTTCAACAGACCAGAGACCACACACGCACATGTGACCTTTGCGACAGAGAGTGTCACTCCCGCATTGGTCTCTTCAGCCACAAGCGACGCTGCTTTAGCCGAGCCGTGGAGCAAGCAGCCAACTAGGATGCATCACCCATGGTCAGCCATGACCGAGGGGGGGCCTAAAGGAATCACGTTTTGTCCTCCTGCTGACTTGATAGCACGCAACAAAATCTTTTCACTGTACCTCGGTACACGTGACAATTAACCCGGGTCTCTGGCGCTGCAAGGCAGCAACTCAACCCCTGCGCCACTGTGACACCCTAGTTAATTGCCCCAGACGTACATTTGGTACTCAGCTTGATTCTCCTCTGTTTCATGAAACCTAGATACTACAATCTCCTTTGTTTTTCTATTTCTTTGAAATATTTTTTTCCGTCATCCAGGGAGCTCTTTCTTTCGATGTCTTCCTTTCCGGCCTTGTGGGTTGTGTCAAATCAAACTATTTCTTCTGTCTTTGTTTCCCTTGAAGTGTCGTAGAATTACCATCGTTTTATCTGCCAGACTTCCTGATTACAATCCACGTTTAGTTTAGCTTAGTTCAGAGATGCAGCGTGGAAACAGGCCCTTCGGCCCACCGAGTCCGTGCTGACCAGCGATCGCCCATACACACTCGTTCAAAACCTGCACTGGAAATTTTTTTTACGGAAGGAAATTAACCTACAAAACCCGCACATCTTTGGAGCGTGGGAGGAAACCGGCGATCCCGGAGGAAAGAAAACGCCACACAGTCGCCGGGAGTACGTGCAAACTCCGTACAGACATCGCCCGTAGTCAGGATCGAACTCGGGTCTCTGGCGCTGTGAGGCAGCAACTCTACCGCTGCGTCATCGTGCAACCGGACCCCCTTGTCAACTCATTGGACTTATTTTTCCTCCAGTCGCTGTCATGCTTATTTGTCTAAAGAAGGGTCTCAACCCGAAACGTCACCCATTCCTTCTCTCCAGAGATGCTGCCTGACCCGCTGAGTTACTCCAGCATTTTTGTGTGAATCTTCGGTCTCCAAATTTGAGGAAGGATATCCTTGCTATTGAGGGCGTGCAGCGTAGGTGTACTAGGTTAATTCACGGAATGGCGGGACTGTCTTATGTTGAAAGACTGGAGCGACTAGGCTTGTATACAGTGGAATATAGAAGGATGAGAGGAGATCTTATCGAAACGTATAAGATTATTAAGGGGTTGGACTCGTTAGAGGCAGGAAACATGTTCCCAATGTTGGGGGGAGTCCAGAACAAGGGGCCACAGTTTAAGAATAAGGGGTGGGCCATTTAGAACGGAGATGAGGAAAACGTTTTTCAGTCAGAGAGTTGTAAATCTGTGGAATTCTCTGCCTCAGAAGGGAGTGGAGGCCAATTCTCTGAATGCATTCAAGAGAGAGCTAGATAGAGCTCTTAAGGATAGCGGAGTCAGGGGGTATGGGGAGAAGGCAGGAACGGGGTACTGATTGAAAATGATCAGCCATGATCACATTGAATGGTGGTGCTGGCTCGAAGGGCCGAATAGCCTCCTCCTGCACCTATTGTCTATTGTCTATTGTCTTATTTGTTGCTTGTGTTTTTTTTCCTTTACTATCCTACGACCGCTGTTTTCTGATATCCCTTCCTCTTGGCACCTCCCCTGCCTGTTTTAGTGCATTCCCCGCCCCATCCAACCACAGGAGGATGAGGGGTGATCTTAAAGAGGTGTATAAAATCATGAGAAGAATAGATCGGGTAGATGCACAGAGTCTCTTGCCCAGAGTAGGGGAATCGAGGATCAGAGGACGTAGGTTCAAGGTGAAAGGGAAAAAAATGAATAGGGGTAACATTTTCACTCAAAGGGTGGTTTAGTTTAGTTTAGAGATTACAGCGTGGAAACAGGCCCATTCGGCCCACCGGTCCGCGCCGACCAGCGATCCCCACTCATTAACACTATTCTATACCCACTAGGGACAATTTTTACATTTACCAAGCCAATGAATCTACAAACGAACCTGTCCGTCTTTGGAGTGTGAGAGGAAACCGAAGATCTCGGAGCAAACCCACGCAGGTCACGGGGAGAACGTACAAACTCCGTACAGTCAGCGCCCGTAGTCGGGTTCGAACCCAGGTCTCCAGCGCTGCATTCGCTGTAAGGCAGCAACTCTACCGCTGCGCCACCGTGCCGGTTGGTGGGTGCATGGAACAACCACCTGCCAGGGGAGGTGGTTGAGGCTGGGACTATCCCAACATTTAAGAAACAGTTAGACTGGTACATGGATAGGACAAGTTTGGAGGGATACGGACCAAGCGCAGGCAAGTGGGACCAGTGTAGCTGGGAAATATTGGCCAGTATGGGCAAGTTGGGCCGAAGGGCCTGTTTCCACGCTGTATCACTCACTGTATGGCTCTAACAATCGGGATGGGAGAAGATATTGCTTCTGAGAGTACAAATCTCCTTCAAAGCTGGATGTTTTTATAAAATCAGCCCACGTTTTGTGCTTGGGTCTCAGTGGTGAGATTTGAACCAGTAACCTACAGGTTCAGAGAGAGACATATTAGGAAATGAACCGCAAATAATAACTCATTTGAGGCTTGGTGAGATGTGACGTTCCATTAATAATGCAGTAACAACACAAAATGCACTGGGATTATTTTTGGCCGGGATTCAAAGGTACCTCATAACTTTAGCTCAGCATTAGTGTGTATTTCAGTTGAGCGGTATTTGCAGAGTACATGGCATTAGTGAATAAATCATGTGTGGGTCAGAACTGCCCATGCTGGTTTACACCGAATATAGACACTAAATTCTGGAGTAATTCAGCGGGACAGGCAGCATCTCTGAAGAAATGGAATGGGTGACATTTTAGATCAAGACCGTTCTTCAGACTGAGAGTCAGGGAGGGGGGGGGGGGGGGGGCAGGGAAACTAGAGGTGCGAAAAGGTTCAGAACACGTCAGAGCCGGCACCGATGACCAAAGAAAGGTGGAGTCCACAACGGTGCATTGTTGGCTGTGGCAGTGGTGATAACGGAGGGATATATGGATGCGGACAGTGGAACTGGCAGGAGGATGAGGGTGGGGGAGGGACGGAGAGAGAGAGAATGCAAGGCTTGGCAGGGGGGAGGGAGGGAGGGAGGGAGGGAGGGAGGGAGGGAGG